>NW_024582061.1:16186598-16534366 GCF_017639235.1 Corvus kubaryi | reverse complement strand
TCCAACAACAGCTACAACAGTAACAACAAAAAACCCCTGGCAGAAAACATTCAGCCATGAGAAGGGGCACCAAACACTGATTCCGGCTGTTTGCTATTACCTGTTGGCACTGCAATAGCACTCTTCTAGGAATTTGACTGGGGAGAGGGACTGGTTAGTAGCACAAGGAAGTTATGACACATTCAGTGCAGCACAGATATAAAAGATACATTGCAAATGACCTCTAGATCAGGAGAGAAGGTACCCAGTATTTTTCATGGGTTTTCCTTTTTCTTTTCCTTTTCTGTGGGTGGATATAGAACCACAGAATTCATAGATGTGCATGAATCATAGACATCACTGAAAGGTTTCCCAGAAGCACCACTTAAACAGAGACTCAAACTTCAGTCATGATATCAGGACACTGTCACTATTTTATAGCTTTAAGTGCATAGTAGTAGACTCCAGTCCTAAACTGCTTTTTTCCCCCCATTTTTGCTCTCGTTTTTGTTTGTGACAAACAAACCCGCCATGGCTCTTTCATAAATCCTGGTGGAAATGAGCCTGCTTGGACTAGCGGGGAGAAGCCGCAAGATACCTAGGGATCTTTTAATTTGTTTGTTTCTTCTTCCTCCCTTTGTTGCCTGAGCTAATTTTATTTCTGCATGTCTACAAGGATTCCTGCATGCCTGCCATTTGTGAAATTTTGCATTTTCATGTTGGCAGGCTGGACATGGGCCAAGCACCTCTCACTTGCACAATGGCAGCAGACAACGTGCTTTGAATTTTCTCTGCATGCAAAGGTCAGTGACCTTTCCTCTTTCACTTGCCTGTTTCCCTGCTACCCTGTAGCTCACAGATAAGTCATTGACTGTTTTCTGCTGGCAGTTCTGCTTATGTAAGAAACTTCCATTTGATGTGAATTAAGGCTCATGAGTTCTGTCACATGAAAGTTGCCTCTAAAAAATTGGAGAAATTGGCAATGCTCTGCCCGCTTCTTCAGTGCTATTAAAGGCTTTATCATGCACTCAGTTCATGGTTCCCCACTGAAATGCAAAGTTTTCAGCAGCAAGGACAGGCTGGGTGTCAGAAGCTCTTTACGCCATGCCTATGTTTTAACCAGTAAATGTAACTGCCTGGATCACCTAGGGAACACTAACGGTTTTGACTGACCTCTACGGAATTTCATTTAAAAGCACCTGAGCCAAACATTTTGAACAAATATTTGAAATGAGATGTCTGCAGAGCACTTTCTCTCAGTACAGAGGCACAAGCTGGGCCATGGGCCCGGGAGGGGGATGTAGGGGAAGCAAGATGATGGGCTGCAGCTGCGGTGCATGGAGGCTTCTGGGGCTGCACTGGGCAGGGATGGGCAGCATTGCCGAATACTTCTCACACCTAGTGTGGTGTAACCCAGGCTCTTTGGCAAAGAGCTGCAAAAGCAGAACAAGAGTCTGAGCACAGCCCTAGCCCAGATGGCCACAATTCTGTCCCACCAGACATCCTTGTTGCCCCTATGATGTGACACTGACATTACTAAAGACCTGCTGCTTCCCACTCAGGGTAGAGATCACCCTTCGCCTTGAGATCAACTACACCTGCTGGGGCATTGCTCCTGCAGTGCAAAATGTCCCAGCTGATGCCACATTGCTGTTCAAGGCTACTCAATCCATTTATTCCTGGCTGATGGATCTTTCACTTCTGACATCCTTGGTTGCTCTCCACAAGGGCTGAAGGCAAAAGGGCCTTTCAAGAGCCTGCAGCACTGGGATCCTGTTAGGGAGGAAGGATGAGAGGTGCCACTAAATGGAAAAAATCATGAACAGGTGGCTGTTGTGAAAAGCTTCAAATTTCTTGCACAGCCCACTGAAACTGAGAACTACTTTGCATTTAAAAAACAACAGCCACCACCCATGAACTTGTTTTCCTGGCACGGGAGGCTGGCCTAGCAGCCTGAGCAGGTGCTGACTTTGTGGCAGCCCTGAGGATCATCTCCCCTGTGCTCTTACCTTTGAGCAGTCCAATGGGAACCAGCCATGATCCTGTGGTTTTTGCAGCACACTCCAGTGAGCACAGCTGTTTCAGTAAACATGGATGCCAATGCAGAGAGACCTCTCTTTTGTGGCACAGAAAACTGCCTGCACATCTTTCACGTGAAAGGAAATTTACTCTTTTCAGCTCAGCCTTATTAATCACAGAGACATTTCTAAGCAAAATATGGATTTGCAGCAGAACATAGGCAAAAGTTTCATTCAGACAGGAGAAAGCACAGCTCAGCTATGCTCACCAAACTTATTTTTCCAAGTGCAAGTCCAGCTTCCTCTGTTTCACTTGTTATAATAATGCTTGCCTTCCCACATACTTTTATCTCTGTTTACATTTTCTTTTCTCATGAACTGTCTTTCTTGCTTAAGAAAAATAAGAAACCAAATACTTTTCTGGTTTCCCTCTTTATTCCTCCCCATTTTGGTTTCACACTCTCTTGGGATATGTTCTAGTGGTTTTGGTTCTTTCCGAAACATTGACAAATGTCAGCTGAGCTCAGTGCAGCGCACTGTCACCTTAAGGCTCCAGTCCTAGGCTGCTAATATGTACCTCTTGCAAGGGCAATAGTCTCTGAGGTGTGAATCACCACAATATTAACAAGGATTGTGCTACAATTAAAACCTGTTGGAAGAAGGAGAAGGAAGGTTGGCAGGATATATGGTTAGAGGAGAGGAGTGTCTCTCTTTTTCCTTATTAAGTGGCCTAATCTATGAGAGAGAGAATTTCATGGGCAGAAAACGGCATGGGGCACAGAAAACTTCTCCATTGTACAGCCCCTTCTATCCCCTGCAAAATTCCCCACTTTCCCCACACCTCCCCTTGTATCTGGAGTCTCCACTGACTTGGGAATAGCCATGATCCTTAGCACTGTTGTTTTGTTGAGAGAAAAACAACTTTTACTGTGGGAGGGTACAAAAATGCAGACTGTCATCTGTGCCTCTCAGCTACTGCCATGTGCAGTAAATGCAGGCAGCACTGCCTCTGCTGGGGGAGCAGGCAAGGCCAAAAGCAGAGGCAAGAGAAACAGGGCATGGCAGCCCTGAGCTTGGCCCCTGCACAGGGCAGCAGCGCAGGGCACTGGTGGAGTTCAAACAGACGCCGTGAGGCCGTCTCCTCCTGGTAGTTTTGCTGTCGTTAGATGCTGCTGATAATGAGAAATCGTGATTTTACTGTGGTGCTGGTATGTTGTCCATAATTAGCGTGCAGTCCTTTAATACTAATTACCTTAAGTATTAATTCCTTAAACATCAATTAAAAAAATCACGTGAAATTTACCTCTTCCTCAAATGAATCATGCGTTAACATGGGGCTACTTGCAATGCATTACTTAGACTTGCTTAATTAGTTAATCTCTGTAAAGGGGTTTCAAATGCGTGAAGAGCTATCAAACTGCTAAGTGCATTATCTTCAATTAATTTTGTGCAACTACATCTTCACTACCAAGAGGGTCTTTAGAGTGCTGAGGAAAGGAAAAGGAGACATTGCTTCTAATTTTAAAAGTAACTTAATACAGAAAAAAAGGAATTAATTGAAAGATGATTTGACATGATGGGAATAATTGTGAATACACCATATCTTTTGTTTCAGCCAGAGCTGAATATGAAAGATTCATCATTTTTATTCCTCCTTTGCCTTTGTTAGTCTCTGGTTTCTTTGCTTCCGTCTCCTCCTGGCATTAATCCTCTCTCCCTCTTTCACTGAATATTAACCCTTTCTCTTCCAAAGCTGTAACTACCTTAATAAAAAAACCAACCAACACACAAAAAGGTTAAGAAAGGGCAAATCACACCAAAACACTCTTCAAACTGTGGAGCCACGGAGGTTACACCCTCATACAAATGATAAGGTATCGTGTTCCAAAAGAAGCCTCATGGACTTCCCTTCAAAAGAAGACACTAAAGGCTCAGAAGCGAGCTCCTGCAAGAGGACAGGGCCAAGTCCAGCCCAGGCAGTCATATTCCCTGGACCACTGTGGTAGCCAATAGTTTTTAATGTGTCCTTCTAAGTTTTCTATTCTCTTTAGAGTTTATATGCCTTGTTAAATACTTGCATTTTACTTCACCCATTAATAATCTGCTTTTGGTGGAGTTCTCTCAAAATGGGTTCTTTGTGCTAATACTCTGTCTAGCTGGAAGCTTTATTCAGTCCAGCTACATTGAATTGGACTTCACCAAGAACCTGTTTCCTGGGTTCTTTTTCTCCCACTGGGACTAACAAAAGATAAGTTGCTTTTTTTTTGGCTGAATCTGTTTTTAGAGGTTTTCACTTGCCTTTTCTTTCTTTTTCAATAATGATTAATCATCACTTCTCCTTGCTGACTGGTAAGGTCCCACATGTTGTGAAAAATTCAGGCAGCTTGTTTAATATCAACGTGCCTGAGCACTAGTTATGCAGTAGAGTCCCCTTCACAGGGTTTGGATCATTTTAAATGTGCATTTGCAATAAATTTCTATCACATCTGGGCATTCACTCAGCAAGTGTTTGAAAACCTATTCATTTACCTTATTTTATCCAAAAGAAACTGGAACAGAGAACAGACTAATTGATGGCTACAGCTTTATTCTCTGCATACTGTAAAGTAACAGCTTAACCTGTTGGATGAGACATTTCTCTAGTAAGCCAGAGTTGTGTACACGGTGATCCTCAACACAGCAAGTTCTCAGGGAAAGAACTTCTGCTACTAAACCAGAGGAACCTCTTCTCTCCAATCCCTCCCCAGTTCAGTTCTACCAAAGGAACCAGTGAGGGATGTTAACTGCAATCCAATCCAGTGGATACTAATTCAGCTGAAGGGCCTGATCTGCTCTGATCAGGCTATCTAGCTGAAGTGTAGGTACCTAAAAGAACAGCTTGAACATGGGGTAAGTTGTTACGGGGTGCAGAAAGAAGAGCAGGACTATCAGAAGAAGCAAAGAAAGTTGCTCCTTGCTGTCCCATACCTTCATCACTTGTATGTTTGTACAGAAGTTTACAGGATTCTTTCCCTTCATCTGGTATATCCATACAGTTCATACACACAGTATGAGATGGGTAAGCCAGAAACTACTAAGAAAAGTCTAGATTGCCTCAACTTAAAGCCCTCACTTTCCTTCCCTAACTGAAGGATTAATGTGGTTGCCAAGGATCATTTAATTTGCATGGGTGTTCCTCCTGCCTCTGAAAGAAAGGTGGAATGGAGCCTGAAGAAACTATGAGTGCTACCAGATCCAAAATGAAGGGATAGGGCTACTTGAATACTGAACCTGAAGTTAACCTGAAGCCTGACTTTTCTCAGGGGCATTTCTGCAGAACAAACCTAATTGCAGCAACTTGTCAATAGTCAGCCAAAAGGTGACAAGGCAGGGAGGACCCAGCAAAGGCTCCATGAACAGTCCAAGATTTTGCTCCCTTCCCCTTCATAAGTACGAAAAATAGGGGAAAAAAATTCTTCTTCAAAGGGTTCTCTTTCATACCAACATTTCAAAAGATCAATTGCCAATAAATTAAGACAAAACAAAAAACAGTGTATGTCCTGGTGGCAAGGGAAGATGCACTCCTTTGACCCCGTCATGTCAGAAGAGCAGCTCCAGCACGGCCCTCTGGGCCATACTGTGCCCTCACAGCAGAACTGGTGTGACGTAGTTGGCAGGGAAGAGACCCAGTTCCCCACGCAGACGTCCTTTCCACCAGGATGGGTTGGAGTTGTCCAGGACCTCTAAGATATCTCCACTGCGGAAGCCCAGCTCATCGTGCTCCATAGCATCAAAGTCGTACAAGGCACGGACCCACAGCGTTCGCTGGAAAGAAGAGACAGGCAGGGAACAAGGAGCCAGAGTCTTAGAGATCATCTTCCTGTCACCCCTCTTAAGCCCCAGCAAGTATGTTCACTAAGCAAGAACAAGCAGTGCTGAAATTTAGACCAACTTGCAATTAAACCCGGAAGTGGCCAAGATGCCAGGAAGGAGGGACCAATTTACTGGGACACCCAAGGGATGGTGTTTGGTTTCTCAGCAGCCTCAGTGTATTTGTGGGTATTTGCACCATAAGGTGAAAAGTCAGACTGAGAGCAGGTCCCCAGGAAATTGTGGTCCCATGGCTCTGTTGCCTCTGCCATGTAAGGGCAGCCAGGACAGCCATGTCTGAAGCCAGTTCTGGGAGCACAGAAGGGCTCCTGCCTGAGTCCTGCTGGGCTGTAATTATAAGGGAATGCCTCTAGGGAGCTGGCCTGGTGCTGGTATGGATATCGAAATGTGTCCTCAGCCAGCAGAGGACTGAGAGAGCCAGCACGCAGGTGAGAGAAGAGAACATTGTAAAGAAGGATAAAGAAGGATACTTGCTCTTTCAGGCACTTTTGTGGCATACGGGAGGGTCTTAAATCTTCTTCAGACTCTACCCAAGGTGAGGCCCCTGAGATCAAAAGGATTTAGGATCTGTTTGGGTATATCAGTTTATTTGGGGTGTGCACTGTAATGTGCACTATGGTTAGATTTTTTTCTTATGAGAGCTTAATCATAAGAGACTTTGCAGTCAGTCTCCCATTTTGGCCAGAAATCATGTTCTAAAGGACATAGCTTGGGCTTCTTTCTGGGAAATTGTTGGCATCCAAACCACGGGGCATGGATAATTTAGGAGGTATATCTGGCAGGGACAGAAGAAATGATCTGCTTGAAGACAGACTAACTTTTGATAAATCTTCCATTCAGGGCCCTGCTTAGACCTAGCTCCTAGTTATTTGGTTGGGTATATAGACCTTCCTATAATTAGATTTGTGGCTTCTAGATCACTGATGGGATGTGGCAGGCAAGAGCATGTTGTTATTCATTGCCACAGCCTCTCAGAGATAAAAACCATTGTATTTTGAGCTGGATTACAATAAAGATTTGGGATTTTGCAAAAAAAAGGGGCATGCCCCTATTTTTTAACATGTTCCAAATCTCCTAATCCAATCTGTTCTTTTTCACTCACACTTGAGAAAGGTCTGCTGTCCTTCCCTTCTCTTCTTGGATCTAGATTCTCTGGTTGTGGGCTAAGGTGTGCATTTCCTCAAGAAAGAGGAGCATGCCCTAGGTTACACTGAGCTGATGGGGAAATACTTTGGAGCTGGCAGTGGAATAACAGGCTGAGGCAAAGAAAGACACCATATTCTATGTGGGCATTCACATAGTGGGAATTTGCAGAGCAGATAGTTACTGAAGGTCAAGTGCCAGGTATGGATCCAGGTAGGGGAGTGGTCTGAGGTGTTTGCACAGACACATCTGGATCGTGCCCACATCCACTGTGCTAAGAGGCTCTGACAGCCAAGGGTGTCAGGTAGGTGAGTCCTGCTTTGACAGCAAAGTAGGTCTGAGAGGATGTGCCAGGCACCGACAAGTAGAGCTGAGTGATCTCAGACCTTTTCAGGACTGCAGCAAAAAATTAGTGGAAGAGACAGTGTGACTACAAGTGCATTGAAAGACAGAAGGAGCACTGTAGCATGGTACAGTATCATGAGGCAGATCTCCATAGAACTTAAAAAATCTGCACATATAGCTACTGACATCAGTCACTGCCTGGCTGTGGTGGCAAAGATAATTCAAAGTCCTTTGCATTAATGGACATGAGGTTCTCCTAGAAGAGGTCATTAGGCTTTCAGAAATGTCTTCTGCTGGACTGGACTCATGCTTGATTGAAATCCATGGGTGAGCTTGTGCTCATTCCAATGTCCCAGATACCTATTTTGCTGAGCTCATGCTAAATTCCCTCTTCCACTGAGGCTGCATAAGACTGACGTTGAGAGCAGTTACCAGAACTATGCTCATATAATGCTGTAGTCCTACCCTCAGAGTGCCTCAGAAGCAGATTCAAGTGGCTGGGATAGAGTACTGAGACTCAGAAATGTCTTGTAAGACATGTCCTGGCAGGCATAATATGCTACTCCTCATGCAACTTCCATGTAGGTGACATTGTCCAGACTGCTTGGCCATTGCTAAAGGACCATCCCCCACTGACTTGGGGAGATGAGGCCTTCCAGGTGCATCACCTACCGGTGTCTGCTGGTGCAGTGGGTCTGTGTGTCTCCGTTGCATAGCTCCTGCATTTCCTTGGCCATGATCCCTTAGTCCTTGCAGCATGTCTTTCCTGTCCAGACTCCCACCATATCTTTCCTAGAAAGAAAACAGCAAGAGAAAAGTCATGTTGTTATGGTTTTGGCTGGAATAGAGTTCATTTTCTTTGTAGTAGCTGGTATAGTGCTGTGTTTTGAATTTAGTATGTGAATACTGCTGATAAGACACTGATGTTTCAGTTGTTGTTAAGTACTGGCTCATTCTAAATCAAGGACTTTTCAGTGTCTGGTCAAAGGGATATTCCATACTCTAGAACATCATATCCAGTATATAAACTGGGGGGAATTGGCCAGAAGAGGTCAATAACTGGTTAGGGACTGGCATCAGTCAGTGGGTGATGAGCAATTGTATTGTGCATCACTTTTTTTTCTTGAGTTTTATTCCTCTCTCTCTTTTTGTTGTCTCCTTTTAAAAAAAATAGAAAATAATAATAATGACTATTATTATTATTATCATTTACCCTATTTCAATTATTAATCTATTTTTATCTCAACCTACAAGTTTTACCCTTTTCCCGATTCTCTCCCTACTCCCACCAGCAGGAGGAGGACTGATTGAGTGGCTGCATGGTACTTAGTTGCCAGCTGAGATTAAACTCTGACATATGTATATTCTGAGATGTATAAATGAGGGGATTTAAGAGTCATTAGTGGGCAAGGAGTCAGGGGAAAGCCCCCAAATAAGTAATTTTAGATGTCAGCTTCCAACACAGTCCCTGTGCTCCAGTTCTGTAAGCAATGACCCTCATGGAAGAGGTTAACTTAGACTGTTCTATTTTGGATTTTACTTAGGAGTTGAAAGTTGACTGTCCTCAGCTGTCTTTCACAGCTGCTGGGAAAAACAGTCAGATAGGGGCTTTTTTGGTCTCTGAGACTTTTGGAGAAAAACTAAGGTTGTTCTAACTCACAGATGAAAAGCCATGCTTGCCAAGGGGACTTTAGCCAATCTGGAGTTATGATGACCCAGTCCTGACCACTCTTTGCTCTTCCTCTGTCCCATATGCTGGTGGAAAGTTAGTGATGCTGATGCAGCTGGCTATATCTGAGGACTCACTACTTTACCTTTTCTTGGGCTGCTCCACAGTGTAAAGGACAGCAAGCAAGCCTATAAATCTAGTAGTCAAATTAGCCAAAGAAGAATGAGACAAAATCAAGTTCAAAGAAAAGTAGCCATGTGACCACACATCTGAAGTCATATCAACACAAACTGGCCCAGACACATGGAGAGTAGGAGTAGGAAACATCTAGGAAGGAAGTTCTCTTTTGTGTGCACAGCTGAGAGATGCAGATTTTTGACAAAGTGACTGTTCACTCGCTACCAAGCAATAAAAGCCAATGTTTCATGTGCCTGGGCTTGATGTCCCAGCCCTTTGTTCCTGGTAGTACCTGCTGCTGCTGCAGTATGGGAACAGGATGCTCTACGTATCTCTTGGAAATAGCAGAACGATCTTCTCCAGCTGCTCCTCCCAGGTGGAATCCTTCCCGACCTATCCGTTCCAGGCTCCCACCACGCCTCTCCTGATGGAAGGAAGATCACAAAAGTGAGGTCAGGTTTTGCTTCCTACCACATCCTTGACTAAAGCTGTGCCATCATTGCACATCGATCACTACCACTACCCTCTATTCTGGAGACTCTTTCAAGTAAAAGATCCCGCCTCTCTGAAGAGAAGGACAAATCAGGAATCCTGTATTTTAGATCTTTGTCAGAGCCACTCTCCATCTGAAGTCAGGGTAGTACTGAGATGTGCTGGGCTGCAAATATGGCCAGTGATGTGAAGATGAGCACAGAAGCCAAGCTCTTTCTTGAAATACTGCCCTTAGACTTCATTTGTCTCTGCACTGAAATCTATATATTACAATCATTTTATCATACGGCTGTAGCATCTAGAAATTTGAATTGTAACAGAAACCCCACTGTGATGAGTGCTAAACATACCCTGCTGTGCCCATCACCATAACAAATGTACAGAGTTTGCCAAAGCAAACTTGAGTTCTGTTCTTGCATTTGCCTGTCTGCATCTTGAAGCAAATACATCTCTTTCCCTTCCTGCTCACAGTCAGCCCAAACAGGTTGTTTTACTGATATACATGCATACAGTCTCTTTCCTTCCCCAGACTATTCATCACTGTGATCTCTCTCTTACAAGTCCCAGAGTCTCTATTTTAATACCTTACTAGTGCATTTTTAAAGCTCTGTATAAGTGGTCTAGAAAGAGACAACAACCCAAACCCCTCCTTCAGACTGAAAAATGTATTATCTCTCTTTTTGAGCCAGCAAGAATGACCCACATGCAGCCTATAAAACTCTACTGCTGTAGCCAGCAGGTCATGTACTTTGTGCCTTGCCTCTGCCTGCACATCCTGGTAATTTAACACCAGAATCCATTTCCCAGTAAAGTCCAGTAAAGCAGGACTCTGGTTACTGCAGTGATCAGGCATGTTCACTCCCAGCACAGGGAGTGCAATGTGTAGCAGTCTCTGCTATGTCATTTGCTTGTTCCCCTGGCACAAAACCAGGCATTCATTGGACTGGCATTTCTCTGCCTTCTCAAACATCAACTATACATTCCCTGAAGGCACATCTTGTTCCCAGATCTGCTATGTTCTTCTCAGTAGTACTTTCCAGTTCCTAACAGCCAGGTTAACTGCTCCAGGTTCTGCCTCTGTCCCTCCACATTCTTTTTCCTGTGTTTGCTTGGTAGCAGAAGACGGACAATTCTTCTGAGCAGACAAATTTGCAGCTGTAGTTGCACTCAGGGTGCGTGCAAGGACACTAAGAAACCAGACTCAAATTCTTAGTCACAACTCACCAGTCAGCGCTGTACCTGCTTTCAGGAAATCCAGGCATTTCAATGAGGTAAGTCCTGCTTTCCTTGGCATCTTAGTATTTCAACTCTGAGGTCTTAGCACAGCTTTAGCAAAGCACTTCTATTCAGATTTGAAGAATCAAAAAATTCTGCTCAGTTATATAACTCTATATACCACTGACTCCACTAAAAATCTGTGTCTCAGGCCCCGCCAGTGTAGTGATGTGTCTGGGTTTCCAGGGACAGACTCTCCTCCTCTCCATCCCTAGACACTCTCATGGGATGAACTTCTTCCACAGAAAGGTTTCTGACTGAGAAACTTCTAAGGACAGTTTGTGTTTACCTTCTCTTCTTGGCTGTTGTCCTTTAGGAAGATCTGCTTCTGCCTGGAGATGGAAGTTGTCTTGTAGTAGTCCACCAGCTTGTTTAGCGAGTGGAATTTCTCTGTCCACAAGTAATAGCTACCCTTTGAATCCCTCATCACTTTGAAGTGTTGCACATCATCTTCATGCCTGGATCCCAATGGAAAAGTAAGAGATCATCAAACAGATTGCACTTCTACCTTTTTTGAAAAAGTCTTTTCCAGAAGGGTACCAAAACTTCTTGCTTGGCCAAATCTAGACTTCTGGAAAGTCATGCAGTGGCAGTCCTTGTACGTACTGGACCCAGATGTGGCTCTATTTCAAAAGACTCATCGATTTGCAAACACAGAGTGCCCCAGGGCTGCCCAGTCACAAAGCACTATCAGAACAAAGCATAGGGTTTTAAAGTCTCTCTTTTGAAATAAAGGCCACAGGAGTTTCCAGGGTGAAAAATGTTGGGGTCCCTCCCCTGCCGTGTAGCCCTGGGAGAGGGGCCCTGAGGGCACAGACACGGGGTTTCCCTGCCCCTGCTCAGCCTCGTTCCCATTGGTTGGTTTGTGTTCCCTGCGCGGGCAGAAGGACCCTTGGTCCGGTGACTGGAACAGTTCCTCAGCAGAGCTCCGGCCATGCGGCTGGAGAAATAAACATCTCTGAAACATCTAGCAAAAATCTGTCTGTCCATATATATTTCCTTTCCACGGGACTCCTGGTTTGATATATGCATGTTGCAGTATCCCCACTGCAACAAATGGTGGAGAATTGAGAGCAGAACGATCCCCGATCCCTAAGCGACTGATTTGTGTGAGTAAACCCTGGAAACTTTGGATTCCTCTTCTTGGTTTTGCTTTGCTATTCCATATCTAAACTATGGAGGAACCGTGGGAAGACTCTTGGCTCTCAGAGCCGCATATGGACATTTATCTTAAACTTAAAATGATTCTTGAACAACGATTTGTAAATTTTAGCTTGATTCAAGCTCAAAAAGAACTGAAACACTTCCTGGCATGGTTGTTTAAGAACTTTTTCTATGTTTCTTGGGATTTAATTCTTACCAAGGGCTTTTGGAAAACCGTTTGGACACAGTTAATACTGGAGTCAAAATATATGCCGATGGAAGAATATTTTCGTGAATATTATTTAGTTACCGAGACTGTTGAGCAATGTCAGCTGTGTCCTGGCGAAGGGAAGCCTGGCGCAGGGACCGTGCGGCCCAGGCCACGTGCACCGAGCGCTCTGCGAGCAGCAGCGAGGCAGTTCCCGTGTGCGGGCGGAGCCACGCGAGCCGCAGTGTCGGCGGCGGAGCGAGGAGCGGCGGGACCCGGCGGTGCCCGCACGGCGCAGCACAGCGCGTGGTGGAGCGAGCCCCGTGAACGCCCGACCGAGAGGGGCGGCGCGCGGGCGGCGGCTGGCGGCGGTGGAGCGGAGCCGCGCCCAGCCGAGACGCGCGCTGGAGCAGGGCACGGGGGGGTCATCGCTCGGGGGCCCGGCCGAGACGTGGGTGCAGCGCCCGGCAGCGGCAGCAACGCTGCGACCAGAGGAGGCGACGCGCGGAGAACTGAGCGGCGCGGCCCGGCCCGGCCCGCGCAGCCCCGAACGCGACCCCGGGAAGAGCGCGCAGGCACCAGCAGCCCCGACAATTCCAACACGGGAGCGACCGAAGGAGAGAGCAAAGACGCCGCGAGACAGAAAACAGCAGCCACTCGGAAAAAGGAAAAGATCATAGTAACTAAGACCTTAGGGATAGTAAAATGGTATAATGTTAAGCAAAATTATGGTTTTATAACAAGGTGTGACAACCAGCAAGACATATTCGTGCATAGAACTGCTATTAAAAAGAATAACCCTGAAAAATGCATCCCAAGCTTGGGAGATGGAGAGGTGGTAGAATTCAAAATTATACAAGGTAGAAAAGGGTTACAAGCATCGCAGGTCACTGGGCCTGATGGTGTTTCTGTGAAAGGCAGTATATATGCTAAATATCGTAGTCATGTTAGACAATATCTCCATTGTAAGCCCCCCCTACAGTTTCCCTTTCCTAATCCCACCTTTCCCTTTTACCCTATGTCCTGTTACCCCCAGTGTATTCCCAATCCGTTTTTTCATCCATGGTTTCCCTCACAAAACCATGCTTTTGCCAATTGTTTCCCCAAAAATCCCTTTCCAATGCCGAGTGGGGGATGAAAAGGGGGAGGGAAGAAGTTAAACCCTCTCCTGCCTCAGTTTCCCCACAAAGCATGCTCAGAGAGTTCTGTCTCCCTTCTGTCAGCTCTAAGATGTTCCACAGAATCTGATTGGACATTTAAAGACTCAGGAGGGTGGCTTGTTTTGTCTTGAAACTGTTCTTGTTATGTTTATCCAGTTGTTTTCATTCTCCTTTTATTAAAATAAAACGGGTGAGGTGTTGGGGTCCCTCCCCTGCCGTGTAGCCCTGGGAGAGGGGCCCTGAGGGCACAGACATGGGGTTTCCCTGTCCCTGCTCAGCCTCGTTCCCATTGTTTGGTTTGTGTTCCCTGCGCGGGCAGAAGGACCCTTGGTCCCGTGACTGGAACAGTTCCTGGGCAGAGCCCCGGCCATGCGGCTGGAGAAATAAACATCTCTGAAACATCTAGCAAGAATCTGTCTGTCCATATATATTTCCTTTCCACGGGACTCCTGGTTTGATATATGCATGTTGCAGTATCCCCACTGCAACAGAAAAAGTGCAGCTGTAGTCTACCCAAAGCCTCTGCAGGTCCTGTTAACATCTGGTCTGCATTGACTATAAGACCTGTAGTACACTTTTACACACCATGGGGTGTGCAATGTGAAGCCACACACTAAGCTTTAAAATGGCATAAAATCTAGTGTAACGTCATTACTACAGGTCATTCTCCCTATCCAAAAGAAAAAAAAAAGGAAATTTCCAGTGCTGTTACAAGCCAAACCAACAATCTCAACCTTCTGCCCCTTATTCTCCCTGCACCTCCCTTCCTCTCACCTCTTGTCTGATGTGTACAATTCCTCTTTACACCAGATGTGGTCTGGTTTTGATACCCACCTCCTTGCTCTGTGCAACTCCAGGAACTCAAACCACTCTTCTCAAAGGCTACATCTGCACAAATAAACTAAATGGGGACAGGCAGGGACTGAATGCTATCCTTGACTGCTACAGTCCCAAGCTGTTTAAGTGTTAGCATGGTTGTGGTTTAAATGGAAAAGCTTTCCCTTAGATAGTGCTGGGCCACAGTCAGGAAGACTGAACAGCCCAGGAACTGTTCACATGGAGCTGCTTGAATACAGCTCTTCTGTTTGCTGGGGTGAAGAGTTTGTAGCCATACAGATCTGACCTCTGCCACACTGACAGACTGCCACACAGTCTGCTTGACTTCAGGGCCAGAGAAAGAGCCTGACTGTACTTAATTTGTTGGTGTTCATCGGTGCAAATGTAACCAGAATGTTTTGTTGCATTCCTCCTGGATACTTTTTGAGCTGCCTGAATCAGCAAGTACCACTTGGAAAAGACATTGTTAATCATGACCCTAATTTAAAATCTGGTTATCAACTGTTTGACTGAAAATTGGGAAACCAATCATCATTTAAGAGCTCTGCTTAGAAACAAATGCTCTGAGAAGCATGCGGCTACAGCAAGTTGCTGAAATGCAGCTGGGCTGCAAGAAATGGAAAACCATTCCTTGTCCAATGGCTGTTTAGCGACCTGTGGGAAATAAGTTAACAATGTAATAGTAATCTCTTAATAGGTAGTAGTTGAATTCTTGGATTCAGTAACCAGAGCTGTCAGGGAATTAAAACAAATGGAAGATACATGTTAAGCACTGTGGGAGACTTTCCCTGTACCACTCTCCTTTGCTGTAGCTCCTTCAGAGAAGGAGATCACCAGGAGATGCAGCTTTGGAATGGGGCATTCACTCTTGTCACTTGAAAAGAGGCAGAAACATGTGGGAATCAGATGTCTGATTTGTTCTCATTCACAACACAGCAGCGCTACCAGTGACTGGCAGCATGGAAACGTCTCAAGAGGCTACATCACATTAGGAATCCTGTCGAGAGGAGGCTAGGAACACCATTAAACAGGAAAAGAAGCAGGAATATGCTGTGGGAAGCAGATACCTGACAGAGATGGAAAAGTCACCATGAGAGTTCTGACTGGCTCGGACAACAAAGCAGCCAACTCCTTTGCTCATGAGAAGGTTTTCTGCTTCGTGGCGGGATATCTTCTCATCAAACCAGCTGTCAAGTGGGAAAAATCATGGCAATGTGAATAACAATGTGAATTAAGGTGAGGAATAAAAAAGTTGAGGGTAGGGAGAATGTGAATAAGCAGGATGGAGGGAAGAAAACAAAAGGATCAGAGGAGCCCACATGGCTACTCTCAGTGGCCATGGATATACTAAGGTACAGGGGTTTGATGTATGCAGACCGTTTTCTTTGAGCAGTAAAAGCATGTACATGCAATGAGAACAGTGTAAGTTTTGGCCTGCTAAGAAGCAACACTCAGCTGAAACTGTAATTACAGGCACAGTACAATACGGTGTTAGTCAAAGAAATTTTAAATTACAAACGTGTATGTATACATATATACACACATAATTCTCAGACAGATACATCAAATTGCTTTTTGGCAAACTGATTGAAAATTACTGGGCTGTGATGGATATATTGCATGGAAGACACATAAATTTTTAGCAGAAGAAAGCCATGAAAGTTTTAGTGCTAATAAATTGGTTCCTGCAAGAGTTACAATACCACAAAATTGCAGAAGCACAGAATACATAAGCACACTTATGCAAATTTAGCCAGCCATAACAAACGATAGCATAAGGCACTGGACTAATAATGAGAAAGTCACCATAAATAGTAAAAGAATACAATGTCAGTAGAGAAACAAAAAAATCACATACATTTGCATATGTCCACTCCATAGCTAATAAGATCTACAATCTGCAGTCTTTGATTATATGTAATGCTTAATTAAGCCTGTATTGCATTAAAATGAAGGACTTTTAATTTCCTAAGGTCTGTAATTTCTACTTTGGAGTTTCTTATTATCATCACAGTTTACCTATGTATCATTAGCAAAGGGAAATCAGATTTCAATGAGCCTTTATAACCAGTTTCAATGATTACTTGACAAGAAAGAAAAGGGCAAAAACAATCAATCAAAAATAGGAGGCAGCCTTCTTCCCTATGTTTAGTTCTGTCATCTGGCCTGAACTGCTTCAAAGTGCAGACCTGATGCTTAGAAAAGTGTCAAAGTGGAAATATTTCTTCGCAGCTCTTGCACAAAGAAAGCAACCCAAGAAAAATGCATGTGAAAAAAGAAGCTGCCAGTGTTCCTGAGTGATGCCACAGCCCTGTGAAAGAGCGAACAACTCACTGGAAGTTCTCATCCCCCTGAGGCCCAAAAGTACAAGCCCATATTTGCACAGCAAACTAATAATGTCCTTCAGCTCTGCCAAGCAGGCTGGCTTATGTCCAAAAAGGCCAGTAAGTGCCACCTCCAAAGGGGACAGAGGCACTTATTTGTAACCTCAAAATCCCTGTGTGCTCCCAGTATGACTGCTCAGGGCATCAGTGCATTACAGCCACAAGTACCGGGCTTGGTGCATGCTCTGCTTGTTCACCCCCGAAATGCTGCAGCCCTTTTGAAAAAAGAGGACAATGAGAGGTGCTTCTGGGAGCACTTCTGCTAACGGAAAGGTTGTAAAAATCCCATGCATGGTCATATTTATGGCATAGGGCTGGAGAGCACATTTAACATGCATTTCAACACGCATCAGTTCTTTCTGAAAGTGCAGTGCCATCTCCCCAGCGGGAAGAGAGAAATGCAGGTACACCTGTCCTCTGACAGATCTGTTTGTGTGTGTGTGTGAGATTGAGAGAGAGAGAGAGAGAGAAAGAGCAGGGCAGCATGTCTGGTCTATCAACTCTGCTGATCCAGAAGTAACACCAGCTGTCACGGTCGCGCAGCATTGCACTGACCTCTAGCGCACCGAGAGAAACTCACAAGCACTTGGCGCGGGGGGAGGGAATGCAGCGGCAGGGTGGGAAAAGGGAGTCAGTGTCGTTAAGAGTCGAAGGGGGAGGGAATTTCCTTTTTGTAATTCGTTTTCAGAAAGATCTCTTGCTCTTCCTTTTGTGCTTAGCCTCTGTCTCTGTTGCCAAGACTTCACATCATGACTATTCTCCCTCTCTCTGAGGACATCTAAACGCAATTCCTACCACATCCCAGCATCCCTCTGAGCAGCAGTAACAAAAGAGTCACTTGGGAGTGACAGCGATCATCGAGATCCATTTATCTCTGAAAGAACAAAGGATGTTTTGGGGTAGAAATACGCTGTGCTGGCAGAAATGTGTGTAGCATTATGGCAATCCTTGCTGGCCCCAAAGTGCAGGATGTTATACCCAGCACTTCCCCTGTCCTGACCTCTGCGTGTGCATGCACATGTGCTCCTGACAGCACTCAGTGGGAATGTGCCATGGTGGTGACACCATTTCTGTCACACTTACGGGGGAACATGGAAATCAATGAAGTTCTTAGGAACGTAGCCCTCGTGACTCCTGAGCTCAGCCTTGTACCACTCTTCCTGGGAGCTCAAAATCTGCAATGGAGAAACGGATGGAATAAATGTGTCTCCTGAGAAAAGCAAAAGTAACCAAGATTCTGGCAGAAACCTATAATGCCTTGTAAGAATAAAAGAAAATAGTACACGTTCTCTACTTCCCACCCAGAGTGCAACAAGGTTAGTGGCTGATGACACTCCACAGCAAACAAGCAATAAAAAAGCCCAAGCAGAATTAGACAGATTGCTTGTTAACTTTACCGCTTTGACTGACTGCCTGTCTGTGTGCCCCTGATGACTGTGAAATGGAGAAATTCAGCTTTGAAAGACTTAATAGGGGTTTAAGGTATTCTCTGTGCTGCCTTTTATAGTTGGTACTGGAGCATCTCAGATTCAAAAGGGAAGAAGAAAATATCTGTGAAAACTCCTCCTCCATATGGGTATGGAGGGATATACAGCTGTATCAGTGTGTGTTATGACTGCACAGACGTTACCATGTGCTCTCACACATCATTTCACAAGAGATTCTTGAGGGTTAAATCTTCAGCTGCACCAAGTTATGCCAAGGTAGATAAAAGAAGGAGGTAAAAAGTGTTTTCAAGACCCTATTATACTTAGGAGATTGTAGGATAGCTGGAAGTGAGTCCACATCACACACTGGAGCAGCTTCAAGGGTCCTCACATTAATGTTAACTGTAATGGTCCTTAGAAACTTCACTGCTGACCAGGGAGGGCACAAATTCATGGCACCCTGGCTAATGGCCCAAGATACAGCCCTAAGCTAGAGGAGAGAGGACAGGAATACAACCACACTGGGATTTTACTGCAAATGTTGTGGTCTTTGGTGTTTTGTTTGACATTCCAACTCCTGGGACAGGATTCTGCTGTATGAAATAGACCATGTTTCTGCTCTTTCTGGTTTTGGAGAGGAGCCTAAAAGCATGAGCCATGACAGTTTTAGAAGGAAAAAGCAAGTGGAAAAGCCTTAATTTGAAATCTATTGTTAACAGTAATAATACTTAGTTTGTGAGCCAATCTCATGCTTTTGGGAGCCTAAGGCACATTCTAACTGCTTCGTATCGGCAACAGGATGTTACTGTCTCTGGAGCCAATTTTTCATTGCCTTCCCTGCCACGTAGGCCTTTTTTAAACATTTGGATTCAGAAAAGTTAAGGAATAGAAAGCTGTGGAATTCCCTATTTGTATAGTCACTGCTGTCCTCATGCCTGGGTGCTGGGTTAAGGATCTTTCTTCACTGCTGTGGCCAAACACAGGGGATGATAGCTACTTCCTGCTCATGCTCACGCCCTGCTCTGTTGGAAGTGAGGTTTCCAGAAAGACCCACCTGCTGTTTGTCACTGCAGGGCTGGCAGGTTTCTCTCAGTGTGTCATCCTCTCAGAGAAGGATGTGTGGGGGGGTAAGAGGGTGGATTTCCTCCTGTCGCTGCTGGTTGAGGGCCTCATGTTTCCTGTTTTGTAATCTCTACATCAATACTTCATCTTATCTCCTTTATAAATCAGCAGGTTGTTGCAGGCAGCATGAGGGGGCTCATGATGGGGTATGAATGTATGTGTGCCTATGCCAGAACAGAGCTGTTTGGCTGATTTACTGCTACTTTGGCTTGGGTGGCTAAGGTATTATTTTGTTCACCTCAAGGACATTAAAGCAAGAGGCAGTTTGATTTTTCTGGTAGTGAATTCTCTATGACAAGTAATAATAATAAAACTGGTGTGTAGTGTTGACACTTTTTATCAGTAGCTTCCAGCATACTTTGGAAGGAAGCTCTAGCTTATAATGATTTTACAGGAAGGGAAATTGAGGAACAGAAAGAAAAGTGATCTGGTCAACACCATCACCCCAGCCAGGGACTTGATGGAAGTCTCCTGAGAAAAAAGGTATCAGTAAAGGTCATGTGATAGTAGGGACTGACTGGGGAAGAATTAGGAATAAGAGTGTTTATCTGTGCTGAAGAGAGGCAGTGATTTCTCCAGAAGCTTCTCACAGATCTTTGGAAAAATTTGGTATTAATGAGTTCTGGATGCTATCATCTTTGTCTAAGTGCCAAGAATTAAAAGGCCAATAAAATTAAAAAATGGTGGTGATGGAAAAGGCAAGGCTGACACCCAATATCTGATTATTAACTGGAATATTTGTGACTGAACAGAGAGGTAGCAAAGTCTCCCTGGCCAAACAAGGGTTTACATCCTACTATTGTACATCATCCCTTTGGACAGTGGAGGAGTTAAGGCCTTAGAGAGGAGTAATACTCAGGTATTTTCAACTGAAACAGAATCTCTGGGGCTGAGAAGTGGATAAGTAATTCAAGTGACTTCATCTGTGGGACTTCCACAGTATTAACAAGAACTGTTCTATCATAACACATACAAATCAAGTTTGAAGAGACTTCCAGACGCTCTGTATTGTATATGATCAACTCTACTTCTGCCATTGCCCCATTGCTAAATTCCCGTAAGGGTGTGTATAACATTATTAGACCAGGACCTCTTGAAGTATTCCATTATGTGTGTAACAGACTGTCTCATGGACTTTTCCTCTTCTATTTGTAACTGTCTAAAACCCCTGCAGCATCTAACAATAATTACTAACAGTGAAAAGTTAGTAAATTCTGTAATGGATAATGGTTATCTTTTAAACAGTTTTTAAAACAGTTTAAGAGCTGGAAATAAGGAAGACAGCAATCCCTCTGGACAGAACTCATCCTGCTTGCATTTAGACATAGTCATCATAATGTAGTCTCTGTGGACGATTTACCTGGTCAATGAAAACAGACAGGACCCTCAAAATCTGTCTACTGAAGATCTTGATCTCTGCCCCAGCAAAGGTACTTACCCTTCCCTGGTGACTAACAGAGGACTGCAGGGCAGCTAAATCCACAGTTTATGGACATAAAATCAAGAAAAGCGGACGCAGACTCAAGTGACCTGGGAACTGTTGTCCTATTGCAAACTCTATGGGACATGAGTATCCTGCATTTGTATCCTAGTTTATAGATGTGTCTTCAACTGTTTTGCCAAGGCAAATGGAGGCACAAGAAGATCTGGAAGCAGACTTAGAAATGCTGTTTAGTCAAGCCTGGGACTGTACTTACCTTCAACATATCCCCAGCCTGGAAGCTCAACTCGTCTTCTCCAGAAGCAGTGAAATCAAACTTGGCGATGGCTTCCATACTGAGTCTTGGGGGCAGAGCAAAGCTGGAAGAAGTATATACTTGTCAATATCTATGAGCTGCTGGGATTCTGGAGTCCAGCCTCTGGAACGCTGATAGGCAGTGCTGTGATTTGACTGTGGAGAAGCACGCACCAACTACGGGCAGCCATCAGTTACTAGACATGAGAAGACATTAGCAGCTAGAAGAGAGGGCATGGCTGAGGCTATAATTAGTTGGAAGTCAGAAGTACAAGCAACCTATAGTGTATGCTTATTCCAACAGATCTCTTTCTCTAGAGCAATCTCATGGGAAAAACATGTATAGACCAACCATTATCCTGTCACAGTTCCCAATAAAGCAAGTGACTTTGTCCTGCAACAGAAAAATGCATTTGCCCCCTGCAGGTACCTACACTTTACCTCAAGAGTGAGTCAAATTGTGGACAAAGCAAACAGGGCTGCAGTAAATACATATTTTTTTTCTTGGACAAGGGCCACAGTACTGAAGGTTGAAAGAGTTTTTTCATTGTGATGGCTTAGCATGGGTGATGAGAACTTTCAGGTAGGAAAAAACTGTTTGCAGAAAGGCTGTATTTGCTATTTTGAAGCAGGCAGAGAGTTAGCCTACCTCAGCGTTGGTAACCCAGGAGTCTGGAATGTATCAGACAGCCTGCAAACCAAAGCCTGCTTTTCAGCACCAGAGCAATGTGGCAGGGGAAGTGGCAAGATGAGCTTTGCTCCTTCACCACTTCCTGCTTGCGTTACTCGGAGGTACCCCAGCAGGACCATTTTTATAATCAAGAGTTACCGATTTCCCATGGCTGGGTCATGTACCCACAGCCCAGCGGTGAGGCTGCTAGTGACAAGCCAAGAAATAGCCAGGCAGTGCCACACTAAGCAAGTGCACTGCTGGCAGATGCTCTTGCAGCACAGCTTCTGAAGACCATCAGACAGCTCCAATATAGAAGCAACTTTTCCGATTTCTAAGGTAGGTTCATCTGGGAACAAGGATCCTAAAGCCACAGGTTCCACTACCTAATCTCAATTCTTAAAAAAACACCCAGTCTTTATGGCTTGAGAGGAAGTGCCAACTTGCCTGATCCAAAACATTCATAACCAGAAAGCGCTAGAAAGACACCGTACAAACAAATGAACAACCCTACTTAGGGTTCGATATTTCTTGTCTATTAGAACTGACACAAGATCCCCAAAATAGAAAGTGTTGATACTGAGCAAGCTTCAGAACTTTGCCACTTTAAAATCAAAAAGCTGCTGTAACCCTCCTTCTCCACAATACATGCTGTAATGTTCCTCCTTTGACACACAACCCAGGCACTGAACTACCTGTGTAGCAAGGATCCAGGGCCCAGCTCTGATACAGCACAACTTAAACTGCTGAGAATGAGCTGGGGAAAGCCTGCAGGGCAAAAGCTCTAGGGCTGCACCAGCATTAGCCCAGGGATTCCAGAGGAAAACCACCAACACAGGAAGATATAAAATCTCAGAGGAAAAACAAAACCATAGTTTAGTTGGGATAGTCAGTCTAGCTGAGGACCTGTCATGAATCATTTGGGTCATTGAGTTGAGTTGTCAGTGCCATCAGTCCTGAGCCAGCTGGTGGCAGATGGCAACCATGGAGGTTGACTCTTCACTTCTGATTGATGCCTGCAAAGAATCTTTGGGTCCCTTTACACAGGTGAGGGGTATGCTAATGTTTAGCCTAATATTTCATTAAATCCTAACTAGGTTCTGTGTGTGTTAACTGTATAAAGCAGTTATTTATTGGCTAAATTGTCTATTTCCTGCTTGCAGAGTCCCTTTGCACTTGACTAAAGATCCCTGAATAAAGTGATCCACAAGAGGGGTCATAACATCACTGGATTTTAGTTCTGAGATTTGTTACAATCACGTCTAACTATAAAAAGATGTTTACATGCTTCCTAGTGGATTCTGTTAGCACTCTCTTTTTTGCTGCTTATAGGTATATTTATATCCATGTGACTGATGAGAGCTATGAAGCACCAAGGCAAATTTTTGGCAGTCCACAGAGAGTTCTGCTTATTCAACATGAATCTGTTCTAGAGCAATTGGGATTGCTTCAGTGTCAGGGCCTCCCATGTAGGTCTGAGTACGTAGCTGAGCTGAGATCCACTGTATGCCTGCTGTTCCAACCTACTGCCTTAGGCCTTCAATACACATCAATACTGAACCATAACACCCTAAAGCACATTGGTGCTTTATTCTCAGGCTCCAGCTTTCCAGCTATTCCAAACATTTTCACCCCCTATGCTCCCTGTCAACCTACTGATGCTCTTTAATTCTTACTTTTAATACCTTTTGCAGATTAGGGTCACCCTCTGTCTTACTCTTATTCCAAAAGTTTGGTGTTACCCTGCAGGTGCATCTTGGGCCTGATTTGAGAACTGCCCTCTGTTCTTGCATTTTTGGAGCTTCAGTCTGTAACCCCCCCACAGGCAGTGTCAGCCCCATTGTCTGCTAACAGAGCATAGGGGTATTAAATTGGAGGGGAATTAACCCTTAAGGGAACTGGTTAAACAATGATATTCTTTCATGGAAGACAATTGAAGAAATAGACTAAACGAGAATTACTTTAATAAGGGTTGTTTTTCAGTGTTTTATCTTGCAGTGGTGGCCTGCTGCAGAGAGATCAGAGCCAACAGTGCAGATGGATCCTGGAACTCCTAAGTGCAGACCATTAATCCCAGCTTGAAGAAAAGAACACACTTTAACACTAAACTATTTAAATACAAATCCTGTCTTTGATTCTGTCCCTTAGATACAGACGAGACAGTGGGGGTTTTCTCTGCAGGGGGCAAGAGAGTAGAAAACCTTTCATTTTTCAATATCCCAAATGTTAAAGGTGCTACTGGAATTTGGTCCCCTCCAAAGGAGAAGAGTTTGTGAAACAGTTAAAAACTTCCCTCTCACTTTCTTTTCAATTTCAGCAATCCCAGCCTCAGGGAGAGACCAGGAGGCAGATACCTCTTCAAACAATCTACAACATGGATTAAATGTGCCTTTCATTGCCAGCAGCTGGATTTAGAAGTGGCTCAAACACCATCCACAGTGTTGGCTGTGTTGATAAATCAGCAATGTAGTAATGCTCTGGCCTTAAGCTCTTCCCCCACCAACTCCTAAAGCAACACTAGCCAATAATCCTGTCTTTGAACTCCAGCCTACCACTTTTCAGCACCTGAACTTCAAACCAGCTCTGTTTTTCTGAAGCTGTTCCTCCCTCCATCTGTAACTTGAGAATCCCCACTCTACACGGGTCAGTGTTGGGCCCTCATGAAAACTCCCCTCCCAGGAGCCCATTCTTTCCCTCTCTGCATGCAACTCCGAGCACCACCTCACAACACAGACAGACAGGTAATTTTTCACTATTATCATAACTTCCATTTCTCAAGAACCTTTTATCCCAAAGGACAGTGCTGCAGTTTGCAGACAGAGCGACAAATTCTGCTTTTAACTGCATTGTGCAACTCCTTTAAGCTTTTGATAACCAAGGACAATTTTAGACTGTGCATAATGTTCTCTGTGAAAATCACCTTTGTAGAGAGTTTAGCACGAAACATACGCAATGTTCAAAGAGGGATTTTTCAGTTCCGAGTGTGAGTTGACCAGTACCCTTCATTTTGTGCTGGCTTTCTGCATGCAGGTGAATTTTCTCTGTGGTTCACCTCTGTAACAGGGCAGATCCAAGGGGCACATTACAGCAATTCTGTGGGACTGGTGCAACAGAAGATTCACAAAATGAAAAGTGAGAAGCAGCATGGCTTTCAGAGCACAAGGTAGGCATTTTAATTTGGTGGAACGCCATTCCCTGAGCAAGAACATCAGTGTCTCTGTTGATGGAAAGTGCCATGGCCTAAAACATGTCAGCGAGCAACACAGTCTGACAGCAGAGTCCCAGAGTTTAACATCATTACCCTACACCATGTTGGTTCCAAATTCAGCAGTAACAATGCCAGGGGAAGGTCACCACCTATGAAGAGTTCATCACTCGGGGACTGCCCAGCCTCAGCCTTCCCCAACCTCACCTATTTACACCAGAAAGAGAGCAAAATTACAACAACGTGCTCGCTTAATGGAGCCATATGAAAAAAAGTTTTCATTTGTATGCCTGTAGCATAAAAAATTGCACATATCTCCAGTCTGAAGCTTCATCTACTGAGGTTTTGCACCAAGATATACAGCATGAGCTACTGTGTCTTTGTTGGGCTCTGCAAGAACAACCTATTGGACTGATGAGCAACTGGGGACAGGATTCAACCCTGAACATCCGTACAGAAACTCCAGATGACATTTCAGCAGAAACAATGGAAAAGGGACCTGTAATCTAGAAGGGCTGTGGCAGATAACAGCTTTGTTTTCACCAGCTAAGCCACATACAAGTGGCATGGGAATATTTAGCTCCAAAAACACAAACCTTTTGGTACGGAGTTAACAGAGCAGCTTCACTGACTGTCAGTGATAAGAGGATAAAATTTATAAGGGAGGGAAAGTCACTAAAACACTCAGAAATGTTGCATTTAAGTCTTGGCTATTCCACCACCCATGCCAATGCATAGCATTTGGGTTGAACCTGTGTACAAACAAAATAAGCCTCGTAGGAACTGGATTCACAGAACAAACAAACTTTCAGGACTCGATAACCAACAGCAGTTGGTAAGAAATGCCCCAGACTAGGATGGTGCTTAATCTCCCTAGGGAACCCATGTCTTCTGTGCTACTTCCCATCACGACAGAGTTGAGCTGTGCAGCAACATGGGAAGCTGGTGCAACAGCAGATCCAAAGAGAGGACCCCATGATACTGTATATGATACAGTACCGCATGATACTGTGACAGCATAAAATCCCAAATCTTTGCTGTGCTGGATGGGTCGGTGTGGGGGGACTAGGGTGGTGGTGAAATACCTCCTTCTGCTTGCCTCCCTTCTCCCTCAGATTCCAGCTGGTCAGATTTGGCAGAGGCATAGGGATTTGTCCTGCAAAAGCACTGCCCTGTTGTGAAAGCTGATAAACAAGATGGCCTTGGGATCCCCTGCTTTGCCACTACTGTACAGTACTTCAGTACTACAGTACTTCACCTTTCCTTCCAAAACCCCACTTTCCTCCCTTGTACCTTGTCCCATCCAGCTCCCCCCACTCCAGTCTCAGAGCTACGCTCAGCCCATACCTTTCAGCAGCTCTCCTCTCCGCTGGCACTTTGCTCAAAAGCAGGAGGTGCGTTACCGCCTAGGGCACGGAAGAGACGGAGGGCTGAGGCTCCTCCCTGCAGCATCAGCGTAACACATCAGCAATGGGTCCATGTGTGTGGATGGCGACAGTCAAGAGTGGGCATGGGGGACAGAGGAACAGAATTGTGTCTGTCCCAGGACAGAGTGGGGCATGGACAGTTTCCAGTCTCTAATGTCAGAAATATTTGGTACCCTGCATATTGAAAATGGTGGTGTCAGTTCAAAAGGAGCTGCCTTTGGCTGCTGCTTCAGCCCAGGGTGGTTTAACAGATGAATAAAGAAGGGTCCCTCAAAAAGTGCAAGTTCTACCCAAATAAGTTAACTAAGCTAAGTTAACTGAGAAGCCGTAAGTCCATCAAAAAGCATATCTTGAGGAACAAGTAGCTAAAGACATAAAAACATGTAATAAAATTCTTTTCAAAGACAACAGAAGCAGGAAGCCTGCCAGAGTGTGTCTGTAGGGCCGACAGATGACTGAGATGTAAAAAGAATGCTCAAAGAAGATAAGGAGGAAGCACAAAAGCTAAATGAATTCTCTGCATCCATGCATCTTCCATAGGGATACAAGGAGGTCCCCACACTGGGGTTTTCTTTGCAGAGAAAAGCAAGGGGAACTATTTCAAGATGAAGAATTGGAAGAAAAGGTTTTAGGAAAAAACAGTAAATGAACAAGAGTAAATTCAAGAATTCGATATTTTAGAAATCTTGACTGGAATCCAAACTGAACATGAAATAATAAAGGCTGAGCAATTAAACTGTAGCATACAATGCCAGGCTTAACACAGCCTCGGTACTAGGCAAAAAGCAGCAAACACAATGCCAGTGTTTGAGATGTGTTTTGAGGGGATGCAAGGCACAGGTCTGACTTCCTTATGCCTGAAATCGGTAGAAAGAATAATGATGAAAAGAATTACTGGCCCTAAGAGAGAAATAACATATCAATTCCTCATCACATAGCTTTTGTAGAAGGAAGCTGTATGGCACGTATCTGAGTTCTTTGAAGGAGCTGATGAGCATGTGGATAGAGGTGATCACTTGATATAAAACTTGCATTTCTACATCATTTTTGACGAAGTCTCTCACTAAAGACTCTTAAAAAGTCTCCTAAATTCTCAAAGAATAGGAGGGAAGGTCCTATAGAGGATTAAAAGGAAACAATTTGTGCTGTTCAAAACATTCATAAATGATCTGGAAAACATGAAGTGACAAAACTTACCGATGAGAAAAAATCCAGGGTAATACAAATTAAATCTGATCACAAAGCCTTGCAGATGGTTTTAAAAATACTGTTGAAATGCAAGATGAATCTCAGTTCTGACGACAGCAAAAGCAATGGACATGGGACAAAACAAACATAACTACATGAACACAGCAGTGAACTTAAATTAGAAATTACCACTCAGGAAAGACACCTTTGAGATGCTGTTTGAGTTCTACCAAAGTGTCAGCCGGAATTCAAAAAGGCAGGTTAGGAAGTGTCTGGAAAGTGATCGAAAACAAACCAGAAGGCACCATCTTGCCACTGTACAAGTCCCTGGGGCACCTGCTTGAATATTTGTCACTTGAATACAGCAGCCAGTTCTCATCCCTCCGTCTCGAACACAGAGACAGTAGCATTAGAAATAGCAGATAGAAAGCTACGAAAGATGACTGAAGGAATGGGAATTTTCTGAACAAGGAAGGACCAAGTAAAACACTGTGTTCCTTCACCCTTAAAAAAAGTTGTCAGAGGGATAAATGCAAAAGCAATGTCAGAAATAAAAGAGAATCATGGAAGAGCTAAACAGGAGATTTTTAATCCATCATTTCTCATAACATAAGCACTAGGAGTTCATTCCAAGAATGTCAGAATCTGGGAGGCCATAGGGAAAGAAGCTTTGACATATACTTATCCTGTTCTTACTCTCCTTCCCCAAACAGCTGTTGCTGGGCACAGCATCACAGACTGTGAGGAACTTTAACCTGACCTTTCTCATGAGCTGTGGCACTTTACCAAAAAACACCACAATGTGCTAGTCCAAGACAATTGGTCCAGCAGCAGGCTGGTAGGTGGCAGTCCCCACACGCACACACTGCCTTTTGGGGAGGCAGTAATCTCCCTGGAATATCTGCAACTTAAAATAGGGGTAGTGTGAAAATTATGAAGGACTCAGACCAGTCAGGGGTAGATACAATGAAAACTCCCTCTGAAGGGGACAATCACCAATTATTTTGCTGAAAAAATATACAGGTTCAGAAGGCAGGGGGCTAAAGGAAGAGTACAGCAGTTAACTCTTGCCATGTAGTGAAAAGATTCATGTGTGGCTATCAATACAGGAGAAATATAAATTTCTGTATAGGAAGGTGGGACACCAATCCCCACAGTCTTCTTGGGTTTAAGCCCTGTGCTTTCTTGTGGTCTGTGAATGGCATGGCAGATTACATTACGTTACACACTGGAATGATCTGATTTCCCTGTTTTCTACCATGATGTGATCTAATGGGCCCCCCAGCAAGAACGCTGCTGGTGGCGTGTCACTCATGCTCGCTGCCTGACAATGTCACAAAGCACTGCATGGATTCCTGTTATGTATCCAGAACTACTGCATTATGATATTAAATCTACTAAATGTCAAGCCATAAGAGATGGGACTTTCTATACTATAAACAAAACACTCAATACTGGCAAGCTCCCAACACTGAGAAAGGATAGGAAATAGGATCAAATAGGGAATAACTCTCTTCTCTTTCTTCTCCATTTCTATATTCCTCCTCTGTCACAGTTACGGTAACACATTAACCTCTTCACCTTGCAGAATACATCCATCACAGCTATGCTGAAAAATATGCAGAAACATCCAGATACTTCAGCCGTAAGTAATGGAAACAAACCTAATGGGAAGGACATCAGATTCCATGCATCTGTGTTTTAGCCAATCTCTACCAGACAACTGGGTAAAACCCAGCCCAGGCAGAAAGGTTATTCCACAACTACCTGCTGCAGGCTTCTTTGTCATCATCTACTACTGACACAATCCAGACAGGATGGCCAAACCACGGCTATGATACAGTCTGAGAAGACCTGGATTTAAAAAGCTTGATGCAGATAAACTTACACCTGCTTTTGCAGTTAGGTGAGTGACCCAAAATAGATGCATCTGCAAACATGTCTGAAAACTGCCTAAGAACA
This sequence comes from Corvus kubaryi, assembly GCF_017639235.1. Classification (NCBI taxonomy): domain Eukaryota; kingdom Metazoa; phylum Chordata; class Aves; order Passeriformes; family Corvidae; genus Corvus; species Corvus kubaryi. The sequence goes on along the minus strand of NW_024582061.1, from coordinate 16,504,930 downwards.
CGCTGTCTCGCAAAAATCTTAGTAATTTCTTGCTGGCCTGAAATTTTCAAGAGAAGAATCTTTTTCCAAGACATTTTATTCACTTTAGTTTCTATCTGGGAAGCATGCAGGCAGCCAGAAAGAAAATCAAAGGGAAAAGAAAAAGCAAAGAAAAAGGAAAAAAGGTTATTTCCAACAAAACATATACATTAAGTATTTTGTCTATTCTGAATTGAGTTGATAATACATAAAGAATTAAGTGGCCTGGTTTTGTTACCCTCAAGATAAACTACTTCCCCATGTTCTTAGTTCGCTTCCAGAAAGTAACACTGTCAACAAGGGAAACAGAAGTCAAAGTGTGGAAACAAGGGAGATTTCAATTGTTGTAAGTAATTGTTGTAAGTAATAATTCAGCAACTGTGGAATTGGGAGCATCAGGACTGTAAATCCACATAAAGCTGAACGTTATGAATGGAAGCTGTCTAGTCTTTCCCAATCTCCCATCTATTCCTGTTCCCACATTCAGATATGCTGCACACAGAGCAATTCATCCTCTCACAGCTTTGCTCTCTGCAAACAGCTGCTCAGGCTGTCCACAGTGACAGGTCATTAGTGGGCAGTTATTTTTTCAGGACTGAGTGCACAGGAGTGGCAGTGCTATAAAAGCTTCCCTGCAGAGCTCTAAGAACTGATCTGGGAAGAGCTCTTTCCCAATTTGCTTTGCTTCCTGTTAGCGAAAATTGTCTTGAAAGCTCTGTGTCTTGTTGCTCACCTGCAACAGTCCTCTTTGATCATGTCCCAGGATTTTCAAAAAGCTCAGTCATCAGCATCAGTTGCAAAGCTATTGCTATTCTAGTGCTGATCTTGTCACCATCACCCTCACAAACCACATTCAGTTTAGCTGATATGACTACAGCCTACTGTGCTTGCACAAGTGGTACAATTATTTCAATTAAAGGTGTGAAGCCAATTCTCTTGCAAGAATAAGCTTTAACTGTAAGAGTACTGTTCTAATTCTATGGTTGTGCATCCAGCCAGGAGAGTGTACAACTTAACTGCCTGGTCCCATCCACATAGCACCATTTATTGCAAGGAGATGTGGCTTTAATTCTGAACAACAGCGTTAATTTGCTATTTAATTAATACAATGCTTCCCATCATTCTGCTAATTGATCTCCAAAGATACCCCCTACCATTTCAGCTGAGGAGCATCTCTGCACTTCTGAGAGATTTTTCTTTGGAAATTTATGGCTATATTTATGGCCTCTACTTTCCTATTCTAAAGAAGTATTGCCAAACTTGATGAAATTTAATATTTTCATCAAATCCTTTCAAAGCTGCCAACTTTTTCTTCTATATCCCCTACTCCATAATTCCTGCTACTGAATTATTAGTGTCTCTCTAGCAGCTTCTTGATACTAATCAGTCAGGTTCTCTACCTTCTGCATTTGTATGGTGATTACACTGAGCTGGTCTTGTGACATCCCAGGTTATCATCTTGACAGCAATTACAAGACCACAAAAATTGAACTGTCACAGAACCGACTGGAGTACCAGACAGAGGAGGAAGGAGTAGATTACAACAGAAAGGGGGAAGTTTGACTTATTTTTCTTCACTACAAAATAATTCTTCTGGATTGCCATAGATTTTCTTTAACTGCTGCCCAAGAGTCCAGACAGGAACAACTGCCTTACAGCTTCTGTGTTGCCAGCTGCTCTGATGGCATACAGCCAAAGCATGCTTGCTGTGTTCTGTAGTGTTCCATGTCAGAGGTTTCCAGTTTAGGCCCATGAACTGGGTTTCAAGGATTGGCTATTGGGACCAAAGAAGATCCAGCTCACTGTCAAGGAGGCCTCTGTTCACCACACAGGAATTTGTACTTTTCACTTGGAAATCTGGACGAATCTGCAAGCCCAAAGAAGGCTGGAAGCCACAGAACAAGAGGGACAGAATACATTCCTCATAACAGCACATTTTCCAAGCCTGTCCTACATTCATCTCACCTAAGAGCAAAAAAAGGGCCAGTTACTCAGGGCAAGGGACCATAGATCCTGTAGCCAGACCTCTGCTCTGGAGCCTTCCGCCAGCAGAACTAGTTTCTGATCTTCCTCAGCATAGAGAGAGGTCTAAGAAAACTTTCTTCTCCTTGCTGGTCTCTTCGGAGCCAAATCTTTCTTCTCTTTGCTGGTCTCTTCCAGAGACTCTTAGGTGTTAATCAATTGATCATCATCTGTGAACTATACTAAGTTACAACAGCATCAAATTTGGCACATCTCACTATATAATACATTGTGCTAATTCTTCTTTACAGTGTTCAAATCTTAAAACACAGAAGCACTGCTATTGATCAAAAAAAAAACCATCTTCCCGGTCCTTACAATTTATTACCATCCCTTCTGAACACTAACAAGTACCAAAGTAAGTCCTAGAAGCTGTTTCAATGGTACCCCGTGCATCCCTGAAAGACAAGCATGACAAGAACACAGGAGTCAGAAGTCTAGGCTATTACAATTACGGCTAATTTTGAAATAACACTTCAAATATGAGCTACAGACAAGCTAAGCAAGGGATATCAAGCCAAAATCAATGTGGGTTGCATGAGCTGCTGATTTTCTTCTTTACTGCATGCAAAGACAGTAGATGGAGAAAAGAAGGGAGAGAAAGGAAAAGAGATTCTACTTCAGTGATTTGAATCCAGTGCTGAAGTGTTCAACAAAACATTCCTTTCCAGGATTTAAATTTTCCTTTGATGAGCACCTTTTGACTCAGTGGGATTTGCAAAGCTTCCATTTGAAGCTAGCAAAAAGTAACCTCATTCCTTATTTCTTCTCCCTCCCTGCACTACACCCCTCTAATCACGATTAATATATCTAAACATGCCTGATTAAGCCAGATAGATGATGGGCTCCTAATCTGAACTGATCAGGACTCTGGAGCCGCCAAAGTGAACCTGCTGTCTCTCTATCAGACAGAGCAATACGGGGTCGGTAATGCAGCCCCATTAACTGTTTCCTACAGAATGAATTTTCCCTGACTGCTCCTTAAGAGCAGACACTTGAGGAATGCCGCCTGATGGGAAGTTGCTTTGAATCGTTTCTTTTAGCACAACTGTCGAGCAGCTCCTTCTCAAGCCCTCCAGACAAACAACTAAAGTATGAAAAATGTAGCCACTTCCTTCTATACTACTTTATTTTAAATCTCCTCATACCTTATCTTGCTAACTGCCTCTCAGTTTCTCTCATCTTTTCTTGGTAAACTTCAGCACTGACTGATATATGGTCTACTGCAAGTATGTGGTTATCAGAAAACCAACCCTGTTCCCACTGTGCCTGTGTGTGTATGCAAGCAAGGGATCTGCTTTTGTATACAGGTGGAGCTTGCACTTTGTGAATTCATAAAATTGAGGGCTGCAACAGACTACTATGATCAATACACCATATCAGTACACCAAATGAACTGTGTTCAGCGTATTTGCACTAAGATTGAAGGTTCATTGAAGGATAAATGGATACAGGGCAGAAAAAGAGAAAAATGTACACCTCTGAATTTGTTCCGGAATCTATGCACATGTACACACACCTGCTTTAATGCAGGTGTAGCCCTTTACAATCTTTATCCTCTGAGATCAGTCAAGAGGGATCAAGTGGGCATCTGACCATGTTTGGGCTCTGTGAAATCCTGTGACTATTATTCTAAAACTGGTCTTTGGTATAATTTCAAGTACCTTCAAATCTTCTCTGAATCACACCAGCTGTGAACAGCTCTGGGGAATTCTGCTAGCTGCAAGTCAGACAGAGAGATACTTCTCAAATCAATCATACAAGAGACTGGGATGAAGAGTAATGACATATTTCACACATTTATGCTACCAGGGAGGACTTTTCAAAAGTCACTTCCAAAGCAAAAGAGTAAAAACAGAAACAAGAATCTGGTACTATCAGATTTGATTAAAAACAACCAGCCACAGGCAATAAAACCCACCTACAACTAAATACAGATACTCCAAGGTGCTTTCCTTGTATTTGGGTTTCAAAATACTCAAATTGGGAAAAGAACACAAAACTGGGAAAGAATACTCATGATTCCTTATTTCCAGCTTTGACTGTCAGAGAGAGGATTCAAAAAAACATAGTTTCCAGCATGCTGTTCTGTAAATCTGAGCTCTTGCACTGTAACTAAGAGCTGAGGAATTCTGGTGTTCATGCAGGTCTGCATATGAATACACACTGGATGTGCATGTGAATGTTAACTTCCCTTTATCTACTCGAAGTCAGGCACTTTGAAACGTGAAAGGGAAATCTAGGGAGAAAACCCGTAAATATTTGTGCTAAAATAGGAGTAAGTTCACCTTATGTCATTTGTTCATTTCCACAGCGTTTATGAAACTCCTCTTTTCTATGTAAAAGATGAAAGATGCAACAGAAGGCTATGTCTTCTGGGCCTAGCACAGCCTAGAGAATTCATTACTAAGGCATTAATCCAATCTAGTAAAAATAGTTTTTAATCTTGGACTCTGTATAGGAGCAATACATTTGAGTGGGATATGTGAACAAAATGCTATGAAAATCTGCTTGTATATACAGCTGGGTACAAAGTACTATGTTTCCAATCAGCTACTGCATGTTTCTTTGATAAGGCCAGCTGATAAAAATTTGTGTAAATTGGGAAGAAGAGCAAGGTCAGTGATGAAACTGTTATTTTCCTTGCCTTTTTTTCTTTTTTCATTTTTGTAAGATTAGTCCTGTCATCACAGATAACTGTGCAGAATCCGGAACTCCAGTACTAAAATTAAATGGTGTGCCAACAGATATGATTTTGCACAAAGGTAAAACTACAACTAGCTCACTAAGAAAAAGTAAAGTTTCTTTGTCCTTTTAAAGATAAACCCATTTTTGTACAAAATTTCATGTGACTGCACAGTTTGCGGGATTTTTTTTTACAGAAGTTTGCCTTGCCTCTTTTACTTTGTATATTTTTCCTCTTGTCTTGTGCTTTTATGAAAGAATGAAATACAAAAGTCTAGTTCAACATACACTTAGCTATGATATTGTAAACACAAACATGGGAAATCTGGTAACTAGGTTTTCATGGTGCTCTTATCTTGGATGTTATATGTAATTGAAGCTCAGCCACCTTTGTTCTGCGAAGAACTGACAAACGGATACACATACAAAGCCTCGCATTTAGGTAAGGACAGAGCAACTGAAATGCTACTAGTGGAATCTGTGTTGTGGTATAATGAGCACGGTTGTGATACCTTCATTGCATAATGGCCCAACTTGCATATTTTCCTTTGGAGCCTCTTTGCTGTATTAACTATATTTTTTCTGCTTAATGGGTCTTCACAGCTCAGCTTCCATTTAAACACAGAACCTCTTTTACAAGGCCTAAGTGCTACAAAACCACCTTTCTATAAATTAAAGTCAGCCCATTTGTATCTGCATTTGGGAATGGTTCTGAAAGGGTTTTAAAAGAAATCAATTACAATAATTCATACATATAAAGATGCAACTGCCAACAGTCAATCCAACTTTTCTTCTCGTTATAAGATAAGTGCGAATGCCAGCTTGTTACTATTCCTGGGGTTTTCTCTGCACAGTGATTGTACCATTTTAAGTAGAAGTGTGGAACATATTTCATGTTTGTCAACGCATTTTTTAGTTCACTTGGATTATGATACCTCTGAAACTGAAGTGCAGCAGCAGTTCCTGAATGATTTACCATGTAGACATTTTTACTCTGAATTAGGTACAACTCATTCTTGTTTACCTCAATCCAAAATTGAATTATATAAAATTGGAATGGGTTCTTATTATTTGGAATAAAAACACCCGGGTCATACCTTAATGTAAGAATATTGGTTACTGAACTAACATGTAGACTGAAACTTACTTAAGCACAAAAAGTTGTTTATAGGTAGATCAAGTCTGACATCCTCCATTTCCCCTTCCCACAGCATGGGCACCATCATGGCAAGGAGGTTCATTGGAACCTCTCTGCATAAACCTTGTACACCCTGCAAAAATAATCATGGTCCCAGTCCTTCAGAGAGCAAGTAATCAATTGCTGCTCTGCAGCAGGGAGCCACACAGCCTTCAGACTACTCAATAGATTGCATGTGGCAAAAAGGGAACACTGTGCAAAGGGTGCGAATGAGTCATTTGACATTTCAGGTTGACTGAAGTCATTCTGCTACATTTATTTCCAATCTTGATGTGCTATCCACACTTGCATATTAAGCAGGATGGGAAGAAAGAGATTCAAATTATTTGCTACAACACATGCATGGAAAACAGCAGACTGCATGTGTGTGAGAATGAGAGATTATATGCATGAGTGGGTGAACACAGCATCATGGGAAGCGCCTTTTCTACCTTCATACAGGAGCAGGCATTCTACATGCAAGCTTGAACACATCTCAGCAAAAGTATGTTTGAACCTGTGTATCTCTAGGGAACTGATTATAAAGGAAAGATGTTCATTTGCAGCATGCCTGAATAGAGGAATAGAGGTCCCATGAGCAAACTTCAGGTGATGTGTGTTGTGTTTTCTTTGGCAAATACAAATCTGAACAAGCTGGTCTGTGTACACTTGAAGGGTAGGTATGTGTGCTGTGTGCATGTGGGTGACAAGGAGCACCCAAGAGCACGAGCAGGTGTCAGCTGAAGCTGGAATTTATACATTAGTCAAACATCATTAGCAGTGAACCACTTACTTAAGAGATTTCCATGGAAAGAATACATGGCAACCTCTCAAAATACGATCTGGCCTAACACTATGCTCCTTCACTCCTGCTTGTGCTTCCAGTTTAAAGCACAAGTTCACAGGTAGCCTGATTTCTTATAGCTCACCCCCAAGTCTGTTTGATCCTTGCATATTCAGCAACTTCAAGCATTAAGCCATTTGAAAGTACAGGCTCACCTCTGAGGCTTAGGAGCCTCAGTTCATGCACTTGGGTTTGAAACTCTGGACAAAGACACTGACTCAGCTCTCATTTAAGAAAAATGTACCTTTCCATATGGAGACAGATTCTGGTGAAATGCCTCACAGGAAACATTTTCCGAGCATGAAGAGGCAAACATACTTCATGAGCTATTCAAGTCCAAGTGATACGGACTCAGTGCTTTAAAAAGAAGATAATCTCGCTGTGAATATGGAATCATTGGGCCACACACAAACTAATTCTTGAGAAGATGAAATATTAGTTGGGTGGGGCAAGCAAAGTGGTGAAATCTTGCTTCAAGCTAAAAACAGTCTGGCTTGGTTTTGTACAGAGCCAATGATACATTTACATCTAGAAGAACAGACTTGCAGCATGCTGCATAGGTAAAGAGCACCACCAGGATCTGTGTTGTGGTTTTTTTTTTTAAATGTGTAAATTGTTGTGTCCTTGAAGTTGTTAAGATTTGCTGACTGCATGAAGCACTGTAGATCCCCCCCACTATTCTGCAATTTATTGATAGCACACTCAATTAACCTTGGTGAGAGAATACAGAGTGGACATTGTCTCTCTCAGTTTCAGTCATTTTTTGCTCAGTGACACAGTTTGCATACAAACCACTGAGGAGCAGTACTTAAATCTCCAAGTAAAAGTGCTTTAATGAAAACAAAAGTGCACATTCATGACATTGTATTCGTAGTAAGCCTTGTATGCTTCATTATCTGAAAGCCTAAACACTGGACCTAGTCATTGCAGATTATGTCCCATTAAGTAGTGAGTGCAATTCTAGTTCAAAAAGTTTAGAGAAAATGTACTCTTAGATTTGTTTGGCTGGCAACTGCACACATATTATTGCAATTCCAGTTTATCCACTGTGCTTGTATTGGCTTTGTACAGAAGATAAAATTAAACGAGATGAAAATCCAATTTTTATTAGTGAGTCCACTTCAAGGCACACTTCTTGAGGAAAAGGTCTTAGCAAACACTGGAACTTGTGATGCAGTTAGGGGAGACTCCACATCAAAAGCCTTTGTAAAACCCATGAGAGTTCTAAGCAGCACTGGGAACCCCAGATGTGCTGAGGATATCACAGCACAGGTGATCAAGGCAGAGGCACAACATGATCTACAACAGCTACAAACCAGTTCACAGATCCCCTGAGAACTGGCTTTGGTCCTATCAGCTCACTTAAGCATGAGAGTACGATTGTTTTACCTTGATTTTGTTCTCAGACTGAGAAATGGGTGTGTACATATTTAAAGAAGCCAGGTGTTACATTCAACATCACATGATGGTCTATGAGGAGAGGAAAATATGCTATTTTTTCCACAACACAATAAAACATCATGCACAGTTGTTCCTACGAGATATGCTCTAGAATACACTGTGCTGGTATCAGTGTTATCATCTAAGAATCATCTCATGAAGAAGAGTTGAAAGAAAAAAAAAATCAGGAAATTGATATCTTACTTGTTGAACTTTCTTGTATAGTCTGTTGGACTACTTACTGTAACTGTGTTACATCTTTTCTCCTTAGCCTTTCACTGTCTTTCCTATCCATAAGGCAAATTACTTGAGGCAAATGGCTTTTTTCCATAGGGTGCTCCATAACAAAAACCAGTGGGTCAGAGCTGTCTATGGAATCCTACAATAAAGAGATGAAAAGGGATTTGTGGTGATCCTGCAGTTTAAGCCCCTGCCCACAGCAGGGTTAATTTTGAAATCACACAAAATGAGAATGTAACCTCATCTTTCTACAGTGACTACTCTAATGAAACACAAGCCTCATTCAGGCAATGATATAAATTGTACACATGCCTAGAACAAAGACATATGGAAATCATTTAGGTAGAAGATCTGCATTAAATTATTTGAGATTTCCTTTTCCAATATGCATTTATAAGATGGTATTGACTGCAGTGTTAGACTCCAGTTATAAAGCACATATTATCAAAACACACTAAAATGAGGCGATCATTACAATCATTATTTCCTGACTTCGGTGTGCTGAAGACCCTCATAATGTAGTTTCAAAAATCTGATTATTTGTAGATGGAATTCAGGAAACAATGCAAAAGAGGAAAGAAGGGTAAAATTCCGAACTGGAAAAAAAAAAAATTACTTTACTAGGTACAGTGGAAAACACTACCTGTCATACAGCCTTCAAGAAGGTGTTTGTCTTCTACATACTTAGAAAGTCTTCAGAAGAAAGCTTTGAGAGCCACAAACTGTAGGAACTGTGAAGCTCTTGCCCTTTGAGATGCATTGTGAATGTGGTAAGGGCTCTGCAGCGGGAAAACTGCCAGTGGCAGGAATTACTTGTCACAAGACTTAAACAAGGCCCTGCTACAAGGAGACTTAACACAGCAAAACAGGGATTAATGTGATTACTTCCATGATGAATAAGATGATTTTTTTCCAAAATTTATCAACACTGCAATTCTGCTTCCATATGAAAAAAAAATCAAAACCCTATTACACTCACAGCACTTCCATTTTCTGCTCAGGTCTCTATCAGTTTCTTGCACTTGTATCTACTTTACTGGCATTCAGATTTAAGGATTGCAACGTTCAGATTCATTACTACTGCATATCTTGCTACATTTGATAACGGTAGGCTGTCTCTTTTGCCTTGACAGATGAGCCTTGCTTTTTAGTTTAGCTTTACAAAAATGATTATACTTAATAAAGTGATCATTTTTGTAAAAGAAGCTAATCTACAAATATCCAGAAAGCATTCACTGAATTTTGGGATACTCTTTTCTTGGTTGCTCCGTCTGATGGTGGTTGGACTTTGCTCATCTCTACAACTTAGAAAGGAAAGCGGTAGATGCTCAGCCCTTCCGAAGCTTGAGTCAATTAAGCATCTAAGATTGCAGAGCAGAAGTTGATGCATTCAAAACTACTTCCTAAAAATACCATGCCAAGATTTAGACTGAAAAGGAGAACAACATTTCAAAAGAACATTCTGCTCAAAAGTAAAAAGTATTTCAAGCAATAAAGTTAAATTAAACATACAAACAAAACCGTTCGAAACAGCAGTAATTCATTAGGAAAATAACCACTGCTCACTTCAAGAGATTCCCAGTGCATTTCACAAATTATGAATTATATTCAGACTCACATTGTGTCTCTGGTATCCTGATAGGCTCCATCGGGGTGGGGATGCAGCAGTGCTGGGCACAGACCACACACTGCTGTATAGCTTCTCCCTGATGTGTTTTAAAGAATTACAGCTGTTCCTTTGTCTACACTTGCTAGAACTACCCAGCACTTTAATTAAGAAGCCCTATTATGAGCTCTGGCGTTTTTTCCCGCATTGAAAATAACACTTCTCTGGATATGCCTGGTATGGGTTAGCTGAACTGGTAAGTCTGAATGTTAAAATATGATGACTGTGTCCTTTGACCCCAGCTTTACCCTGGAGGGCACCTCTAGTTTGGTTGCTGCTTTCCCTGACTCTTTATTCCTTCACCTAACAATGAAATCCATCCTCCAGTGCTTTTCAGCAGTGCACAGCAGGTTAGGACCAGAAGCAATAACTGCCCAATTAAAATCGAAATGTCAGATATGCAGAAGGCAAACTGTAATCAAACTGACCTGCCTGGGTTACCAGGGCAAAATGCCTTCAGGCTTATGCAATTAGCGGAAGGATAATTGATGACCACAGGCAATCAACCTACAGATGTGGGTCTCATGTGCAAGAAATGTGCTTGGGCACATCATTCAGTATAGACTCAGAGAAAAGGGCTTGACTTTGTTTGAGTCACTAAAACCACCTCCTAAAGCACTGAGGGTTTCCTTAGAAATCTCCCCGAAATTACCAGCTGAAATCACAAAGTGCTTAGAAGACTCAAAGCCGTGGTCACAAGTGTGCAACCATTCCCAGTGTCTCTGTAAGTTATGGTATGCAAGGAATGGTAAAAACTGTTTAGCTGGTTGTGGAGAGGAAAGGATCCTTCAGTTAAGGGTGGTGCCCTGACTATTTATTACTGTAAGATGCTTAAAAGCAGGTGTGGGGAGCTTTAAGGCACTACCAAAGAGACAGAAATCAAGCCAGAAAAAGGAATTTTTATTCTGGAGTACTGAAACAACTGCCCTGGGACAACACTGGGAGAGAGTTCCTCATCCAAACAAGCCCTTCATCTTTCCTCCCTTCTACTTCCCGTTCTTCCTTTACCCATCTCCTTAGAATGTGAGCTTGCTGAGGCCTGGGTTTTCCTTCTGCTATGACTTTTGCATCTCAAGAACTGATGTGCTTAGTTGGTTTTCTTTTTCTTTTTTACATCAAGACAGCTACTGCTTAATAAATTCCCAATGGAATTATTACCTACCTGTTAGAGGTACACCTCCAAGGAGGCATATTGCATTGGCCACAGCTAGCCACAATGCCATGAAATCACCTGTGCCTTCTCTTCCCTGAGACTCCATACTGAGCAATACGCCTGGTGTAAGCCACTTGACTACTAAAGCACTGCTTGTTTTTGGCAAGGAAGATATAACCCTTAGGAGTCAGAGCATCCAATGTCAACAGCGTCTGAATGTCAGTTGAAGCTTTTCTATAAAAGAACTAATTAATAATAAAGCTCAGGATGCTTTAAGAACTGACCCTCAAAAGCCCTGGAGATTTAAGAAAGTATTTCTAAACCCATTCCCCAGCTGCAGTTATTAATTAATGATTAATTTCTACAGCCATCATCTTGTGCTTGCTTCAACCCTGCTTGCTCCAGTGACTTCAACAGTCAAGGGGAACAGTCAGAACAATGTTGAAAACTAGTTAAAAAACAAAAATAAAATTAATTAGTATGTACTACAGGGGTACTTGCCATGTCTGTGTACCTTCAGCTGATCTGAGTTTTGAACTTAAAATACAGGTTCAGTGGTTTTCCTATGTATGAGAAGCACAGCATATATTAAGAATTACAGCATTAACTCTACGGGCACATAATCAATTTCCTGAGACGTTACACAAAAATCTATTAATTAATTTCCTAAGTAAAATTATTCTTAAATATGGGTTCTTTAAGAAACTTGACACTTTGGGTTTGCTCTTTCATTTGTTTTTATAGCTACAATAATGGAATAATTGATCCAGATTTTTAGTCTACTTAAAGATCACAGATATCTTGTGTAGACAATACATGATGATTTTTTCCAATTTTTTTTTTACCTTTATGATACTTTTTATTATAAAATTTCCCTTCAAACAACCCCTGGAGTTTAATTTATTCCTTCAGATGATGCTACAAATGAAGCTTTCAAGACACCTGAACTGCCCACAGTTAGAATGGTCCTTTCAAAATGTTATTTCACACCAGGATTCTCAGTAGACAGAAGAACCTCCACCATCTTTCCGCAGGAACAGTTGGCTTCACTTCTGTTGGAAACAGAGAGAAGCAGCTGCTGCTCGGAATGAGGAAACTCTGTGAGCAGCAGTGCCAGCCCCACTGAGAACTGCCTTGCTGTGATGTCGTGGGAAAGGAAAAATATTTTCTTGAAGATCATTTAAAGCTAATCTGACAGCACAAACATGCAGAGAATATCACTAGTGAATGGGCTTGTTACAGCAAATGGAGAAGAGAGCATTAAACCATTCAGGCACATAGTAAAGGTGCCATACTTGGGGTACAGGACATAGCAATATATGCTATGTCAAATCAGTAGGCAAAGGATGCAGGTGCTGCACATGGCCTCTCTGCTGAGGGTAATGACATGATTATGACAACACTGATGTAATTTTTTGCAATGTAATATTGCCTGTTGTTCACCCCCTTCTACTAAGAATGTAGCAGTACTTGATGGCTTCAACGAATTAAGATTCATCTTCTGTCTAAGATGGGTAAGTATTTACAGACTCAGTTCTCTTTGAGAGCTGAGTAAATTGGGAGATTTTTTTTGTTTTGATGGATTTAATCTCAGAGATCTGTTACACCATTAGAATTATCAAGAAAGTGCAGTCCAAGCAGTGTAATGATAATACAGCTTGAAACTTGATAATACCACTTGAAACTGTAAACTAATCTCCCTGACAGAGTTAGAAAGTGTTTGTTCCATCCCCGTGTAGAGCTCTGCACACTTGGTTCATAGAGGGTTCGGTCACCTTTCTCAGAATCAATATTTTTGACCACTACTAGGGAAGAGTACTGGGTGTGACAGACAAATGGTCTGGTGTGGTACAGCAAGTGCCATGTACAAACAGTGAGAGAGATGCCTCCAGTGTCCTGGCTTTAGACACTGTACACTTCACATGAAAAACAATTACCAGAGCCCGATTACACACAGAGACGATTTCAGAAGTTGGTCCACATCCTAAAATAATCCCTGTTTAGATTGTAAGGTTATGGAGAGTTTCTCCTGTGCCAGAACTCAGTTGTATCTTGGGGTGCCTATGACCTGGAAACATGATGGCATTTATGTAGCTAGATTTTAAAAATAAAAAAGGAATGCCAGAGTTCCGAGGGTTTAAGTTTGTACTCTATGAGTTACTGGTAGATTTTTCATGATGAGATAAAAAAATTAAAAAAAAAATTGGGGAACTGGAAAGACTAGAGAATGTAAGGCATTCAGTGCCTCCGGGGGAAAAAATGGCATGTTATTAGTACTGTACACTGCTCCAAAAAGATAAAGCCATATATAAAAAAAGACTGAGTTGGGGAGAGAGAGGAAGGATGGATCTTAGAGTTCCGAGAGAGGTAAAAAAGAATTTCATTATTGCACATGATGTTCATTTAGGCATTCAACTAATTTTCTTCTATCTCATAATATTTTGCAGTACTGACCTCTGATTTTAGTGCCAGGATAACTTGTCCATTCTCAGCAAGCTTATTCTGCAAAGATAGTCCCTCCCGCTTAGATATTCTTTAAAACGTACTTTAGTACAGTTCTCCAATTAGCAGAACAATAATATAAAAAAAAAATAAGGCTACATGAAGAATTCAGACCCTTCCAAAACACTTTTTTTTCATTCTCATCTATCTGAAATCCTTCTAAAAACAGTATTGACAGGAACTATGCTTCAGACATAGCATTCTGGGCTAACGTCAAAAGAAAAGAAAGATGCCCTTCCTCTCCACCAGATTCCCCAGCTGGGTAAGTTCAACATCCCTGGGACAGTAGTGATCAAACATCAGAAGCATTTGAGTATAATATCAGCCCCCTAAAAGGGCTGTCTCATGGGAATTAGTCTGTGTCTTGAACCATGAAAATGACAGTACACACATTTGTTAGCCTAGCTGATGTCACTACCAGTTCTACTCATGTTTGTGCAAGTCTCTTTCCCTCCCCCCCTTTAAAAAAGCACTCATTTGAAATCATATTTACAATTAAATTACCATTATAAAATGCAGAAACAAGTCAGCCTTGTTTAGTGGTGAAAAAAGAAGAGCAGGAATCCATTTTCCAAGTCCAGCTCAGCTGAAGATTTGCTGTGCATTCCTGGGAAGTCACTTCACCTCTCTGCACTGTAGGACACATTTAAAAAGTGCAGTGCAGCCATACATGGAGATATTTCAATGGAATGGGGTGCCAAAATCCATAATATTGCCATCTCAGAGGAGCAGTTTATTTTTGCAGATTGTCAAGTTAGGCTGGTACAGCTTTAGTGCTTCTGTCATCTCAGTGTCATCACACCCATGTACATAAGCCTGATTATATTTATAAAGTGAGAGCATTCACACTCACCTGTCTTAAAAGCTGGGCAAAATGCCCATCAATAGGCAAAAATGTGTGCAGACATTAAGATGAAAGGCTTGTGCAGGAAAGAGAAAGTTACTGATGGTAATATACTTCCTTTCCTGCTGGCCAAATATACAAAGAATGGTGGAAAGCTAACCTAAAAAGACTAGGAAGACTCCTTCAAGGGAGCTACAAAACAAAGATTTTTGAAAGATATCAAGGGACTTATGGACAACATTTGTCCTGACTGGAATATGGCTGGTAGTCAGCCCTGAGCTTTAGATCAAGTGTAATGCAATCATTATATTGATTATACATGCGGCACTTTGGGACATGGTTTAGCAGTGAACATGGCAGTGCTGGGTTAATGGTCAGACTCAACTTTAAGAGGCTTCTCCAACCTTAGTAATTCTGTGATTCCATATTGCAATTTGAGGACTTGAAAAAAGACAGAATTGGTACATTCTTCTTAGACCAAAACCAGACTCTGGAGATAAGGAAGAAAGGTAGAAGAAATCAGGGCCTTATTATATTATAAAAATCTAAGCAAACAAAAATGAGCCCCAAAGACATAGGCATATCTACTGTTGGTAGCAATATTTCCTTACTTGTCAAATATATGGCATTTTGTCAGCCACAGTGGGTAGGTTCTTCCTAACTAATACCAGAGAATGAACTTTCCAGTGAGTGTATTTTATCGTGTGTGTGTGTGTATATATACATACATATATATACACACACATACGTACATACACTTGTATCTTACAACTCCACTAAGAGGAGAATTTCAAATGAAAATACTGTTAAGAGAAGAAACATAGGGAAGAGAATGA
This sequence comes from Corvus kubaryi, assembly GCF_017639235.1. NCBI lineage: Eukaryota > Metazoa > Chordata > Aves > Passeriformes > Corvidae > Corvus > Corvus kubaryi. The sequence continues at coordinate 16,489,503 of NW_024582061.1, read as the reverse complement.
AGATAGTTTTCATTGTATCAGACAATAAAAATAAACCAAACAGACTGCCTACAGCAGTAGTTCCAGATCTATGGTTTAATAGCAACCTCTCACCTGCCAGACTTTCAGATATTGCTTGTGGCTAAAGAAAGCTGCTGTCAAGCTGCAAGTTGATTGGGAAGGCAAAGTGTAACATTGTGCAGAGGACACTGCAACTGCACTGCTGGCCCTTGAATCAGCAAAAACGGAAGGCATTTGGTGTATGGTTGCAAGAGTAAATGTAATCATGGGTAAAAAAAAAGAATTCCATGTGACCAGGTAAAGGAAGACAAAGTTTGAAGAGGAAAGTAACGTCTCTTACTAGAGTAATGGCTATAACTTACAGAAACCAGACAAGCTTGGAGACCCTCTATACCTTATGCAAACTAAAGTAAGAAGACCTAAGCGATCAGGACAAACAGCTTACTTGAGCAGCAGAGCCCTGGTTTTCTGAAAGTTGCCTGTTTTGCCCAGGCAGATCCTTCAGTCTTAATAATTTTAGGAGATGTGTGCAGAAGGGTGTGGTAGAGATGAAAGCAAATCCAAAATCTAGACAACAAAACTAAGCTAAATTTAGCTGTGTACATTTCACATTGAATATCCATCCATCTCCAGGTTATTCTGCTTTCTTGATAAAAACAGGAACGACAGTGCTATTCTGTGCTTAATCTCTTATCCATGGGGTTGTCAAGTTCAAATGCAAGAATGAAATAAAAATAAATATCACTAAATAGGAAAGTAAAGGGAATTGCTTCACTGCAAGAGCAACAGCATTTGTTCATTGAGCCGCTGCTAAGGAAGCAGGTTTCCTCCCTATCTGTTCCACAACTCATTTTGCTATCACATCATAGCCAGAGATTTTGTCCTATTCAGAAACCTGGGAGCAGAGGCTAAAGCATGAGCATCTCTCTTTTCCACTTTCAAGTGTATGACTGGCACTGCTGGCAGCATCACCTACGGTCTTCCATGCCAAAACATAACTGGTAGGCAAATCTTTCTCATCCCAAAGCCCAGTTCCTCCTGCCATGCCCATTTACTAAAAGCTCAGTCACTATTGTTAAACCTTTCTTCACCAGACAATTATAAATGTGACAGGCTCTCCTGCTGCTGCTGAAGAGATTTTAGATTATTGTTTTTTCTAAGAAAATTTTGTACTGATAGGATGCTACTAAATCATGTCTTGGAGACGGATTTTTGCTCCTTTTGCTCCTACAAGACAAGTATTATGAACTTTGCGCACACAAACACACATGAAACACATGCAAGACCCTGCCATACAGCTCTATAGCACTCCAGTCTAAAGATGTGTCTCATAACAATAGTGCCTGTTATGGTTACAGCGCATCAAAAAGCTTTACAACAACATTAAAAAGCAATTGAGGAAAAATTACACTCATGTCTGACCCCTTGAGAAACCACCACATTTCACAGAAGACATAAGAGATCAGGACAAACAGCTTACTTTAGCAGCAGAGCCCTGGTTCTGACCAAAAGGAGGGTCAACAATGCCAAACCCTAGTTGCCAGAAGCATTTTTCTTTCTAGGCATCTTGCGCCTTTTGGTATGATCACATTGGGTGTCTCAGAGACACAACAGTCTGATCTCTGCTAGAGCAACCTTAAATTTTCTGGGAAGACTGGTTATTTCTTTGCTTTGTGCTTGTGACTAATAAAAAAAAAATATTCCCATTTATTTTTTCCTTTGCTCTGTTCCAATAAATACACTCCTCCTGAGCACAGTCCTGATCCCCCACTGACAAGGAGAAAAAGCTGATGCACCTGCGGTGGAAAAGAAAACACACTGAATTTCAAGCCTTGCAGCTAAGAATTTACTTGTTTAACTCTGTAGAAAATGAGATGCTAATTTAGCCAATGCATCTACCCATAAAACTCGATAGCAAAAGAAGCAAGCACCCAAACAGATCTGTACCTTTGTGGCAGGTGGTTACACTCTGGTCTTTCAGGATCTGTGATGACACAAAACAGTGGGGGAATGGCACGAGTCTCATAACAACCTGTCTTCAGTATAAATGCTTAGCAAGGGCCAGGGTCTGCAGCGACATGTGGGACACACAAGTCTCAGCCCAGCATCTCAGCCTCTCCTTCATGAAGCGCAGCCAATCAAGCTGCTAGGGTACAAACCACAAACCACGCGGAACTCACAGTCACAGCAGCTTATTGAGCTGGGTATGGGACTCAGCTTAGTGTGGTTTTACTCTCTTACTGCGAGGGAAACTGCTTGAGAGCAGTTTCTCTGAATGCTACAGCTGTGCTGGGGCACCTCATAGCTTGCTTAATGCTCATTTATTTAATCTATCTGTCTGGAAAACACTGGCCCCTTCAAATATTAGTAGTGACTCCCAAGAGCAAGCCATCACAGGTGTCCTAAAATACACTCTCTTCTCTGTTACGGGGGGACAGCAGTGGCCATAAGCCATCAGCACGTGAATTTGTGGAGCACCTCTCCTGCCACACACCCCCTGTGACGCGAGAGAGTCCATGGGTGTATATACACAGAGCACCCGCACGCCTGGATCTCCATAAGCAAATGCAGGCGAATGCAAGAACCATCTTGTGCCTATGTAAGCACAGGCCAAGAGGGAGTTTATATGAGAGGAACTAGGATTTCACCAGATTCTGCAGTAAGTGTGAACCAGGGGGCTGCCTTCAAGCTGTGAGAAAAAGATCTATAAAAATGTGATTCTTACAAGAACACAGAAAAGGCACATTTGCTTATTTAGTTGTTGCATCAGTTTGGTTTCTAGCAGGAGTGTATTGCGGTGGCCTGGACAAGAGTGACTGTTGTCTGCTCTGGGTAGTAATGGTTTGCCTGGCCTGTCACTACCATCTTTCAGATGGTAAAATACTGATGGATGCAAAATAAAACTTTCCTCTCAGGTGAAAGCGGCTGCACTGCGGCTTACCGCACGAAGCAGCTCCCCTCACAACCCTACAAACGATGGAAGTGCTCTCCCACCCCTCACAGCAGGGACCGTAACGGAGGAGCGGAGCCTAGCGAATGATTGACAGCCCCTCTGGCTGCAGGTACCCTATGGGGGAAGGGAGGCAATATTCTGATTGGGCTAGGAGAGAAAGGGGCGGGGCGTGTGCAGGTGATTGGCAGCAGGTTGACTCTCCCGGGGCAAAGGGGCGCGATAAGGACAGGGTGGTGCTTGTGGTGTGAGTCCAGCTGCATCTACCCCATAGTTAAGTAACGCCAATCATTAATTACACAGGCACAAAAGTTACTCCTGCCCTACACTCATCCTGACCCTGCTGGGCCGTGGCCTCTGAATGGCAGTTTCCCCCCCATCTTTTCTTTTCTGCCGTCTGAGCTCCAGTCCCTCCTCCTGAAGGCAGCCTGAGGGCTGCCAGGGGTCAGTGGGGCCCCAGATGGAGAAGGACCATCGATGGCTGGAAAATGATTGCTACTGGAGAGCAGAAATCCGCCTTAGGAAACACCAGCCCCTGCCCTGGCCCTGCCTGGTGCGGTGCCTGCAGTCGTTAACATGCGGCATTTCACAGGAAACAAAAAGGAGTTGACATCAAGTGAAATTTCCCCCTGCAGCCACCAGTCTAGGACCTCTTAAAATCGTAGCCTAAAAACATCATCTAAATTCTGCCGGGTAGCTGTAAGCCGTGAAAGTGCCATTTGCTGCAGCTGAAGTAGATTCATAAATTATTGAGTTCCTGAGTCAGTGAGATCCACATGCCCTGAGTTCTTGAAGCCACTTTTCTTTGTACCATTTCCTTGGATATGGTTCAGAGCCTGGCCAAATGGCCTATACTTTTTCCAGCCTGTTGCTCAAAAGCAGCACAAAACCCCCCACTTTAACTCCTAATTACTGTTGACTTTGTAGAACAAGCAGCCAGGTTGCTGAGGTTCCATCTGTGTTCTTCAAAAGAGCACAGGTGTTACATACTGAAATGGGCAAAATTTTATTGGTAATATTGAACTACCTAGTACTGAAAAAAGTATTCTTAATTATATCTTCAAAATGTTCAAAAAGTTACAGAGACCAATTAAGGTGTTTTATAATTGCTATTAAATTACTCTTTTGCCATTTTTAATAGTTTAAATACTTCCAATATGAAATGTTCTGATTTTCCAGCTAAAACCAGTTCTCTATCTCACAATTCACTTTGATTTGAATAAAAAGGTAAAAACACATTAAACAATAAAAAATGCCTTTGGGCAAAGTACAACTTTCCATTTGGCTTAAGATCAAATACTCTTAGCTATTCAGCCAAAAATATTTTTTGTTTTGCATTAGAGATGTCAATCTTGCCAGCAAACTAAAAAGCAGTTATATATGCACCATTGTACCATTGTAGCTCACATGGAGCTGGCTCAAGAACAGAGACACAAAATGCAACAATCAGATGCTGATGTCTTGTCTACTAACACTAAGACCCATACAGTGTTCAGCTTCACATGATTTGTCTGACATTAACTGACAAACAAAAGCAAAAGACTGGAAATTAATGTATGGCTATATCCAGGCTTCAGGCTTTTATAGTCTCAATGGCTCAATTAGAATATTACTTAAATGCAGACATCTACCAAATTTTATATTTCAGGGTGAGATTTTTTGTTTGTTTGTTTTTTATTTTCAGAGGAAGATCTTTTATGCTAATAACTTCTTGCAATTATGATTCAACTATTTTGATACATTGCCACCAAAATACTGATATTGTAATGCTATGTCAGTTAGTACGTTCTTTTTACACCTCTGAAATATTCCTGAGATCCTGAAGTGAGGAGGAGGGGTATGCTGGCATTGTTCATGTTGTTCCTTTTGTATGTGTAAAGACCTTCAAGCTGTCACTCTTGAAGTTTTCATCATTTACTAAAAACAAAGAAACAGAAGGAAATGTGGCATACACATCAAAATCCTAGACCTACAAAAATCAAACCATCTGTGGACCCAGCTAACGAAAACATGGGTACCAAGGTTTTTGTAAAGCAAGACTTGATTGCAGGAGGATTAGCTAATCAACTTGTAAAGCAAAGCAAATCAATGTATCCTGCCATATAACCAATGTCATAGTGCAACTCTGACAGAGAGAGAGAGAAACATACAAAGGGAAAAGAGGAATCTCATGATTGAAGTCTTTTAATAGCTTCACTGAAACAAATGATAAAATCAGATTCTCTCAGCAGGAGATAGAGAGACAAAAATGGACTCCATTTGAAGTGCAAACAACAAAAAGACACAGGGAGTTGTAAACCATGCAGCACCTTCCTCATAAACATCCCACTTTCTCTCTGTTCCAAGTGTTTGCAACTGTCTCTCCCTGCAAAAGCTTAATTAAACCAGTATATTTCCCATTTAAGTAATTTGGAAATGTGTGTAGTTTGATAAAAAGGTTAATTAGCTTTTTTCTTTAGAAAACTGAAAAGGTACCATTTTGATCTTTTGCTTGAAATTCATGCCAATCCTTGCATTAAAAATATCCCTCAATCTGGACTGTGGTAGGTATCACACAGGAGAAACATGTTCATAAGGGGGGCTGTGGGAAGGGGGCTCACATAGAAATCAAAATTTATTATGAGTTTTAATATTTTTACTTTTTGTTTTTATAAAGTACATTACAGACTGTCTCCCTTCTTGAGGCTGGTTGTTTGTCAGGGCTTGAAATCAAATTGATACATGATGAAAATGGACCTTCTCTGGTGACTCAGCTGGGGATTGCACAGAAATCTACCCAGCCTTATGGTAACCAATAAAAGAAAGGGATAGGAACAGGAACATTTCATAAAGCTGTGAAATAACAATTCACAAGCATAATTTAAATAATTTGGAGGCTGCATTCCCTTTTTATGCTACTGCTGCATTCACCAAAATGCACCTCCTATTGAGTATACGAGCTGGGAAAGCTGATGGATCCAAGCCAATTGGTGTAGAGAAACTGGTGTTACCATTTAGCAGAGCAATTCAATGGCAAATGGAGGCTCTTGTTTTAATTCCTTCACCTCTCTGCTCTTTTATAGAGCCCTTCAACAATCCTGTAAATAGAAGGGTTGCACTGGACTGACGTGAGACATTTCCTTCCCTTCTCCCTAGTTGCAAATATTGTTCTTTTTCTGTAATGTAACTTTCACTGACTCTGACATTTGCACTTCGATTTAGTTATAGGTGTGATCAAAATACTAACGACATTATCACCATAAGCCAACTGAAGCAGTGGTTTAACAGCTGAAGGTGTTAGGCTGTGGTTAAACAAACTTTCTGGACAATAAAATTATCCATTTCTTCTTTTACTGGCTGGTGCCCTCCATGCTTTCAGTTGACTTTTCATAGTGAAACACCTGAATATTGTGTTTTTAACCTGTAAATGTCAAAGCACTTAATTTTTATTGCATACATTATTGAGTAGAACCAAACCACTTCTTTCTACTTTGGTATCAAACCAAAAGGAGAGGCTAGACGTTTTCTCTCTGCTTTCTCCTTGGGTCTGTTATGGTTGCTATATTTTTGGTTAAGGACAGTTGAATGGGACCAAAAGGTTATTGCAGAAAGCAATATCCAGTTCTCCTGTTCATTAATTTTGCTACCATGGAATCCTCATCTTTCTTACACAGATGAGAAATGGAGGATGAAATTATTTGTGCCTCTGCTTCTTTCTCCAGAATTTTAAGTAAATGATATCAAAGATTTGTGGATATTGTGAGCATTCCTGCCAGCTCCCTTAGTATCCTTGGGTGGATCCCATCCAGCTCCACAGACCTGTGTGTGTCTAAGTGGTGTAGCAGGTCACTGACCATTTCCCTTTGGGTTATGGGGTCTTCATTCTGTTCTCTGTCCCTGTCTTCCAGCTCAGGGGTATGGGTACCCCCAGAACAACTGGTCTTACTATTAAAGGATGAGGGCTAGAAGGCATCAAGTACCTCAGCCTTTTACTCATCCTTTGTCACTATGTTTCCCTCTACATCCAAAAAAGGATGGAGATTCTCCATGGCCCTTCTTTTGTTGCTGATGTATTTATAACCATTTTTATTGTCTTTCATGGCAGCAGCCAGATTAAGTTCTAGTTGGTCTTTGGCCCTTCTAATTTTCTCTCTGCATAACCTAACAACATTCTTGTAATCCTCCTGAGTTGACTGCCCCTTCTTCCAAGGATCATAAACTCTCCCTTTTTTCCTGAGTTCCAGTCAAAGCTCTCTGTTCAGCCTGACCAATCTTTCCTCCTTGTTGGCTCTTCTTTCAGTACATGGGGATTGCCTGCCTACTCCTGCAACTCCAAAGTTTCCTTCCTGAAGAATGTCCAGCCTTCCTGGACTCCCTTCCTTCACACCTGCCTCCCAATGGACTCTGAAAACTTGTACAATTTCATGATTGCTGTGCCCAAGACGGCTTCCAACCATTGTATCACGCACCAGTCCTTCTCTGTTCACAAACCGCAGGCCCAGAGGACGCCTTCCCTAGTTGTCTCCCTCACCAGCTGTGTCAGGAGTTATCTTCCACACACTCCAGGAGCCTCCTGGACTGTTTCCTCTCTGCTGTGTTGTACTTCCAGCAGACACCTGGTAAGTTGAAGTCCCCCACAAGAAAAAGGGCCAACAATTATGAGACTTCTCCCATCTGCCTATAGAATAATTTGTCTGCCTCTTCACCCTGGTTGGGTGGTCTGTAACAGACTCCCACCTTGTTGGCCTTTCCCCCAGTTCCTACCCGTAACCACTCAACCCTATCATTGTCATAGTTAAACTCTAGACAGTCAAAACACTCCCTAACACACAGGGCTCCCCTGCTGCCTCTCCTTCCTCACTTGTCCCTCCTGAAGAGTTTACAGCCATCATTGCAGCACTCCAGTTGTACGAGTCATCCCACCATATTTCTATGATGGCAACTATGTCACAGTCTTTCACTTACTCAGTGTTTTTCAGCTCCTGCTGTTTGTTCCCCATGTTGCATGCATTGGTGTAGATGCACTTCGGCTGGGCTATTGAAGCGGCAACCTTTTTTGGGGAGAGAAGCCCTAATTCCTAATTTGAGTTGTTACATTTGCAGAAATGTGTGAGTTTTGTGATTTGGAGAATAAAATAAGCACCACGAGAAGTGTCTGGCATCACTTACTGACTCTAACTGCAAAATAACTAGAAAAAGTGCAAAACACTTTATAAAAGAGTAACTAAAAAAAGGTAAAAGTGAGAAAAGCAGCCTCTAACAATTCTTGGGGTCTCCCAAGTTCATTAATCTGAGACATGACTGAACTAACAGGCAGTGCAGTTTCTGCTTCTGGATTATGCACATGGTTATGCCACTGGATAAATGGCTGCAGAAAGACCTGGAGGTTTGTGTTCAAGTGCCTCACATGGTTGAACTATTTTATAAATAATGCATCAGAGAAAGTCAGACACCATTATAAACAGGGCTTCTTCAACACTGACACATTGCAAAGTTTTCAATATATGGATAACACTGAAAGGAATCAAGGATCACTTGAGAAGGCCTGTCAATTAAAATTAGTAAGTCTGAAGTTGCTTATTTAAACGAATTTCTCAAGGAAAAATTAGCAAGAAATTACAGCTGCACATTAGAAAAAGTGTAAGAAAAAACAAGTTTTCCATGTTATTTTCAGAAAAAAATACTTGAAAATACCAGCACCCTTACAAGTAAGAACTTAGGAAAAATGGCATCACTGCTGGTTTAGGCTTACATGAGAGTAGAAATATTTTTGAATATAAAGACAAATGAGCTGCAATGATGAAAACTGAAAAGAAATTAGCATCCATTTGGCATTTCTGAAAATTAGTGGCTTGAAAGTAAGCAAGACAAACTAATACTTTCTGACTCTAGAGCACATATTAAAATAGATTGGTCTTTATATTACTCTCCCATAGTTGTATTTTCCTAGATTAATGAAGGGAATTGGACCAAAGGCAGTTAGAAGGAATTTTTGTATACAAATTCCTAGTTACATGAGTACTGATAGAATAGGATAATTAATGTGGCTGCTCAGTGCAGTGAGAGCCCAGTTAACTCAAGTTACTAAGCAGCAGCCCCAGTGTCTGTCATCTGGGAAGCAAATGCTGAAGCAGTTTCAGCCAGCAAGTTTGCTCATTCTGCAGTTCTGACAGATGCCACAGGTAGAAACAAGTCTGTTTTGAAGCAAATTTGATTTTGCCAAGAAATCCTACTGAAGATGCCATAATGCACATAAGAGCACTACAGCAGTGTACAGAGTCAGGCAAAAGGCCCACTTGGCCCCGTGTCCTCTTGCTGGGAGTGCCAATATGATCTATTTACAGAAAATGAGCAGGAAGAAAGGAAACGAAGCATGCCTTCTTGACATTCCTTCCAGGAATTCTTCACTGCAACAAGTCTGACTTGACTTGTTGAGCCAGAGATTATCTCTGAACAATTATTTTTAAGAGCCATTTACTTTCTGTAAATTTGTCTGTGTTTTTGTCCTTCATTACATTCCGTGGCAATAAATGCAACAATTTACTTAATGCATGGTATGTAAGAATACTTCCTTCTTTTGTTTAAAAACTCTGGTAATTTTAATAGGTTTGTTCCTCCTGGAAAAGTTCGATTATACTAGTTAATGGACTTCAAGTTGGTAGCTCAATGAAGATTACAGTTAAAGACAGTACTTAATGTTTACCACTCAAATACCTTTACCATTGACATTTAAGTAACTTTTACTTTAATAAAACTGGTTGAGAAACTTGGTAGTTTAGGAGATCTGTAACAACATATAAAAGCTGTTGTCTTTATTTTCAATCTAGACATTGATTTTAACTCTGAACCTGCAAGAAGTTCTTGATAGTTACTAATATCTTTATAGAGAAAAGAAATGGAAATACCAATCAATTAATAGTAGAAAAGTATCCACACTACAAAATAAGTATCCAGTTCATATAAATTATTCCAGCTGCTGGAAAACCTCACAGAGAATCTGAACCTAAAAGGGGCCATGGAAAGTAAACTTGCTATTGTTCATCCTCATGTAGAGTGTTTTTTCCTACCCATTACTGACACACTGATGGAAGAACAAGAGTCATGTTCTATTCTCACTCCTATCATAATTGGTATCTACTAGCTAGAGGCCAGTAGTTTTAGATATTGTCATCTGGCATATTATATCAGAACCAAATTCTGAAAACTTTTTCTAAAGAAGCTTTTTCTAAGAATAAGGAAGAATAAAACACTAGTAGAACACCAGAGTTTTGTTTAAAAAGAAATCAAGGTATTTGCTGCCTCTATTTTCTATATGATAGATTAAAAAACATGTTAACAAAATATCTTGCAACAACTATCACAAAGCCAAAGCCAATCTTCTTTTCTCTGCCCCATCTTCACTGAAAATACAGCGCTCTCAATTAGAGGTAGGGTTATTTACATAGGATATGGAATTGCTTATCAAGTCAATTTGCATTCTGGGGAGCAAATAGATGGATTACAGTATTATGTATAAAACTTATTCCTGCTGTAGTGATCCATGAAATTGCAGTTAATTTTGCTGAAATGGAACATTATATTTTTAAGTAGAAGTGAAAGAAAACAAGAAGGAGGAGGTAAGCCATAGGAGCTGAACTTTGAATAAAAGATTAAATTATTAGTAAGAACATAGCACTGCTGGGAACAGCATGAGTTGCTACATGAAGCTGCTGACCTGTTGACTTCCAGACACAATCAAGTATCCTCCTTGCCATAGTAAATTAGATGAATTATGGGTAGTGATGGGCCTGTCACATTGCACATTCCTGTCACCTAAACAAGGTGATGTATGTGAAAGTGAATTCCTGCTGATACAAACTCCATGCAGCTCCTATTGGCTCTGACACACCAGCAGCATGCATCTGCTCTGTGCAATGAAATAATTGCATTGTGATGCTTCTACAGTACAGCTGCGCATAATGATTTTCTTGATTTTATGCTGATGAGAGAAATTCAAGATTGTTTAGTGACTGTATAAAAATCTGGGGACTATGGGACTAAACTAAGGAAAACTCTAACTGTACCATAAGAATCTGCATTTCAATGCCTTTCTTTCCACTCTTTCAGCAAAAGAAGGCACGTGCTTCCACCTCCACTGCTTAACTTGAAAGTAGTATGTGGTTTAATGTGGTTTCAGAATAAGTCAGAAAAAAACCAACTAACATTTGGTCACTCAGTTCTAAGATGCTGTCACTGTCTGAAATTGCTATTGCCCTTCACCTGAATTTTGTTAACTGACAATACATGCAGTCTTATTCCATCTATTTGTGAACTAAAATATCCCAACTTCAAAATTCCTCTGAAAAAGAATTTGAAAGCCCTGTACTCATCAGTGACAGAAGTAACCACCTGAATTACCAGCTACAAACTCATTATATTTGTCCATCGTGTCACTGTATTTAGCTCACCCCAGACCAGAGTTAATTAGTGTGATGATGTCAGATTCAGGGCTTGTAAAGCTTACCAACAGAAACCAGGAATGAAAGAGGAAATGTAAAGTTACACAGAGAAGGAGATCTTAGTACTGAATTATTGGGTTTACAGTTCCAAGAGAGGAGGGAACCAGAGGTCTTTCAATGTCTGCAACCTGTCTCTGGAGGCATTTTATAGCATATGTTAATGTCTGCTCAGCATGCCAAACCCAGGAAAAATCTGCCTTATCTTCCCTTTCCAGTAGTTTCTGACAGTATCAGAAGTAGTAATATGACAAACAGGCATCAAGATAGCTAAAACATAATTAGATGTTGTATCTCTTAAATTATGCTGTCCCCTAAGAGATCTACTATCAAAGGCTGCTCACCAACATTTAATTTCTTTTTGCTCCTACCAGACTTTCTCATTACAAACTTCAGCCTAAACAACTCAAGCTTATATTTGAAAACTATGTTTTCTAAAAATTTTAGTTGATTTAAAGTGAAAAAGCTTTCCATGCTAAGAAAAGTGATATTTGTTAAAAGAAAGGTTAAAAATCCACATAATGCAAAAAGTAAAAATGATAGGTCAGTGGCTTTAGAAAAAGGGGAAAATAGAAGTCTTTAGGAATAACGTAATGGGTCTGATATAGTACTCTTTTGTCACAAATAGAGTTGTATTGTGGGTGTTTATATCTAGCAAACATTTCTCTGTCTCAACCTGTTTTTCTGTCTTAGTCCCTATTTGATAAAGCTTGGTTTAACCAAAAGATTTAATTAAAAACTGGGATAGCAGGGCCTATTGATGGTTAGTCTTAAAATAGCTTGACAGAAAGTGCATTGGGATCCCAAAACCAGGAAGACATAGTCTTGCTTTGGGTCAAGACTGAGGTGCCTGTGCAGAACTAGGAAGAGAGCACCACTAGGGAATAACAAGTAATCAGTGTAATGGACTCTTGTTCGAGCTGTGCAATAGCACTGGGACTGAAAAGTACTAGAAGAAGAGATATGCTGCAGAAACCATAGATTAGATGCTCTGAAAAGGTGAGTAAAGATCCATAGAGTGGTTACAGCAGATTTGTAACAGCTTTCTTTATGCTTTATTCCAGCTACAGGTGTCTTATATAATTTAGACTACTGGTATTCAAAAACACTATACAGGGTATATAGGTAAAAGGAGAAATTAATTCTGTGGGTTCTAGGCAGGATTCAAAAAAAGTCATCCACTTTCCACATGTCAGATGATATTCCTGTGGAATAACATGAGAACAGGATGTCTGTATTAATAGGATGCTAGCGTTAGCTAAATCAGTATGGCTCTGTGCCACAGAACAAAGAGAAATTGCCCACTTGTAGCATATTTTCAGTTATTTTGGTACAGCTTTTGCATATATTGAATACTACAGAAGTCTAAAAAACAGCAAGGCTATTTACTAATGCGTAAATAATTCTGCATAACATTTAAACTGTAAAATGGAAGAAGGAGAAGCTTGTGAATACTTAGTATTAGCAGGTGTTAGTTTTGTTTGGATAATCTTCTAAAATGCTGTGAATTTCACTTAAGCTAAAGTTGCAGTAGGAAATTCCATGAAACAATGTTTAATGTCAGAAAAAAATTACTCAGAATTTTTGCCTTGATTTTCTAAGACTGAAATGCCAGATATTGAATACAAAGTTACAGGACATGACTATTCAAGTTGACATACCGTCCAAACCAACCAAAGTCACTGTGTACAGCATTTAGTCTGTTGCTGCACTTTTGAGCCTGACCCATCAATCCTAAATATTTTTGTATTTTAGATGCAGTCAGTATAACATAAAGGTTGTAATGTTGTCTAGTTTCATCAGGAGAAAAACAGAAGCGCTGCAATTTTTGGACAAGGTGAGAACAAATCTTTTGTGATGCGACAAACTCATTTCAAAGAGAAGATTATATCTGTTTTTATTGGTGGGAGATGTGTGGTGTGCATATATTGCAAAGAGAAGTATATGAAGTCCTTGCTGGGCCTTCCTCTGCAGTAACATCCAAGATTTATCTGTGTGGCAAATCCAGGTGCAGGAAAGCAGAAGGCAACTCTGTGTTTATGTCAGCTGCAGCGTATGGTCACCAGTTGGCCAGCATGCTGTGTTTAGGCGCTGTGAGGTCTTCAAACACTGCTTAATGTTTCCATACCATATGTACTGTAATATCTAATCACCATTGGGGTAGAGTCTAATGTTTCAGCACAATTTATTTGTTGGCTGATAAAAAATTAGGTAACACTCAAAATGCTATTAGTTACTAGTCTTTTTTCCCCCCTTTTTTCTGTTCTTCTTAAACCAAGGCAGAGAAAAACACTATGACCTGCAGCTTTTCTGCCTTCTGCCTCCCCAGGTTGCTTTCTTTGTCTCACCAGACATGAGCTGTAACCTTCTCCCTCTTCCAGAAAACAAACATTTTCACACAAATAGTTTCAGCTGATCTGTTTCTCAAATGTTTGGAACACTGTGTAGCTCCTAACAGAAGAAACTTCAGAAATGCATTTTCTGTGGGAGATTAGATCATCCTGATATAAAAGAAATTCCTAACATCTTATGTCCTTTTTGTTGTTGTTGTTGCATTTCAATAGTTCCATGTTATAATATTAACTTCAAACAGACTTGTCTGGGAATCACTATAATTTTGGAAATGGTTAGATATTTTTTCCCCCCCTACACTGAATTCTGTTTGCAATTAACTGGGGAAAACCACTAATACTTCAAAACGAAGAAACTGAGGAATCAGAGTGCCTCCAGTGTATGCTCCACAATGCCTTAAAGAATATGTGTATCTCACTCATAGCCCTATGACTTTTTCCTTTCCAAAGCAAATTGATGCTAAAAGATACATCTATGCTCTTCTCAACACAGTAAATAAATATTTCTTTTTTTTTCCATTGTGATTCCTATGACTATGTGGAATAATCCAAATATATTAAAATTTCTGAAGGGAATCATCCCATTCCTTCCTCTCAGCTCCAGCTATGCCCCTGTGCAGGAGGTTGTACTTATGTAATGCCACTGGAGAATCTAATAACTTTTAAAAGAATTGTTTTTTTTCCAATGGTGTCTTAGTCTCAAAGCTGCACAGAAATCCATGTTGGGGAAGAGGAGAGGAGAAGGGAAGTTGTGACATTGTCCACTTCAACAACTGTCAAACACTGAATGCATTTAGCTGTAGTGCTAAATGCACTACAGTGCTAAGTGCACCCTTTTGCTCAGCTCTAGCATTGACAAGACACTTCAAAGTGTTTGTAAATGGCCTTGCTTTTTATGCAATCTAAGAATATTTTACATTGCCACACTTATGTTAAAAACTACAGTGCAAATTAGAAGTAGACCAAATACATGTACTGTTGATTTTAGTTATCCATATCTTCCTCTGAGCAACTGCCTCTATGGAAAATGTGGTGGATAATGACAGTTCTATTCTGGGACTCCGAAGTCCTAGAAGATGGTCAATTTAAACTTTTTCGTCAGTGGAGTCCTAGTGATTGCACAGTTAAGCTGCAATTTTCTGCCCAGAAAAAGTGTGATACCACCATGATGGTGGTAGTCTTATTTTTTTCTGAGCTCTCAGATCCCTTAGAAGCAGATGATGCAATTGGTAGATGTACCTTGAAAATATGGATGAAAGACCGGGAACCCCTTATTAGAGTCAGTTAACACAGCTAATAAAAGTTGCATCAATTTTCTTCAATGTTCTACAGCGGTTTGATTATGGATGTGCAAATCCTTTGTAAAAATCTCACTTAACCATATTGAATGTTGTTACAAGGTCATTCTCACTGGAGGTAACATAAATAATGACATGTGCTCAGACAGTGCGTGACAACTGTCTCCTTCAGAGCTATGCACGAAATGTGGTCAGCTCACCCAGCAATCCCAATGACTGGATGTTTTAACAGAGATAATGCTTGTATACAGCCTTAGCAAAGTGTGGTTAAAAGCTGAAGGAAAACAAAATGGCAAAATTTTATTTAAATAACATGATTTTTTTCCTATTTTCAAGTATTAATTGTTCTGCTTTAAACTCCCTTTGGAACAATTAGTAGGATATTTTTTCCCTTTTGTATGTTTAGCTGTATCTGTAGTTTATCAGTCTAAAGGGCTTTAACTTCCTGTAACATGGGTGTTATCATCTTCACTGCATACAAGTTTTCTAACTTTTCATAAAATGACCCCATGAAGACAAACCTCAAAACACAGTCTCAAATTTCATTACAAGGGGCTTGGCTTTTTAAGACTGTCTACCATCAGAGATTCCCAGCAAGGGTTAGTTGAAAATCCATTTAATGGCATTGCCTTTAATCAAAACACAAGAAAAAAATGTAGATTTTCCCCAGTAACCAGAATAATATAACCCTCTCCATCTATACTTGGGGGCAGTCTCTCACCAGCTTCTCTCCTTTGGCTATGAATTGTA
This sequence comes from Corvus kubaryi, assembly GCF_017639235.1. Taxonomy (NCBI): domain Eukaryota; kingdom Metazoa; phylum Chordata; class Aves; order Passeriformes; family Corvidae; genus Corvus; species Corvus kubaryi. The sequence continues at coordinate 16,473,680 of NW_024582061.1, read as the reverse complement.
CTGACAGCCCTCCCTTAGTGCCTTGTAACCCTAAAAGAAGATTGGCTGGTTTTATGGTTGAATCACTGCACTGAATGCAGGACTGCTTTATTTACACAGATTTCCTGTGTAGTCTTAGATAAAAAATCTCTTTATTCCTCCAATGATAAAACAAGGCTTAAATCTCTCAAACTCATAAGGATATTCTGAAGATCAGTTGATTAGTTTTTGTGAGATACTCTGATATTAGTGAAGAGATGCTTCAAAAAGCCGGTAAATATAGAGTGATCTTTGATTCCTGGTCTTCCACAGCTTTTGTTAAAAAAAAAACCCAAAGCTTTCCACTTAATAAATCCCAGCTGGATGACTGTTCTTTTTTCACTCAGCATCTCTCACATTACTTTTCTAAGGTGGAGCCCAATTTCTTCCCTTCTCCTTTTTGAAGCTCCTTACCCTTTGCTGATTTAGTACAACCTATGCTTTCTAAACATATTTATTTGCTGCCTTTTCCGCTCACATCCCCAAGTGTCTTATAAATGCATGTATATAAAAGACTTCAAACAAAGAAATAAGACTGCTGCAGGGATACCACATAGCAAACAGATAAACAAGCTATTAAATAGTTAGCTATCATTATCATATCCAAGCACCCACCATGGGAAGTCTTGGAAAGAAATAGCATAAATTCTGTAGAAACTAGAGGAAGCAACCTTTAATTGTGTATAAAATAACATTATCAGGGTCCTAGATTTAATCTATTATTCTTTTAAATTTAATTTGGGTTTATTAGCCACTCGAAGTAATAAGTATTTTGGGGTTTATGTCTCATCCGTAGTTGATTCCAAGGTCAGCATCTTCTATGGATGTTGGTGTAATAGAAACTCAGAGTAGTCTGCATACTAAATTGTCATAACCCATTGCAGCAAAGTTTGGCTTGGAGACTCCTAGCTTAGAACTAACAAGGCGTGATCCTAATAGCCTAAGTGAAATATGGAGATAAGAATCCAAAATAGGTGCACATACAACCTATGTCAGCCTATGTCTCCACTGCTATACACCTCTCTGCTGAACTCAGTTCTGCAATGCAGAAGCATTCAAGGACTTCCTGCCTTCCCTAGGAAAGATACCATGATTCAGAACATTGTCTGAATGAAAAAAAACTATCGAAAGCTTTCATGTAGCCAACAAAAGAACATGCATACACTAAATAACACCAACATCTTTTCGTTTTCCTTCTGTATTTCTTCTCACATTTGTCTTATGAATAAAGATTTCTCTCAGGAAATTTCATCCTTAAAATTAGTTTTTCAGCTGTTCCCTACTCTCCTGTTTTGCTCCATGTATTATGAACCTCATGTGTCTGACATAATGCTGCAATAGCATTAATTTTAAAGTAGCACCTAGAAGTGGAGGGGGAGGGCCTGATCCTGGTTTGTTGAGTGGATAATTTTTACACAAATGGGCAAACCAACACAGCTTCTTATATTCATGTCTCCCTGTTAAAAATGGAAGCAGGTTGCAGACACTGGGGATATAAACGCAGAAAGCAGCACGTAAGAACAGGAGGGCCAGGCTGAGCTGTGAATCTGCCAGGCTTTGTCTATTACTGTAAAGACTTATAAAACCTGTTAGTATTCAACTCCAGCCACTGCTGTTGGCATTGCAGTTAATGGACCGAATGATGCCTCAAAGGCATTTTTCTACCCGATTAATTCCAGGAAATTTAACATCTGTGTAAAAAATATCACCCCTTCCCCCCCAATAATTAAAAAAATATTTCCCATCAGAGCATTTTCCAAGGCAGCATTCATGTCATATCAAAATCAGCTTTCTCCAGCACCCAGGCAAAAGTAGCAGTAGCCCAAACCAGACAAGTTCTCTGAAAATATGAAATTATCAGAGGCCATTTTATAAGTAACACTGATGTACTTGGAAGGGAAGAGCTGATGGATATCTAACAGATTTATTTAATCATCATTCTACTCCCCCACCTTCCAAGTAATTAACTAACAAATATCAAACCAATAATATTAGCAGTCAAATCCTTCAAATAAGGATGTTTCTCAGAATAAAACCTGTGGGACCTGAACAACTAAAATGAAGGTAGTGATTTCATTTGTCATCTGTTCCCTCTGGTATAAATGCAGTAAGAAAAAATTTAAGCACGTCTTCATGAGTGCCTACCATAATACTGAATATGAGGGACCAAGGTAGTTTCCTGCCTGACTTCCCCTGACAGGAATCAAACATGTATTGCAAAAAATGTACAAATTTACCATTTAAAAATTATGTTCAAGATAAAACTCTGTAGTCTGAGCATTAACACTTTATCCACGTCCTCTGTTGCTCTGTTGGAACTGCAAAGAATGATGTGCAGCTCAGAATACTTCAGTACAGGTTTTACCGAGACATTATGCTATCTTGGGCTAGAGTTCATTTTCTTTCACATTGTACAATTGTACTCTGAGATCCCAGTGAAACACCTGTTTTGAATTGTGCCCTGTACTCACTCACGTTTAGTAATGTCTTACATCATGGGTAATCCTGTTTAAATCGACCAGATGCTACCTAATATGAATAAAATATCACAATTTGACTCAGCAACATAAACAAGGGATTAGGTGAGTTGACTAATCTGGTTACTAGTCAGCAGAATTGAAGCCCTCTAGAAAGTAAAATGTTCTCTAATTTTCAGAATTGTATTTAATAATAGTGAATGAATAGTAATAATATATAGCTATAAAGTTGTGTGGGTATTCTAGGGAAAAACTCCTTATCCCCTCATGCTGCATTGGATGCCTGGGTTCTAGTTTCTGCACAAGACTATTGTTAAACTAGTTCATTAGTATCTAGTTATCACTGTCTTACATCTGTCATGTGTGAGAAATATTTCACCTAGGTAGTTAAAATGTTCAATTTAGAAGATGTTTTATACATAAATATATCATCCATGTTACTCAAGGTATGTGCATAATAACAGAGTGCTGAAAGACTTCAAAGCATTGCAGAACCAGCAGTCATCATGTAAGGCAAACGTGCCTGTGTTCCTCCCTTAATGTCAAAAATAGGGAGGGACACTGGTATGGCCTATACTGAAACTAGCAAACTGAAAAAAAAAGAGGAATTATCAAGCAGCTACTCATTCCTTAGAGTTTTTACAGTAGAGAATACAGACCATGTCTGGATCTGAATTCAGACATCGAGTAAATGAGATTTTCAGCCATTGAATTGCAGAGCAGCAGGAGAGGAGGGGTATAAAAAAAAAGAAAAAGGGAAGAAAATTAAAACCCTAAAGATTTTTATCTGCCCTGAGAGAAGCACTTTTAAAACAAATTGTAACTGTTTATAGCTCTACGCTCTATGACTCTGAGGACATATTCTCCAGCCAAGGCAGGTAATTTTTTTGCACTCAGGAGGGAAGGAATATGCCCCCAAATATTTTACGACGTCTTATGAGGAAATGGAGGGCAAACTCAACTCTGTATTATTCCTACTTGCCTGTGATGATCATTTCAGTGGGCTTTGTGAAAACCTGCTGTAACTGATTTGCCGCTTTCTTGAATACAAATAATTTCCTATAAATTGTGCCTCCTGCATTTCAAAGAGGTTTGGAAATGATTTTTTTTTTGTTTGTTTAAAAAACATTATTATATTATAGCAATATTCCACCATATTCTTGCCAAGTTTCTCATTAGTATAAGCAGCATCCAACACAATCTAACTCTTCCCTCTGCTCAGCAAGCTGCCTTCTCAGTGGATGATGAAACTTGGCACGGATAAAGAGTAAATCTTATTAGCGATGCCCACACGTGCTGTGCAAGGACTCGTACGTGATCTACAGTGCTGGAGGAAGACGTGCAGACTGATTACAAAAGGGGATTTTGTAAAGGCTTCATCTCTATGGTTGCTCAGTCAGCACAGGCAAAGCTTCCACATCTCTCTTTTTAAGTGGCTTGTGATAAAATCTGCTTCACTCTATCTTGATTTCCATGCATAGGCTGCAGGAATTTAGGAAAGCAGGGCTTTCCTTTTTCTAGTTTTTCTAGTTTTTCATGCTTTGGAATACTAATATTTAGCATTTAGAAAGTACTTTACTGTTTCAACTCACTGTCTAATAAATATTGCTGTGACATACTAAGTCCCCTAAAAATACAGCAGTTTTTCAGGCACAGTACTGCAAAATGATGTTTTGCACTTCTCTTCTAGAAATAGGAAATTGCTGTGATTTCTCACAATATGATAGCGGCAGGGAAACACTGATTTTTTGACAGTAATGACATTAAGTGGTACTCTTCCTGAGGTTAGGGGCCTAGTTCTTATTGATGGGAGCACTACTGCAAGGCAACATAAAGAGGTTCTTTTGTGTTTGAACACTATCAGGCAGTTTCATTCCCAATTTTGCATTCTGCACCAAGTTCCCCAGCTGCCTAACCTGCTTGTGGGCTCCCAAGCTCTAGCTGGAACCAAATGCAGAACTTCTTCTTATAAAGAGAGTCTGATTCCATTTCAGATATGACTGTGGGCCATGCCTAGAGCAGCCTCTCCTAATGTGTCCTGACAGTCCCTCCTGGTGTGCCTACCAGAGCACACACGAAATGCTGTCGGGAACAAACTGGTTGGTTTGTTTACTTGCTGGTAAACTAAATATCAGCCTTCACGTTATATGGGGTTCTACCACAGAATCACAAAATGGTTGAGTTTGGAAGTGACCTCTGGAGGACCATCTGGTTCAAACCTGTGCTCAAGCAGGGCCACCTAGAGCTGACTGCCCAGGATCACGTCCAGATGGCTTTTGAATATCTCCAAGGGGAAAGACTCCACAACCTTCCTGGGCAGTGTGTTGTCAGCTTGGTCACTCAGTAAAAGAGTGTTTTCTGAAGCTCAGATGGAGCCTTCTGTATTTCAGTTTGTGCCCATTGCCTTTGGTCCTGTCAGTTAAAGGGGATGGAGTAGCCTGCAGGGAGTCAGCTAAGTGGAAGCCAATCCACGTATTTCACGCCAGTTTCCAACTACAGTGTCTGGCACAGGACAATCCCTCACAAAATCTTTCATTTCACGGAAAGAAAGGTGCAAGTGTTGCAGTTCATGCTGAAGTGTCTTCCGCTGATTACGTAAAATGTATCAGTCACCTCTGGAAGCAAGGTTTGGCATCTGCCATGTCTCTGATACCAAAGGTGTAAAGTATTACCTTCAGTCAACTTGACAAGATTTTTTCTTCCAAAATTTAGCCTTCAAACTCATAAATCTCAGCAACAAGTGTCACCTGATGACAGCAGTGAGGCAGCAGCAAAGCCAGTGCTGCTGTGCTTTTAACACCACCAAGCCTGTGTTATAAAAACTTGTGGAACCAGTGACATGCAGCCACAAATGCAGCTTGCCATGTGAGCAGGGATAACCTTCCAGAAAAGCAACGGGATAAACAAGGCAGTTGTAGGGTTGCTGGGCCATAAAGAGAGGAGGAGACAGAAGCCAAACCTTATCCAGGCGCAGTGCTAATAATTGCATTCACCTAAGGAGAGAATCTTGCTCACACGGGTCCAGATTTTTAACCCCCATCAAACAAAGTAGCTCTGTTGAGATTAACACAGTGCTGCTTCGTACTGGACAAGGATCTCCCTACTGGCATAAATCAGCCTTCAGAAATAGAGGCTCCTATTTATTTTTCTGACTCCTGCCCCAAACCTGACTGTTGTTTTAGCAGAGCCCTGCCTATCCCTCTGGGGAGCTGCATGGTCCTGTGACCACTGAAGAGCACATGAGCAATTACTGCTACAATGGGATAAGAAAGATGTAAAAAAAATTAGCAGTTACTACAAAACAAAAATGCATATCCTAAACCTTCCAATTAAAGACAAACCATAACCACTATTTAAACCATCTTGCTTATAGTTAAATTACAGCACACCAATGTTTTATCCCTGGCAAGCATGAGTGAGAGTCTATACTGTGGAATTTTATAAGACACGACCAGAGTGAGGAAAATAGCTCTGCTCAATAAATGTATGAAAATAACCACAGCAGGAAACTACCATTAATAAAATCCAGTTAGGAAAACATCTTCTAGATTACTTAAGGTTCCTTCTTTTTCCATTTTCTTGTTAGTTTTTAGAAATATAACCATCTTTTTTCAAAACTTCACACAGACAAAACTTTTCCTGGGACCAGTGGCTCCTATATTGCTCAAGACCAACATGTCTACTCTGGTGAGATCAAATGATGTCAAGGACGATGAAGTTCAAATCTCCAGGAGATAAATCAGTCACTACACTTCAATATAGGAACAGGTTTCTGAGCATACTGTCAAAATGACATCATTCAGAGAATATAAGAATAATGGCACAAAATTAGACCAAAGGTTCCCCTAGTTCGGTATCCTCTGTTCAGCAGTAGGAGAACATAAGTACTATTTTGGAAAGGATTACAAAAAGGAGGATAAATTCTGGGTGATCTTTTCCTGAAATAATCTTGTGGCTTCAAGCCATGTAATAGCTTTAAAGAACTGACATAAGGGGTGAATGTAGAGCATCACGTTCAGTAGCCACAAATGTATTTCTCCTCTGAATTTGTTCAGGCTGGTTTTGACACCCATTCTGATCTTGGCCTCCTCAAAACCCTGTGGTGCTGAGTTTCAGTAATATGCTGTGGGGAAAGGTGGTGTTTTGAGTTTGTATTAAAGCAAATTTATGGCAGCTTATAAATTCACTGGGTGTCCTTTACTTCCTGTGTTGCAAGAAATAATGAGTAGTCATTTCCTATTCACTTTCTGTACTCCACATGTCTTTTATGGATCTGGATAACATCTCCTGCTCTTTTTTTTCCAAGCTAATGAAACAATTTAGTACTTCCTCATGGATAAAACACTCTATACCTTAAATCACACTTGCTCTCCTTCTCTGTAATCTTTCTAGTTCTTTGCAATAGTCGAGGTTGAAAATGCACCAGGAATTTGTACAGTAGCACAATAGTGGTTTTTTGTCCTATTCTTTTCTTAGTAATTCTTAACATTCCCTTTAACTTTTTCATCTCTGTGCAACACTGAGCTGACGTTTTGTAACATGGACCACTGGAGACTGACACTATTTATTACTAGACTAAAAGTTATGAATGAAGGAAAAGGTGGATGATTAGAGAGGAAAAAGAAACCATGGTAGGCAAAGTGTCAAGAGAAGGGATTATTACAACAGGAAGTAACAGAAAGAACATTTTGGACAAATTGTTCACACAACATTGTATCTTTAAATATATATACCATGTAGGGTGACTAATTAGCTGGTGTTACTTCTGTAACCAGGTTTAAATTTTTCTTGATGCTTAATGAACGAAAAGAAGTCTGAAGCATATTTTATTGGGAAAGTGATATACAAGCAATGCAGAGCATGAGTGAGCAAAATCATAATATTTTCTAAACTACCAACACCAAGCCATAAAATACACATTTTAAAATATTTCAGAGATGCTCATTAATGTAGTATAAAACCCCTCACTTCAGCAGTGCAGGTCTCAGAAGACAAGGTGAGAAAGAAAGGCAAAAAAAAAAAAAAAGCGCATGCAAATCAAATATTTCAGCTTAAACATTAAGCTTTGAAGGAATACATTTCAACCACACAGTGCTGGACCTACAGCATCACCCATGCAGGTGCTGAATTTTGAAGCAGATCAGCCCTTTTCCTTACTGTCTGGAACATGCCTTTGCTTTCTTGCTGGAACCTTCAAAAGTAAATGGCTTGACAGTCTCTCTGTTAATCATGGGCAGTGCTCAAATTTTTCTCGTGTGAATCTAACACTCCATTCTCCTTAGTGTTTTGTGTAAACTCTAAAATATCTCCTTAGGAATTCTGAAAATGGCCTCCCCACTGAACTGGAATACTAGAGCAGAAGAGAAGGCTATTTTGCCACACATGTGGAACTAGCATTTACAGGCCCATAGTTATTTTACTGATAGAGGACAGAACGTCTCAGAAGACACATGGTGTGGCACCTAGATTTAGAGGGAACACAAATATGTATGGAAAACTGAATTTGGACTTTTTCTTCTCAAGCCTATAGGGATGAGACAAGATGTAGTGGACAAATAGGAAGGCTTCAGGCAGAAGAATAGAAATAATGCTAGGAAAGTGTTGGAATGAAAAAGAAATGCACTGACCAGACAACTCCAAAAAGAGACTTTCCACAGACACATACAAATTTAAGCAAAACAAACTACAGTGCTGAACTCAAACAGTTCAATTGCTGCCCAATGCATCAGCCTAAATGAAGGCAATGTTACTTGATGGATGACAGTGTACTCCACAGCTCTTGACAACCATTCACTCCTTGATGAGACCTTGGAGAGAAGTGAAATTGCAGGAGGATGTTCTTCTGAACATGGGACATATCACCGGTATTGATCTTCCTTGTTTAATTTTGTAGCTGGCTTTGCAGCTTCTGCATACTTAAAAATCTCTAAGAATTCTTTTGCTGACTTCTAAGAATTCATTAAGTCAGAGGGAAAAGTCAGAAGTTTGGACTTAAAATCTAGAATTAAGCAGCTACAAACATGCAGCAAACAAAAAATTTAGACATAGGACAAAATATTAACTAACAATATCTACTACCTATCATTTTGTAATTATATCAGTTCTTTTGATTGGTTTAACTACAACAGCTCTGCACTAAGACAGGCCTTAAAATACAATGTGATTTCAATCCCAAACATTGCTAATTTATCTTTTTTAGCCTTTCATAAAAGTTGCAGTCTCCTTTGTTTTTTTTTCTTCCAGCAGATCCTGACAGGATCAAGCATGGCTATTGGAATAATATGTCTATCAAATGTAGCCTGATTCTCATTTAGAAACAAAACAAAAGAGCAAGCTATTGTCTTAATTTGGAATGAAACCTAAACAAATAATTTCAGTGACTCAAGAATGATTTGTCAGGTTTTCCACTCATTTTTTATTTTGAAGTTCTTTGTTTCCTTTTCAATGCAAAACAAAACACAGAAATGCCGGAACGAATTCCCCTCTTTCCCCAGTAATTCTGGTCTACTTTTTCAAGACTAAGAGGAAGGGGCAAAACAGAGATCAGACAAACTTTTAGATGCTTACATGAATTAAACTACGAAGACTTTAAAGTTGTGCCAGTGTGAGAGCAGTGTGAAAGAATTTATACTCCTCTGATATGCTCTTTCTTTGTTGTGACAAAAAAGAGCAGACAAGGATGTGGGCTATTCTTTTTTGGTTTTTTTTGTCAGCTTTTCTTCTTGTTGTTATATTGTCTTCAAGAAAGATAAACAAAGACAAGACAAGTATGAATTTCAGGGCACTTCCTGAAGAGCTTTGTGTTCAAACTTGCATCCTGTGCATCATCAAGAAACTGCTTTCCACTTCTACATGTCTGTGTCTGTTAATCCACCCACATCGCAGTCCTATAAGATCATACACATTTATGTCACTCAAAATTCTACTGCTTCCAGTTGTATGTCAATCACAGTTACTCCCTGAATACCCTGGGTGGCTGTCAATCTGTTACCAGAGCAGAATCACTTTCACCTACTCTGAGAGTTTATGCTTTTCATCATGACTGTAGAACAGAAATATCCTTTGCTACTAACAGGTGTTAGCAGTGTAGAGTCATAGAATGGTCTGGGTTGGAAGAGTCCTTGTCCTGACATACTCAAGGGTTATTTACATTGCCTCAATTGCATTTTCTTTCTCATCATCCTCCTTTAAGCAAATTACTTTTATTCTAGTATAGAAAAAAAGAGCCGTATTTCCCTGTTCAACTGCTGTCAGCAATGCACTGATAAACCCAATCTATTTAAACAACTGGTGGCTTGCTGTAGATTTTAAGCCTTTTCTGTAAAGGGAGATAAACATCTCAAATACTACATGCTTGGATACTAGTTGTGTGTGTTATGAGCCAGTACATAAGCAGAGAAACCTGCTATCAATTTCTGTTTCTACTTTTAAAAACCAGACCAACTCCAGGGGGGCAGTTAACTAGAAATTCACTTTAAGAAAACAGACACAAATTGACTGACTTCCCTGGGTCAACGCCCCCTCATTTCACATCAAGACTTGGCCTACCATTTTGACAGAGTTAAGAGATATCAGACCTCTCTCTGCATGACTTCAGATATACTTCATTAACACATGATGAAGCTTCCATATCAGGTATGAATTTCCTGATAAAGATTATATTCCCTTCCTTGGTACTTGGGATGCTCTGGGTGTGATTACACAGTGTCTTCTCCCACTCCGGCCATGTCTAGCCCTTTCATAGCCTGTTATACAATAGTGTAAGCTCATTTAATTTAATTCTTAAGGGCATTAACCCAAAGGATATGATAAAACAGAAGGCATTAATTAGAAGCACTATTGACAGCAGTTAAACTGTCAATTGGATAAAAGACAGCCCATCTTAAAACTTAGCTTTTCAATAACAGTTATGGAAAAGCATTACAAATATTCTATACTTTTTAGAATAACTTTTTTCTGAGCTAAGGGCATCTAAAGATGCCCTTTAGTTGATCAGGTCTACTAAATAGGACCTTTTTGTTTTAAAGGTGATCAGAGAAGCCTGTGAGTGCTCACTGAAGGATGCTGTCTTCTTGCTCTAACAACACAAAGGAGGATCAGCTTTAGTTGCAGTAGAGGCACTGGTGATACTGCTACATGCTTCAGGGGAAACATCTGACTCCTCCTGAGCCCTTGCTGCAGAGGAGAGAAAGAAACAGTAATTTTTTTGTGTGTGTGCTAAATATCTGTGTCTCATCATCTGAATTTCTTGTGGCTGCACAGGCAATCATCTCCTGTCTCAAGCATTTTACAAACATTGGCACTTAGGCCAGCTGGTTCATTACACACAGATACCAGTCAAATACGTTGCAATTTGCAACTCCCTTGCCCTTCTTCCTCCCCTTACAGCTTAAAAAGGATGAAAAGATATCCTCATAACACTCAGAGTGACTTGTGTATAAACATGCACTGTGTCATTTATCATTTCTGTATTTCTTTCTTGTCATGACTTGGTAGCATTCAGTGAAGGTGAGCAGAATGCTTCCACCCCCACAAGATCATGGAATTGTTTTGCCAGAAGCTCTGCAGATGAAAGGCCACTGGTGGTTAACAATGCTGTCAGTGGTGCCTGGAGCAAACGTAGGCTGTTTAAAATGTGTACAGCTTGAACAGGACATATATCCTGCTTAATCCAGGATCTTCAGCTTCCTAAAGTATATCAAAATAGGTCTGTTTTGAAAGTTATTGATTACTGAAGTAGTAGTATAGATAGCAAAGCAGGTCCTACCCCATGTATTATGGTATATGTTTAAAAGTAAAGTCCAGTCTACTGGGAAGAAATTAGATAATAAAACGGGGATTTTCGAAGAGGTTTGGTTTGATTCAGGCAACTATTTACAAGAGCAGATGCACTTTGGACCTGCAGATGTTAACAGCTTGTTCTTGAAATTTCTACCTCATGGTGTCGAAGTTCCACATAGAGTCATAGAATAGTTTAGATTGGAAAAGACCTCCTTGATCAAGTCCAGACATTTCCCTAACACTGCCAAGTCTACCTCTAAACCATGTCCCTGAGTGCCTCATCTACATCAGCATTACGTTGTTGCACACAGAGCTCTTTGTTTGTTCATAGGCATCTTTTACCTTTACACTTCCCAGCTTCTCATGTTCAAAAGCGTATCACTACATTACATATTACAAAGCAGAGAACAATACACTGAAACATGAAACTCAGCCTCTAGAGACATCCAGTACACCACGGGGGGGCATTTTCCAATGATGATGAAGACTGGTTTGGGAAGGATGTGCAGCAGGGGAACTTTTATGGAAGCAGGCAGTTTTAGGGAGAGAGGAACACAGGACAGAAAAATAGAATCAAGGATCAGAGCCAACTAACATAAAAGGGGATTTAAGGCCAGGATGCCTGAAAGGAAAATTCTTATGTTTACTCAGAATAAATTATTGTTAATATTTTTAAGATCCGTTTTGCATAGCGTTAGTGTAATGGAAGCAGTTCCTGAAACTGAGTTTTCTGTCTATGGATTTCTAACAGCTGACAGGAGCTTAAAATATCTTTTCATGTAGGAGCAGTTCAACTTCTCCCCAATATGTTCTGTGCTTTCCTTCTACTTCACTGGGAAATCACTCATCTTCTTTGAGGACAGTCCACCTCTGCCTCCTGCTGCCTTATCTCCTGCACCTCCAATCAAAGTCCTCTGGAACATCACCATTGATGTCACCAGCAGATGGCTAGGACAATAAATTAAGGCATGGGATGAAAGAAGTATTTGTAGTGGGAACTAGCCAACTATCAAGAAACCAAGAGCCTATTTTCATGGCAAAATGAATTCATGTTTCCTTAGAGATGAAAAATGAGGAGGAGTCAGATGAAGGAAATCTCAGTGATTAGAAAGTGAATTGCATTTAGAATTTTTTTATGTATTCAGTGAGATTTCAGGAACTGTTTACATTCATAATGAAGACATGAAATTGAAGATAAGAAACTGAAGGCTTGGCTTAGCTATAAAATTGGTTTTAGGTATGCATGCAGGAAATGTATACAGAAGAAAAAATCCTATTGAATTTTATTCCTTTCCTCTGACTATAAAAACATAGGAGAATGTGTTACTATTAATTGTGCATATAAAGCAGGCTGTAAATTTCTTTCCAAAAAGTCTGTGAAAAAACTGTGGGTGGAGGTGGTGGTGGTGCAATGACAAAAAGGTTCAATTTTACTCCTGTTAATGCAATAAGTCATCACAAAAGCTGCTGCAGTAAAAACCAGTTAAAGAACCAAAAGAATGGGAAAAACTTAACTACACATAGGACTGCAGTCCCCTTGCATTTATCCTGAAGAGACAAATAATCTTTCTATCGTATTAGAAAGCCTTCAATAAATTGAATTGAATGCAGGAAATTGTCACTCTGTCTTATATATTTTTACTTATCTCTGTTATTATCAATTTGACTGCATCACATACAGATTCCTGCCCTCACCACACAAGAAAATCACAGAACAGAATCTAGCCAGAGGAAGGGATTCAATGTAAATAACCTAACAAATTAATTTAAAAAGCAAAGCTCTAACAGGTCATCTGCATTAATTATACTTCTCCTCATGTATCTCCTATTGCCCAAATTTTATATGTTGCCATCACTTGGTATTAATTGCCAACTGGATCATCAATCTCATATACTACTGGTTATATTATCAGCATCTAGAAAGCAAACAGCTCTGCATCTAACTGCTAGATACACATTCACTTGGCAATAACCTCGACTAAATCAAGACATTGTCTTCTCCAAACTGTTTGTTACTGTCTTTTCAGTGGAGATTATGACCTCTACACTTGAACCTTGCAAAACAAAATATATGAATACTTTTCACATGCTTCATTGTGAAGCCAGCTCATTAGCTTAAAGAAGTGGTGGTGTTTTGAGGCAATTTAGCTGACTTATGAATATCACACCTGCAATGTGAAAAGATGCTTTTGTGTAAAGGTGTTTTTGTGTTACTAGAAATAGAGAGATTTTAAAATATTTTAAAATTATTATCATTTTTTAAATGTTAGAACTTGTATTTTGGCAGATTATTATAAATTAGGCTATTGGTCTTGATTTTCTATCCTTATTTTCAGTAAACCTTTTTTCTACACATTTTGTTCCTGATTACCACTATGGTAGGAAAGCAAGAACTCTAGGAAAAAAGCCAGTGATGAGGAAAGTAATTTTCTTAAATAATGGCTTGTACTGTGGTAGCACTTAGAGACTCCTATGAAGTCTTCATTTTGCTATGAGCCATGATTTAAAAATCAGTCTTTGAAAAGCAAAATTTTGTTTTGTGAGAAGGCAACAGGCAAATCGTGAGGAGAGGAAGGGAGCAGGTGACACAATTTTGATTAGATTCATGAACAGCAGAATTATCTGTGGCTGCCTGAACAGTCCTTGCCTGAGTTGCAGCTTACTGGTGAGTACCTAATTTCATTTCTAGAAACAAGAACAGTACAAACAAGAATACTTCTTTTTCAGTCAGATTTTCCCCTGCTGACAAAATGGTGGAAAACTAGCATTGCTCTCATGTAAAGTCATTCTAGCTTTGCAAATGCAGCCCCCAATGCCACTCTTTCTTGTGCAGTCTAGTAAGTGCCGTGTGTATTTCCTTACAAACGCGATCTCAGAACCTCAGCTATATCCCTTAAGAACACAGAAAAGGTATAGTGCAATTTTTAATAAGCAGCAGCCACCTGAAATTCGTGCAAGCTTCTTAGCTCCAGATAAAGCTACAGCAGTTAAACCACAGTTAAAACCTCAAAGAGAGAATGGCTGAGAATCAGAGGCGCATCCAAAAAACCTGCACATTTAATTGACTCTCCTGATACACTGTAAGCAAGGTACAACTACAGTTGTAGGAAACTTAAGTAACCTTTATTTTGTTTTCTAGATCTTTCTGTTCTTTGAAAACACAATTAATTTTGTTGCTCGCATTTCCCATGCTGGAGGTTCGCTACCTGCGGTGCATTGCAGTAAAATTCAAGGCTGGCCTCTTTAACAAAACAAAAAATGGGTTATAAATGAAACCGTCATATTTCCCAGGGGCAACTTTTGAAACAGATCTAGCAGCTTACTTTTGCCTTTCTCTGGCACCAGCTGCCACCAGAAAGTCTCCAGAACACAAGTTTCCCTGCCTTAAATTAGCCACAGCAGAGCACTTGAATTTTACTTCCTTTTGAACTGCCCTGGCCTTCAAGAAAACCCACCATGAGCATGGGAGACAGCCCCCAGACATGATACAAAGATGGCATTTTTTGACTGGTTATGACTGAAGTGGAAACTTCTCTGTCTCTATTTTTTCCTCCAGCATCTTCAGTGATTGCTCTATAAAAACAGCCCCGAGTTTGCCAGTAGGCATCTCTTTGAAGGAGGAATAGCCCTTAAGCATGGGCCTTGGAATAGAGCTGCAGTGAGAAGTCATTCCTTCAGCTGCATTTAGAGATGCAATTTTTTTCACGTACCAGTACACTAAAGATGTAATTCTGTGTCTGAATATCAGATTTCTACCCACTGCAAGTTGGAACAAGTCAAACCTGCAGCCTTTCCTGTAATATTCTGCTCAGACTCAGCACAGATGAATTATGGTAGTCAGACCACTAGCGTTGTCTTCCAAGCTTTCTCTGAGGAGAGACAAGTTTAAAGCTGAAAGTGCTGCTTTCTTCAAGGTGGGCAGTGACAGTAAGATTTTTTTCATCTCCAAAGTGTCCAGAGCAACTTGACTTTTCTCTGACTTAAACCAGATTCAGCTACTGAAACTTGTAGTCCAAATAAACCCACTGTCCTACCATTTCTCCTTGACTTAGTTATGTTCTGGGGGTTTTTTCTTCTTTTAAAAGTTGCCATGGATTTGTTAAAAATTTTGGCTTTATTGGAACATCAGTGAGATTTGAGTATGCAATTTCTTCTTAATTAATTTTCCCAGCCCCTGAGACATGAAGGATGCTTGAAGATGACAAGCATCAAATTCATTGACTCTTATCTAAGATGCACCCAAGCTTCCCACAGCCTTAGGAGCAAGAAAAAACAACTTTGAGACACTCAGGCCCTAACTAGCAGGCTGTACCGCAGCAGTGCAGCAATAAGAGGACTGCATAAAGCAAAATTATATTGCTTTTTGCTTTTCTATGTCTCCTTGCTGGCACCCAGCCCATTTCTAAGCTCTGTCACAACCATTTCTATGAGTTAGTTTTCCTTAATGTCAGAGTAGCAACTGAGCAATTAATTCTTTTTTATTTCACTTTGAAAATGAAAAAAAAGTGAGCAGCAAATTCTTCAACTACATTATAGGCAGTTTTTGCAAGCAAAGGAGTCAGATCTATTTTTTTTAGATAAAACAGAATATATTTCTTCTGAGGTAAAGAAAACAAAAAATAAATTATTTTTAAACATTAACTCCCTGACAGTGTAAGTGCAGTGAGCTGCTCTGCAACTTGTACTATGAAGCATTTAAAATAATTTCCAGGTACCTTTGAGAGACAGAACTGAAAATAACTGTCTAAACAGCCAAATGTTTCCATCCTCGGTGTTGGGACTAAAGATGCATTTTCAGACCACATCCACAGCACTGTGCTTCTCTGAGAAAGACTCTCCTCAGTTACACCTTTTGGAGTATAATATAAAAAAGAAGGTCTAAATTGACGGTTGAGAAATACTTCATAGCTAAAGACAGAGCTGAGCCTTCCTTTAGTTTTAACAGGTCTGTTAAACACAGAGATCTGGTCTGCAGAGAGCGTTTGTTCAGCCTGCTGACTTCCTGTGGGTGTTTGGGGATCTGCAGCAGGGTGCAATGCAGGGTGCCCTCAGCTGTTGCCAGGGCAGGGCGAGTTCACCCAGCCCAACACGGCGCTGCACAGACGAGCTCATGAGGATGCAGAAGCAGCAGCGCCACATCCACAGATGGCTGTCTCAGGGCTAAAGAGCCCTGCTCTTTCCGTGCAACCTCCTGTGCACAGCTCTGTCTCTTCTGGCTGTGAGCCAGGCATGAGGAAGCAATTACAACAGTGCATAAAATCCAAACGTGAGATTTGTCTCTGTAATCTCTGTCCTTGCTTACTGAATTCTTGCTACACAAATGGCTGGCCACTGGAACAGACCTGGCTCCTAAGATACATTTGACAACATGGATCATGGCAAGTCACCACTAGCTAAGGATCTTGCAGTCACAGAAAGATCATTGAACATGGATAAATCCTGCTCTCTCTTTTTTTCACCCCCAGTGAAAAAGGGCTGGTATTGGGGTTGCAATTTCCCCCAGCTGTTTCCGCATGCAGAACAAAAGTACTTTCCTTCGTCTGATCCAAACCAAGCTTTTTCAATTAAAAAACAATTCAAAGTTCAATTAAACCAAAATAATTTTTTTCCTTCTTCTAGGCATCTTTAACTAAAAATAAAGCAAAGTAAGGGAACGAGTATGAACTTTAACAACCATTATCACTTAAGCGTTCATGACTACAACACAGTTCACGACATAACTACAGTTATCCCACTTCCCAGATTAGTGCCAGGCAATTAATCCCCAGTTTTTGGCTCAGTGAATATTTCAGTGGTCCCATGCAAAGTAAGAAAGTCAAAACAGGAAATTTCTGAAGCGTATTTGTGTGCTACTCTCATAGAGCCTCTCCCTCATGTCTAGGATTCCCCTGTGGGTCTGGTAGATCTCCTTGGGTAAGAAAATGATTTTTCTTTTTTTGGATGATCCTGGGTGAAAATGGAAAACGCTAATTCCTTCAAATTCCCTGCCCAGCAAATTCAATGTTAATTCTCGAGTTGTTTTGAAAAGATAAAATGAATTACTGAACAAAAAGTCATCAAAACCTTTATCTCTGTACTCACTAGACAACAAGATGTCACCGAAGAGGAAAAGTACCTAGGAACTAACATTTGTAGTTTATACTGTCAGTAAGATTAATTTCATTACCCATGGGAAAAACAGTAATTTATGCCAGCAAGCATCCAGCTTTGTGTTCAAATAGTGAGACTATTGTAAAGAGTGATTTTTATTCCTGGTCATGGATAAGTAAGTTGTGGCAGGCTTCTCCTGTCCATCACAATACCATCTATGCCTTGTAGTTGGTTTCAGCTGTTGCTCCTCTCTCAGGTCGGAGTGTGTATGACCCTTTCTTACCCCTGTAGATCATGGTCACCGATTTCTGCTTTATTTGAACACGTGGGCGTTCATTTCATTTTAGCACCTGTGATGTGCATAACACCAACCTCCAATGTTAACCACACTTTTACGAAGACTGTGCTTCTGTTCAGCTCAAAGAGGTGTGAACAACTGCTTTATCACTTATTACATCAGAACTGGAGGCTCTTTGTTAGAGTTTCTAACCCCTTGGCTACTAGAAAGCTTTGCATGGTCAGGTGGCTGCTTCGGGCAGGTAATTTGGGCAGAAAGCAGTCCAGGGAGTCTTGCCTTCCACCCTTGTCTGTAAATAAAGACAAATTGGCAATGACTTTTACCTTTTTGTTGACACATCACGTATCACTGAAGAAATTCACTGTATTACAGTGTGGAAGGTTGCGTTTTCGTTTGTTCAGCCCAAGACAGGTGACTTTGGACACTTCAGAAGCTGCCAGGAGAATTTGCTGAAGCCTCATAGCACGTGCAACAACTACAAGGGCTGTCTGAGCATGGGGCCTGCCTTTGGGGCCCACGTGGGAGCAGCACTCAAGCAGGAGGTGATGGCAACATAGCAGTTCGAGGGAAGGAGGCAACACTAGGAGGTCTTTGCCCAGAGAAGGGAGGGGCCTGCGTGGGCAAGATGGCAGAGTGTTATTTACAACACTTTCACACTCCTGGCTTGTGATAGACAAACAAACCTGTGCTTCTCACAAGTGCAGAGCATGTGAATGTACTTGAAAAGAGCATCTGAGGCTTCACGTGCAGCGAGAGGCTGAGAGCAGCTGCCCCAAAGGCTGAGAGCAGCTGCCCCAAAGCGTGCTGTGAGCACTCGGTCAGGCTCTGAAACCCTTCTGGTCACAGAGCAGCAGGTCTTACCCAGCTCCTCCTGACACTTCTGGCTTACGGGAAGACCTTTTCTACTGAGAGAGACAAAAGATACTTTTTCAGTGGGAGCTCCTGCATCCCTTTGAAACAACTTCATATTTTCCCTGTTATTTGCTTCCTGTTCCCAGAAGAGGATATTGCTTCAGTATCTTCAAGCAATTAGATTTTTTTTTTTTTTTTCCCTGATACCACAAAATACACCACTCTCCTGCCTGGTTGTACACCCCACATTCTGTTAAAAAGGGTATAAGCTCACTGCTATAAACACTTTTTTTTTTTCCTTTGCTTTTACTGCCTATAATTGTTTTCCAGTGTCCTACTTTGCCGGCTGGTGGTCCTGTCTTTAACTGAAACTGAACACACTTCATTTTGATAGTCCACTAATCTTTCACTGCAGCACTGTCCACTGAGTCCCAAAGAGATAATAACACTTCTTTTGTTTTTCGTTTATGCTAAGTACACTTTGCCAAAATTAAATTCCTGCCAAACAACAGAATCTGTAAGAACCACAGGCATTCTTCTAAAGGCAAGGGATTGTCTTGGCTTTTTTGTTTGTTTGTTTTTCACAACATAAATATCTTTACATGTGGAGGGTGTTTTTTTGTGTGGACTCTGCCTTTTCCATTTTCTCCAATATCTTTTCTTACAGCACTTTGAACTTTTTTGAAAGAATGCCCAACCTTTTCTTAGCAATGAGACACTAACTTTATGACTACCTGTTGCACACAAAAAGTATGGCAGAGCAGTTTTTGCTGTATAGATGTATGTTTGAACCTGTCTAGGTCTCTCTCTCAAACCAAATAAAATTGACATGTCAAGGACATGATCCATAAGCTGTTGTATGGGCTACCAAACTTCTTCTCTTTCTAACCATTTGTTTTGGCTCTCTGGTATCTTTTTCTTAGCCTTGAAACCTTACTACAGCCTGATTTTTCATGAAGGACATCAAGAAGCAGGCAAAAGCATGGATTGCCTCCTCAAACCATTTGCAACCCACCCTCAGATCTCCCTTAGATCTCCCAGACTTCCCATCTTTGTACAAATGTAATACCTTTCAAATTTCTGGTATATGGTTTCATAACTGAGTTTTACTGTTTGACTTGGAACTATTTAATAGATCTAGTACTTCAAACAGCTATTATCAGAAAATAAAGATCTATTCTGATTGCCTTCCATTTCTGGCATCCATTCCTTGCAGCAACAAAGTTCTGTTTAAATTCTTTCCAACTGTCTTCTGTAATTCTAGAAAAAAAAAAGAAAAATTGTCTCAGATGAGCCTTTTAATGGTGCCATTTTTCCATTTGGGATATTTTAAAATTTCACTTAATTCCTAGTACTATTGTCACTCAGCTGTCATTTAATGTCTAATACAGGTCTGCTTCATTGAGTCTCTGATTAGAATTGCATACCCTGAGCTGCTGCACAAGAAAAGTGACCTAATTGTTTCAGGTGGCTGAACTAACTCACTAAAAAAAATCAGGGCTAGAAGGCAGCAGAAAGAATGGCAGAATACTCTGCCATTCCCCCTCTGCTGTCCACATTTTGAGTCACCCAAAACAAATGCACCGAGCCCTAATACCTGAAGCGTTGTGCACTGATTAAAACACACATTTTGTTCTTTTTGAGAAGACTTGCAGAAAAACGAAGCGAGTAGTAGTTAAACTCCTCCAAGCGCCCCTTTCCCCTGTAATCCCCTGTCATGGAAGCTTAAAACTAGATGCCTAAGTATTTATACAGAAGCAGGAATAAATGGACTATGACTCTTCAAGAGTGGTTGACAGTCATCAGCTCACCCCTGTGCAGTGTGAATGCCATGGTCACGCTGTCTGGTCATGCAGGTCTCAGGCTGTGTCCCAGTGCTGAGGATGGTGCAACCTGTAGTGTCCTGCACAGTCTCATTCCTTGGATGTTGAGATCACAGCACACCCTGGCTCCTTCCTGCCTGGGCATAACAAAAGGACTGCACACACTTGTTCCCATCTAACCGTGCATCTGGGGCAGGGGTCTGGGCACACAAAGCAGGGCAAACTGTGCTGTGGAGCCCACTTGCCTCAGCTTTGGCAGAAATGCTGACTTCAAGAACTGCCAGCACTCTTGAAAGCCACAGAGGCTCTTGAAAATCCACAGAAGAATTTAGCAAGTTCCAAGTTGCTAGCATTTAATCTTTAATAACCTTGTTATTTTCCCAGTAGGCCTGCTCCCCTGCTTGCAGAAGGTGACAGCTGCTACCTCCCTTTGAGGACAAAGTTCAGGACAGTCCTCCGCAGAAGCTGTAGCCAGCCCTTTGCACACAATCTGTTTTTTTTCTTCAGGAATTTTATAGAGCTTCACAGAATTGCAGAAGCTTGGCTGATAGTGCATTTACCTGCTTAACTGTCTCTGCTGTTCTCAAATATCAAAGGAAATGAGTATTTGGGGGGAGGGAGAAGCAGGAAGATGGAGGAGAAGAAAGGATGAAGACAAATTAAATGAAGGTGAATAATCAAAGCAGCCTTTCCTAATACCAGATATTCTTTAGGAAAGTTTTGGGTAGGTAGGCCTGTAGAAACACTACAAAGTACTAGTATAAGAACTGAAGTCCAGTGAAGAACGAGAGCCCCACAAACCACAAAAGAGGTAAAGGATCAGCACCTATGACATTTCTCAGACAGAACTCTACTTTAAAGAGGTTATATTCTTTCACTTCACAGCAGGTTCACCCCATGTAAGAAAGCCAGAAGGCATCAGCTGGCATATATGTATTGTTACCTAACTGGAAGACCTTTGGATGTGTTTTCTGCTGCAGCTGGAGCATGCAGGTGCAGTGTGAAAATGTCTACCCGAATTTAAGATGCTTAAAGCTCTTTCAAAATGTGTAGATTTGTAGTTACTGCATGTCTTTCCATTACTGCAGGGATATTATTGCCTCATCTTTGTGTAAAAGGTGGAAGATAGAGAAAAGAGAGCATTAAAACCCTGTCTCAAATGAGATGTCTGGTAGGACATTTGCAGTTACTGGTAAAGGACACAACATATCTACCTTTAAATCAGTTCATTAAGCAATTCAAATTCCCTGCTGTATCAACTGTTTAGTACTACAAGCAATTACTACACTGGCCTTTCTATTATCTCTGAGCTCTATTTCTTTCAGCAACATAATTATTGAAGGCAAGATTTTCTTCACTTGCACATTCTCAAATCAAGAGATAAACTTTTTTTTTTTTTTTTTTTTTTAATCCCTAGTCATCCTTGCTGGCTCTGCTTTGTAATCTTTAACGGGATATGGCATATCAGGCTACTGGCGAAATTGCTTACAGAGACAATTCTCTGAAAAAAATCTCGCTTTCTGAAAGCAAGCTCCAGTTAGCAGCGCATGAAGAACAACACAGTGTGTGCCTATAATGAAAGTAAATCAGCAATCAAGAGGAAACAGCAGTTCAGGTCTGTCCAAACCACAGGTGCAGGGACTCACATGGCATCAGCTTGTGCAGCCCAGAATTACATTGCAGCTATTAGAAGAAACTCCACAGGATCACTTGTCATCTCCTGCATGACAAATTGAGCTGTCTCCCCATACAGGACACTTTCTCATCATTCTAAAGAGGCCTTGATTTGAATATAAGCTCTAAGTCACATGTAAATTTGTGCTCGGTACTTCTGTAGCCAGAGCACTCCACGAACACCACCGAACTGCGCCACAGAAGAGGCAGCTTTGCTATTGCAGTGGTGCATAAAGTGACGCGGGATCTTCTGGGTTTGGAGCTGCCAGTGGAAGGTCTGAGAAACTCCTTGCATTGCACATCAGTCATGACAAGCCTGTACCTCTTACAATACCTGCATTGTCTCAGTCAAGAAAAAGTGAGTGAGAGAACGTAGTAAGGGTGAGGAGCCACATCAACAGACTTCCTACCATTTAAAGGAAAGAAGGAAAATATACTACCATATGCTGTATGGCTCTTGGGTTTCTGCAGATGGTACCTTCTGTTCCACAGTTGGAAAAAAAAAAAAGCTTTTACTCAGTTTTTACACAGGTCCTACAAAATTTGCACACATCCCTTGTATGCCAAGTAGGAGTAGGTATGTTTACTCCTCTTCTTAATTTACCACACTTGCTCTGCATACCTACCAGCTGCACATTGTGTTTTATTCTCTGTCATGGTGAGACAGCACAATGCTGTGGGGCAGTCTCTGGATTTATATACAGCTCTTTAGTATTTTCATGCAAGCAGCTCCCAATGATTCTTACTCTGGGAGAGTTTTCTGCGCAGGCTGGAAATCTCTGCTACCTTTCCTTCTCCACATGGCTCTGAGTTTGCTAACGATCACATTTAAGACCATTTGGTGCCAGCAGCTAACTTCCAGGGCTGCTCAGTGAGTGTGCTGTATCAGTGCAGGATGAGTGGGTAGAATGTTTTCTACTGTTTTACTTTTTAGGGGAAAATAGAACTAATCCGGTGGTTTTAACAGTCGTGCTGCCACTGGTATGGACACAGTGATGATGAATAAATTGTTCAGTCTCGACAAGACCTTCATCAGCAACAGCAAGATTGCTCATTAGATTTCACAGCATACACACTTCAGCTACATTCCGTGCATCTGTGGTACTGTCAACTGATTAGGATATTTCTTATATATACACACACACACACATCTTTGACTTCAAGCTTTGATGTTTGTGGCTTAGTTTATAAACAAACAGGAGCCTGAATCTTGACATTTTACTTCCCTGCTAATGCATAATACTCTGTACTCTCAGTGGAACTTAGTGCGTTGAATTGCTCCATTAAGAACCACTGTAGAATCGTCAGAATAACTCTTTTGCAAGAGGCTGTGCTCAATCAATTTTACTGGTTGATTTTTATTATTTCCAAACTGTGATGGGTATTTGTTTTCATGCCAAATGTTTCTGTAAATCACCTGTCTTATGATGTATTAAAGCATTTACAATTGGATAGTTGGAATTAAAAGGAGTTAGGTAACAAACCAAAAGTTTCCATATCACTCCACAGTGCATTACATTAATTAGCAATAAAATATATTTGGCCTTTTCAGTAATAACAGGTCCCTTCACATATGCAAAAGCAGCCAGTGTTCAGGGCTAACTGTGGGTGAACAAAGAAATGTGCCATTTTACATATGCTTTCAGTGAGGGCCTTGGAATTACCTTCTCAAAAGACAGAACAAACATGTGAGGCATGAGATCTTCCTTAACACTGAAATATTTTCTCCAAAAAAGGTTTCAAGGCTATTGTCTAGAGGAGCAGCAGAACAGATTTTCTTCAGGAAATAATAATAAAGCATATTCTGTGATCCCATGAGTGCATAAAAATCTTACAATTAATGTTTCCACCAGGAAAAACCAGCTCTGAATGACTTTCACCTTCTTCTGGGATTCAGTTGACCTAGTATCTTTAAGCCAGTTACTAGCACATGGCATAAATGCAACTTTATAAGAGAGTTATTTTTCCTGAAGTTTCTGGAGAGCTTCATTGCTCTCCTTCTGATATAAAAAAGAATTGAATCAGCTGTTGCCCCTGTTGTCTAACCAGGACTAGCAGACCTGTCTGTTTCACAGGATCACAGGAGGAAGAATCATGAAGAGATGAGAGGCCTGTGTTCAGAAGGTGCAGATTAATTTGCAATAATTTCATCATTTCAGCTCAATTCCTAGAGCATTGATCGTAAAACCCCACAGTAGTGTCACTATGCAAGTACTTGTTTTTCTCACTCTGAAATACACAAGGGAAAATCTTTTTCAGCAAATCAGGCACTGCACTGGAACAACAGCTAATGAAAAATGGTTCATAAAGAGTTATTGTTATACAGATACTGGATTGCAGACCTGTGGAAAGCAGTTGGGTGATGAACTGGGTTAAAGTTTCACATTTTTTTTGCCAAACGCCATTGCAAGAAAGCTTTCTCAAGGTTTTGCTGGTCAGGAATGATTAGCACCAAACAATCCTCTGATCCTATCAAAAATGATTGTCTGGGAACATCTTAATCCACCATGAATGGATAAAATGTTCCTTATCTTGATGGTGGCATACTGATACTGCATAATAAAAATCAACTTCAATAGTTAGAAAGTATTTTTTTTAAATGTTCAAATTAGAAAAAACAATGTGTTTTTCAGGAGCATTCTAGCACTCTTGTTTCATAGTTGTGTTTGATTTGTTTCTTACCATTCTCCCTGAGCTAGTGAGAGTTAAATAAAATTGCTAAGAGATTCCTATCCTGTAAACTGTATTTACAATTTTCCCATGACAAAGAAACCCTTACTGTCCTCCTGGACATAAATTTTGCACAGTTCTGTCCTGGCTGAAATGTAATGAAGCCATCAGGGTCTTCCTGACTGTAACTAAGTTACAAAAAGAAAGGTCTCCATTCTCTGTAAACACAGACCATTTAGCAGGAGAATAAGACAGTCTAATCCGTGGCAATTTGGTTATCTTAAATACAGCTGTTTTATCATATTTTTTTAAATTCGGTAATATCCCTGGGAGTGCTAAATCATTCTCAACTGTATCAGAATTCACTAAAAAGAGCCTTTTTAGCTGTACTGCCTTGTTTCAGAAAGAACCAAGAGTATTGGCATGATAAACTACTATTGCCTTCACATCACCCTGCACTTAATTTTTCCAAATTGATGTATCTTGAGAAACTGCAACAGTTACCCAAACGCGATGTTTCCTGTATTGTTATGGATTGCCAAGGCATGTTGGAGAGTGATGTGTCCCACTGATGCACTATATTATTTTTTGTTTTTCTTTTACTTACCTCTTTCATCAATATTACTACTTCTAGGTAACTTTTTGGCAACGGGGCTCTTTAGACTATACAGCAGTCTGAATACAATTCAAGCCTTTCCAACCTTGTTGAACTGCACCATAACTGACAAGACTTATATAATTTCATTTATTAGGCAAGGAGATGGCCATCAAGTCATTTATCTAGCTAAGCTAGAAAATTCACTCTCCTAAATTTCTGAACATAGAGAGGTTTATTGCAATATTTCTGATGTCAGTCAATAGTATTCATTTGCCTCCCTCTTTTTAATGAAATTGCACAAAATTCTCTATTGATAGCACTGGAATTGGAATAAGGCAATAATATATGGGGAGCAATGATTCATTTTCATCTCATTTAGTATATTTTACTTTCCCCCTATGGGGTCAGTGTCTCCCTGGCTGGAAGTCTGTCATGCAGTTTTATTCCACTCACGCATTTCACACCACATAAACATCTACAGTGATCTTAACGTGCATCATTAGAGAAGACCGAGGAAGAGACTTGGGTCACTCACAAGGCCACCTGGGTTCACTTAGTATTAAGAAACCAGTCCTTAACAGTCACTGTGTGTGTAGGGGGAAGGGAGTGACACCATTATAATATAGTACAGTACCATATGGTTGATCAGCAGGTCAGGCTTTATCCTCTGATCACCCCGCTCATGATTCAACAACGTTTTTTTTTAAATTTCAGAATGACCGTATCAGTGAGGAAACAAGACTCTTCTGAGCTTAATACCTTAGAATGCAGTGCCCATTCTGATTGCATAGAATAAGCATAAACTTAAGATTATAGCCATATAAACTCTACATCCTGATTAGTTAAGATAGTCTAGCAGTAAATATTTACAGATGAGACACCTTCTCTCCCCATTTAAGTACATCAGAAGAACTGTCCCTATGAATTGCAATATCAAACCTCATTTTTCTTAGATAATCCAGCACCAGAAAAACAAAAGAGAAAATCTTTTTGATTCTTGATGTTCTATTAACGGAAAATAAACCCAGATTTAGCAATTTATGTGCAATTTGCTATAGCGATTGCAATTTGCTGTTCAACTCAGTTTCCCTTAAATTATTCTAAGAACTACTTTAGTAGTTTTTCCCCAGTCTTGGTATGGCACAGCTGGAGCAGATGCTTGCTGTGGGAATCTCAAATCTCCCTCCTCCAGAAATACAAAGGAATTCAACAAGATCTTCAGCTAAGATTCTTTAAAAAAGTAACCTGCCATGGCATAATGGTCCTCAAATGATCATGTCACCGGCAAAAGAGAGGGGAAAGAAGGGGTTTTTTAGTAGAAAGTGGTCACCAAAAAATGTCCTTTTGGAATCTGCACCGGAATACATCCCACTTATCATATACAGAAGTGATCTAGGAAAAAACCATGTCATGTAATGACACTTTTCTGAGAAGCATAAATAAATCAGATTATTAAAGACAAAGATTTACCAGAAAGAACTGCCAAAATACTGAACAGAAGTGTTATAAAAAGGCAGAGAGGGTACAGTGTACGTAAAGCGCCCCTCATGAGGAAAACCAACAACTTTACACACACTGTGAGTAGTTTTGAGATGACAATCACTCCTTTGAAGGAAGTCCTTAGCATGGTAAGAGAACTGTGAAAACATCAGTTCATTGCTCATCAGTGGCCAGAAAGCAAATTTAATGGCATGACCAATAAGGAAAGGAATAGAGACCAAAGGGGATCATCATTATGCACCTGTACACATTCATGGTGTGTCCACCTTTTGAATATGGCATCGTATTCTGATGTGTCATTCCCCTCACCCTAAACTATCCCCAGAATCATCTAACAGAACTGTGAAAGCTAGAGATAGGCACCAGACCCCTAAAAATCACAGGTAAAATAGTAAGGAAGGAATGACTTGAGTACAAAAGCAAACAAGGGTGACATTATAAAAAAACCCCAAAGGGTAGCCCTTTCAGTAAGGCATAGATGATCTGTGGAACTCCTTGCCAAAGCATGTTATGAACCAGAAATTAATCTAGATGCAAAAAGTGACTGACCACATGTGTGAGAAATAATCTATTCAGTATCACCATATCTAAAAGCACCACCTGTATCTGAGAAAATCCCTGAGCAGTAATGGGGCTAGCTGGTCATCTGGTTTGTCAGGTCAGATGTTCTTCTGGCACAATCCCATTTGTAGATTACATCAAAATACATGATCATTTTTATGTTGAGCCACTTACACTGTGACCCACACTACTAAAACATCCCCCACACCCCATCTGTGACACATTCCCTTTCTGTGACAGTATTTGCATTTGCTGCCTTGCAGGTGCCACTTCCTGCCCTTCAGAGACAAACCAAACTACTTCTCAAGCAGAGGGCTTCAACAGAAAAGGAGATAATATTGCCTCAAACCCAGCTTCTTATGTCACCCTGAATCCTCCTTCCAAGAAACAGTTAGCAAGCAAAAGAAAGAGACACAACCCATCTCACTCCATCCCTGATTGCCAGTGCCAAAAGATGTCACGATTTCCATCAAAACCAGAAGTCAGGGATCTTTTTCCACACATCAGCAAAGCCTCTATGAAGAGCATCTAGCTCATTTCATTCAAGGCATCTCAATCTCTGGGAAACACTATAGTGAGCAAAGCAATTGAAGCCAGTTTCTTCCTCTTGGGACAGCGTGCAGGCATCTGGCAAATCTCTCTATCCTTCTCCAAGGCAAGGGGAGCTTACACAGTCAATGCTACATGGATTTCTTAAATCTGTCCGCTCCCAGTCTACCTCCTAGGGCTTGCTGGAAGAGTACTCTCTGCTAGCTCAGCTAGGAACATTAGCCCTTCACAGTCTACTGTCTGTTGTCAGCATCACCTTTTGTGCTGTAGGCAATTCTTACCACCTCCCCAGGTGAGTACAATATTGAATATGCTAATTTGCTTCAAGGTAGTTCAGGCTGTCCAGGGTTCAAGTAATCATTATAATTTAAATCATCATTTCAACAGTAGGCCTTCTTAGTAAAGGCTAAAATCTAATCATGAAAATGAGTAACAATCATCTTTAACAGAGCATTTCAAAATCAGGTGACGCATTTGTGTGTATTCACTTAGGTGGTTTTAACTCTGTGCAGAGGCTCTGCTTTGCCAATCACAAACCTCTTCCGTTACTGATACTACACAAGCAGCTTCATAGGGGACACAACAAGCCCTTCCTTGCCCCAGACCCCTCTGTCCTTGAGGAAATTCAAACCTTACAGTTATTTCTAGACATTAAAGATTAAAAATGTTCAAAATGATAGTTTTTTGTTTGGCAAAGTGAGAGAGATGTTCTTAGATTGACACGAAAACAAAAAATGCCTTTGTTTTGTTAGCTGAGCTCAGGAACCACCTCTTGCTTTCTCCTTGCCACCCCACAGCATCATTCACCACTGGGGAATGGCAGTGGCACTCAGAGCACTCGTGCTGCTGGAGGAGAGGGCACTCTGCCAGAAAAATTTTCATATCCTCCACATGGCTGTTCTGCAGCGTGCAGAAAATAATTTCAGAGCATCCCAGGGAGAGTGGCCACTGAAGATGCTGAAAAATGCACTTTATTCCAGTCGAGAGACATTAGTGCCAGCAAGAAAATACTGTACATACCCAGAATAAATGAGAAGCTATTACCATGGAAGTAAAGAGAAGAGAAGCTTTTGTCTCAAATAGACTGTTTAAGAAAAAAAAGCATCCTGCATCATTACTGGCACTTGGAAGTACACAGTCAAAAAGCCAATATTGCTTGCTGGAAAAGCCCAATGTAACAGTTTAAATCCACATACATCTGAAATATTTCTGAAATTAATAAATGGATTTCTATTTAGTTAAAGTATGAATATTATTCTCATAGGCACAGCATAATTTAAAAATTCTTGACAATCTCACAAAATGATTGCATCTGATTTGCTTTCTCCTGCAAGTCAGACCAGTGCCTTGTTAAGCACTGGTATCTCGCATCAGCAGGTTGCAGTGTGACAAGGGCAGATCACTGCCCACAAGGACTCTTTGTCATGTCTCCTAGTGAAAAGGAGCCATAAAACTTTTAGAAAAAAGAGACATCATTGCATTTCTCCACAGGCAGGGAATGGCGCCTGTTTCAGACACGCTCCTGCATCCCAAAGAAGAAATATTCCGAACAGTAATAAATGACTGAAGGGTTATTTCAAGCCAGCATAATTAATTAGCTCAGAGGCTGAATGCATCCCCAGTTGGCCCTAGGAGGTAGAGGAAGGATATAAAGGTGGTGTTCCCACTTGCACAGTTAGTCTTCAGTGTAATCTTGTCATTGTGTTGCAAGGCAATGCTCACGAGAGTGGTGGAGGAGATAAAACTCACAGGTGGAGAGGGAGGGGAAAGCATACGTGACTCCTGAAGCCAGCAGCTGCTCTGCCTGCAAATCTGCGCCTTGATAAGCTACTGTTTAGTATGCTGTGGGCTGGGTAAGCGCTTTCTGGGACATAGGTGAGGCCAACATCAAGCCTGAGACTGTGCCAAGGTCAGTGTGGCATGCTGTGACAATTGAGACTATTGTGCTTAGACTTTTTGAGGATTTCTTTTTTTTTCTGTAGGTGAATGGCTGTTCTGGGAAACAGAAACCAAATCCTCATTAAATCTGCAGGCACTTTTGCTGACAGCAGCTCCCATTTAACTCTCAGCCCTCTTTCCCCTATTCTGATACCCTCAGGCTTCCCTTAAGAGATGAATGTTTCATTACTCTCCAGTGACAGGCCCTCAATCCCACAGCTGTCACCAGTTGGTGGAGCAGCTCCACCTCTGCCAAATCGCACACTCCACCCTGGAGGTTACAAAACTCCATCTGAAGGAGCCTGTGAGAGAGGAGCAGCTCGAAGGTTTCTGCTGAGGCCACTGCTAGTGTGTTGTCTAAAGCTTTTTGCATTTATAAAATACAACCCCTGTGAAAGGTATGTCTGATGAAGATTTGGCCTCCCTTCTCCCTAAACTAAAAGGTGCCTGAAATAAATCAAAGTAATGCTCATTTACAGGGCAGGACACAGGGATCTAATGATACATAAAAGATGAAGAGCAAACAAGCACAAAGATAATTATCCTGATTCTAGTCCCCGTCTTCATTTTCTGTTAAAGCAACAAGGCAGATGTGGTGGCACAAAAAAAAAAAAACCCTACAGCCAGCCTGTTCTTCTGCAGCACACACAGTTTTCCCCTTCTCATGTAAAACTACTGGCAAATATTTTTGTTCAACATTAATCTTTCTCCATGACCCAATTTCTACCTCCTCCACAATTTAGGATATTTTGGCAGATGCCTGTAATTTTTATGAATTAAAGTAAATGTCAGAAGGAAAGCTCCTCCTCCCATTCCTCTCAAAGAGCTGGAAATAAAACCCCATGTCTAAGGTTATAAAGCTCAACTCTCAATTTTGGAAAATTGCTAGAACAAGTTTGCTTAGCAGCTCCACATTAAAAAATGTTTCCAGAAGAGTTTCTGAATTTCCTCAAACTAAATCAAAGACCAACACAAGCTGTATCCCAATATCGTTTTTGCAAATGCTTTTTCCCATAGCAGCCTCAGTCTGCACACTCATTTTAACACCAGTGCCTTAATATTTTATACCATTTCAGATAGATTTGTTACTGTAGAATTCTTGAAACAGAATTTTTGAAGCCAAGCTGGTTGCAAGCTGAACTAACTGTATTACATTGATCCCAAACCTCAAGAAGGGTAAGGAAAGAAAACTATTTCATGGTTGGAGGTGCAAAACTGCAGAAACAGGTGTAACTTCATACCCATTCTTAGGACTCTCGTGGGGTAGAGATGGACTCTCTTTCATCAGCCTCACTTTTCTTCCTTTTTCTAGTTTTCCTCCAAGCCAGTTATTGCTCCACAAAATGCAAGGAAGATGGCTTTCCCCAACTGGACAAGAACCTTGTATGCCTTGACTATTTGTCCCTTACAGGCAGCAGTTTTCTCACTATGAGTACTTTCTGAGATCCATAGCAGTCCCCTTCTGGTGCCTGCAAATGATTCCCATGGCCTGACTTCAGCTCCTTTTTATTATGAGGGATAAAATACTTAACAATGGGGAAAAGAGGAAATGTTAAAAAAAATAAATGTTTCCCCAGACAATGTGATGGGACAGAAGGGCACTGAGCCAATCAAGTATTACACCTCTGCAAGTTACTTGGGGGGTTTTTCTTCCCTTCTGTCCTTAACATAGTGACCCCTGTATGCAGCCTTTGCTTTGGAGCTCTCAGAGGACCTGACCAGTTTGGGGTGCCTCAAGACACTATAGGGGGACAAATTATTAGAGCAATGACACAGCTTTTTCCTACATAACTGTAGAACATACATAACTTCTAAAAGCTTTCAAAGAACAGAGATCACATTTTGAAATACAACACATTTTGAAATTCTCATTAATAGTGTTGGGTTCCAACTCCTGAAAAAAAACAGTCAGTCTGCAATACCAGATGAAGACTTCTAGTCTCAAGATTAATTACGTTAATGGTCTAAGCAAAACTAATCTCCTCTAACCCAGACAAATTAGTGTTTCTTTGTGGCTCATTAATCCCTGCTTCTTCATCTGAAGAGGCCATGTTGCAGAGTACCAATATATGCAAAAGAACAGCATGCCAGGAATATCTCAGATTGGAAGTGCTGAAAACAGCAGAAGCATTACCTGGTTTGATCTAGACATCTAGTAGCATTTTGTGCTCTATCCACCTTTCATTTATCCATGACTCCCCCCTGCCAGTTGAAAGAAGCCTGGAGTATACCACCAAATGCTGTGATCTTCTGCAATCCCATTGAGAACAGAAACAGAAATTTAAGGAAAAGCCATGTACTGCACCTTTCATCAGAGAAAGCTGCTGCCACCATGACAAAGGAAGAAGGAACCACCATCTGTAAATCTAATGACTTTACCACTGACATTCATTCATTAATAATAGCTAAGGATCATCTTGCTGACAGACCTTTATGTATGGTTTCAGTCAAAGGAGACACCTGAAGAAACTTTTTCTTAACCCTTTCAGCCTTTCTTCAGAGGTTGGACTGTCCCGTCCCTGCCAGCTCACCCAGGTACAACTGCTTGAGCAAAGGAGCAGCCCAGCACTGAGCTCAGGTTCACCTCCAGCCAACTGCTGCCGACAAATGTGCCTGGGTTATACTCCTCAGCTGTCAATACCAATGCAAGCAACAAGCATGGGACTACAAAGTTCAGTATAATTAAGTTACACTTGTGGTAATTCTTGATTTAAAATGACTTTACTCCTCTCTCAAGGTGTTTGATCCCTGAGGCCTGAAATCCTCAGTGTGGGTGCCACTGCTTGCAAATCAATTGTTACTGTCAGATATTAGATTGATTCCTGTGGTGCAGTGCCTATGAGCAGCAGAAGCAAAAGTGCCAATTTCAATTACTAAGCAAAACAGAAGATTTCTTTGTGATTAGATGTCAAGAGGAAGATTACCACTAGCTACATTCTGGGGAAGAAAAAAAATCCAATGTCCTTACTTTGCAAAAAAGGACAGAAATGCATACAGATTTCTACACTGGATATATCCAGCTATATTGTTTGTTTTTCCACATTATTGAAATAAATGATAAATATACATATAAAGACATAATACTATATATGCCCACAGAGTTATGCCATAACATACCCATCTGAATGAATTCAGACCAGAGATAGAAGTGTAACAGGGTGATTTTCCCTTGAACTCCCCTGTGCTACACAAATTTGGGTGAATCAACCACATTCTTTTAATGCCCTCCATCGTCTCTGGGCTATCACTGGCATCATTGAATTTAGCCTGACAAAACACTTCCATGTGGGAAGTATATCTCATTGTATACCCCGGAGATGAGCAGAGCTGAAAGAATAGGTCCAAGAACCTGGGTGTCCTTTGGCAAAGAGGAGAACCATGTCTAAATCTTCAGGCCTCTGATGTCACCCTCTCACAAAGGTCAACCCACACTAGAAGAACCACATCATCTCCTGGCAAAGAACTGAAGAAAAATTTCTTTTTTTCCCCATGTTTTGGCCACTTCTCCCACTGACGTTTTTTCAGCCCTAGCTGTGCCAACAATGATGGCCTTCCCTTCAGAGCCTTCTTTCCCAATCTCTGTGCTCAATGGACTGTTGCCCCATGCAACAACACCGACTGCTGCAATGAGCCATGGGCAATCAGCCAGCCCTGACAATGGCAGTGACAATGCCATCCCCCAGAGGAGGGGACAGCAGCAGTACAGGCTGGAACAAAGCCTCCCTGCCTTGGGCCCAGTGGGCACTGTTTTCATTGACATGTGCAGACATGGCACAGGGCTGTTCAGCTCCCTGTTCCTCTGGGCCTGCCTGGCCTGCAGCCGGGACATGACTGCCACCCACACAGGCCTGGCTTCCGCAGAGGTGACAGCTACCGGGACACCTGCGGAGACCGCTGCGCCTCCGCATTCTCATCACAGATATTTCCTGTCTGTGGTTTAATCTACCTGGGGTATGCCTGTATGGGCTGCAGCTGGGCTTCCTCCCACTGCCTGGAGAAATCTCAGCTGCGTTACAGTGGGCAGATTGACGTGGTGTGAGGCAGCGGTGCTGGAGTCACCTGTGGCTTACTGACCACAGCGCACCAACCACGCGTGCCAGGAGCGGTGTGTGGGCAAGGAGCAGAGTGCAGACACTGCTGTGGGGATGTCCTCGAGGTTCTTGACATGGTGACATCTGCAGTCCCTGTCCTTGGCTCACACATCACACCACAAGCTTTTTCTATGATCTCCAGTTTCTTGGGGGGAAGGGAGACTGTTCCTGCATCTAAGCTGTGGTACTGGTGTGAGTGGGCTAAGCAGAAAGATCCAAGAAAGGCTGCAGGGCGTGATGCAGGGAAGAAGACCCATTCAATTTCATGTTTTCTCTTCTGCAGAAGAGGAGGTGGGGAAAGCAAGAGAAAAGCAGGCTGGATATGCTTCAGCTCTTATTAAGAGAAAAGATACTCCAGGCTGCTTTCAGCAGCTTCTGATTCAGCTCAGAGCACAGCTGCAGGGGACACAAAGCAGTGCTGTGAAGGGCAACATCTGAGGCACAAGAGATACAGAATACAATCTGTACACCCTCAGACTTTATTCTACACTCCCCTAGCCCTCCTTCTCCAGTTTAGTCAATATATTCCTGGCTAGAAGCCGGTGCATGGGAGGAAAAGGAGAATTATTTTTTTCCCTGCAGTATGACTTCCTTTTTAAAAATAACATTTCTTTTTTGGTCTAGCAACATCAACAAGGTACACTGTTAATAACACACATAGGAAAAACCCATTATTTTCATGCCATTTCACACCCTTGTGCTGGTCCATGTACCATCATACAGTTGTTGAAGAACTGCTGAACAGAGTTAAAGTTATTTCTGAGATTGTTAAAGCAAAAGGAACATTTTCCTGAATCCACTTTGCAGAAAAATTACGTGCAGGAAATTAATTTAGAGATCTAGAGAAATCTGCAATTAGACATTAGTTTTTCCATTGAATGTAAAACTCAGCTAAGATTGTTTACAAACTCCACTGCTTCTTGGGCAGAGTGCAGCAGTCCCCTGTCAAGGGAGAAGGGTTCAGCAAGAGCTCCCCAAATTCACAGGCAGTGCTAGGAGAACACATAACCAATTTAGACCCAGGTGGTTCAGTTACTGGAATTTGACATTAACTGTCTGCAAGAGTGCAGCTGGAATAACTGCCATCTCTCTAAACCAAGAGGCAGGGCTTTTATGGTTTGGGAACATGAGTCCCTCTTCCATAGCCCAGCACCACCAGCCTAAGGAACAATTTTTGGATAGAGTCTTGAATGAGGCTTTGCTGTTGTCCAGACTTTGCTCTGTGGAAAGCTAAGCAGGTGAGGATGAGAAAAGCTAGGTAAGTGCCAGATGCTCTGAAAAATTCTACCTTTGAGGTCTGCAGTCAGTATTACAAAAATTTGAAGAGGCCTTGGCAAGTGCTTAAAGAACCCCATTTCCTAAGTTGATCTGAACTCATGCTTTATGTCAGCCTATCATCAAGGATTCTTGCAAAACTGAACTTCTAGTCCAAATCACTTTTCAGATAGAGCCTGAGGAAAAAGCTATTGCAAAAAGCAAACAGCACAGTTAATATTAGGGTTTCCTTTCATCAAAACAGCTTTCAATTGCCAGAAATATGGTTTATTGGCCACATATGATGCAAACAAACAATCAAGAGAATGGACTTTGTTACTGAGGGGATTTAGAAGGCTTCAAAATTGGATGCAAAGCTAGTTAAAATCCTTACCACACAGGCATTGCCAATTCTCCACGCTGCATGCACACGTACACCAGTTGTGCAGTTGTAAGGGCCAACTGGCTGAGAGAAAGTATAAAATGGTATTCCACTTCTGCAGGAATGTTTACTTCAGAGGCACAATATGTTTTCCTGACAAGGAGGGATTATACTACACATGATTAGGAATATCTCATTGCAGCTCTCATAAGAACTGGTCTCTGACAACACCAGAGTTGTTTAATAGCACTTGACATATTACAAGCACACACAGTATTAGCAAGAGTGTAGCAGTCTTTGCTAAATAATCTGTGTAGCTTTATCAATGAACAAACACTACAGATGCACCAAAATCTTTATACTACACACTTCACATATGCGAGCAAGAATAATATTTTCAAATCCTCTCTGAGCTGTGACATCTTCTTGTAAGATGGACGTGCCTAATATTGGTGGAAAACACTTTTACCAAGGGAAAAGGCTCCTTCTCTGATAAGCTTGAGTTTTAATGGGGTGAACAATTCTCATTCATAGCATAGTCTGCACTTGTCCCCATCTATATTAGTTTAACTGTTAGACATTGGGCAGTGTGTTTTTAGGAGCTCCCACTTTCAAGGTCATATAGCTTCAAGCAAACTCCATTAGGGAGACATTTGCAAGGCTGAGTGAATCAGAATTCTTGCCTAAGGACCTGCACAGTTCCTGTTTGACATGCATGCACTGGTAGGTTCAAGACATGCACGATATAAAGGCAAAGTAGCCCACTCTTTGCTTTCCCAATGTCACTGTGAAACGCTCCATTTAGCAAGACTGGAACATATTTCCTTTAGCCTAAGAGCAGCCTGAAGCCTGTGTCTACCCTAGAAGATTAGGATTTATTTGCTGGGACCACACAGGAAATATCCTCAGTTCATGATCCTTGTGATGGCCAGACTTGCTGTAGACTGGAGCACTTCATATTGATAAAATTAATATCTGCACTGGAATCCTTGATGCACTAAGAAGCAAATTTACCCACCTGACCTACAGCCAGCCAAAAATTAAAATATGGCAAAAGGATGTGAATAGGATACCATTCAGTGAAAGATGCAGCTTGTCAATACAAAGGCTCACTCAGTAATAACACTTCCTGGGTGAATATCATGAGTTGGAGTTCAGACTGGATGAAGATGATAGAAAATTTACAAAAAATTCAAATGTCTTTTTTAATCTTATTACAGAGATGACTCAGAGCATTCTGGCATGGATTAAGAGATGCCCCAGCTTGAACTTTGCAACCAGGCAATTGACTAAACTGCATCAAAAACTGAATCATAAAATTTTCAAACTGCAGCTCTCTGGTTGTTTTGTAACACCAACCATCTAATGGAGAGCTGCCCTTGGATCATCACAGGAGATTTGTTGGCTCATCACTGGCTTGGACAGGGGCACTGTAAAGTGTACCAGAGGTTTATACCTGATCTACCCAGGCAAGTCAGCCAATGCCCTTACACAGAAGGTTAATAACCTTTGGAAATGTTACCTTGCACACTGGAAGACACACTGATACTCTTGTGTGCAGTCAGATGAGCTCACTCTGGCCTGGAATAACAAAGGAAAACTCCACCATGATGAGTGAGTGTGTGCCTGAGCCCACTCCTACCAAGTCAGGCTGAGAGCCCCAGCACTGCCCTCGCTGGTGCTACCAGTGAAGGGAAGCCCTTCCAGTTCAGATCCTAAAACTGTAAGACAATGCCTGTAAGTCAAGAGAGTGAAACACTTCCGTACTTGTGGGAATCATTATCCACAGGGAGAACAGCCTGCCCACCAGCTGACAGAGCACTGCCTGGGCAGTGTCACAGGAGCAAGGGCAACAGTACATTCTTCTCCAAGTCCCCTGGCTGAGCAGCACTATGGCCCTTGCTTTCAGCTTCTCCAGTCCCGGGGTGCATTGAATGCCATTCTGCCAGTAAGGGTCCTCTAAGTGAACAGAAAAATCCAGTTTCTCCTTTGCCTTGCCCTGCTGGCCTCCTCTTCCCCCTGCTCAGTAATGCAGCAGGACACCCTTTGAAGACCAGGTGCTCCTTGACAGCCAGTGACAAGATTTACATTTCTGTGGCACATTTCACACTAATGGATACCAAAGGACATTTCAAAAGGTCTTTCACAGAGAAAGTCTTATACCTGAGTTATGATAAAACACTGCGGCATGTAAGTATCTCACAGTAACTTTATGACAAGCAGCAGAGATGAGTGTTAAATAGCTACAAAGGGAATTTGAAAGGATGAGTGCAGTTTCTCACATTGGTTCTGCCAGAACATTAGAACCAATATCATCCCAATTCTTACAAAGGGTGGCACAGAAGTCTCAGTAGCTACAAGATTTTCTGTCTCGGAAGATTATGTGTCCTGAGACAAAAATCATACAGAGAAATTGGAATTAGTAATAAATCCAAAATAAATGAATTCCACTTACTGAGTCAGTCCTCTCCACAACCTATCATAAGCCTATGTCTTCCCTTCAGCACACCTTCATCAGCCTCGTAATGGCTTGTGGTGAAATCCCAACCCAGCTCAAGGCAACATGTCTGGAAATAGAGGGCTAATCCTCTGCTGATGTACACCGACGAGATGTCACTGGAGTGACGAAGTGGGAGCAATTTACAGCAGCTGAGAATGTGTCCCATAAGGCAATCAGACTTAAAAAAAATGTGATGGCAAGGGTCCTAAACAATTTCAAAACACTGCTGTCAGAACAAATCTCAGTGTACAAAACCCTTCTTTGAGAAGTTGTCAGAGACCCAGATGGGTTACTGGCTTATTCTGTCCTTCCTGGAACACTGTGCTCCTTTCCAATTATTATTATTCCTGTACCCTAAACCCCCACTGTGAGGAATTTCTGGCATGACATCATCCCAAACACTGAGCTTAAGACTGGCCAAATATTTTGCTGAGCTTTCTTTCCCTCCCTGCCTTGGTAGCTAAGCTTTAGCTTAAAACTTTTATTTTTCATTATGTCTGTAAAACAAGGAGTTTAAAACCAGACAGAAAAACAACCTGCAAAAGGAAATTAATAAAACACACCAGCAGTCCCAAAACTGTTCAGAACGCTTCATTCAGCAATGCATTGAGACAGAACCACAGCAAAGCTACTAAATAACATGTGACAAAACAAAACCCAGGAAAAGGCAAAATAATAACTTGTGGTTTTTAGCATCTTTTATCCAAAGTGCTTTGCAGTCATATATGCATATTATATAGGGATCATTCATCTAGCTGAAATATAGCTGGCTTCACTTCAGAACTAAGTTGCATAACCACACATAATAAAACTATATGGCAAAGTCAGACAGAGGAAAATGAAAAGCAACTCTTCTAGTTGGATTATAGAACAAATTCCAAGTCAGCAGAACACCACTCTCTGGGTGAAATTTAGAGGAACACTGAGGATTGCATTCAAACTCGTGGGGAAGATATCGTGGCATCACTAACCAGCCTTTGGGTTTACCTCTAAAAGAAAATATAGTACCTCTAGCAGCAAAATGTCTCTACTAGCATTAGAGAGGGCCCAGGTGATACCCACTGAGTGATCAACATTCATTTCTGAATCACCTGCATTTCCTCAAAGGCCTCCCAGTTTAGCATCCAACCCTGAAGCCCAGTGAAGATCAATATTTCTCAACAGCCAGTATGAGCATAGCCTGAGCACAAAACTGCTTCTAACACTTCTGTTAGGCCAGGAGCACTCAGTAGAGTTTCAGAGAGAGGCCAGTCAGGCTACAGGACATGGTTGCTTTTACTCTAAATACTGTGGTTAACAGTATGATGGGAATAAAGTCCCTCATATGCCAGTGTGATTGTGTGGAGAAGGTGGGACTGTATTTCCAGCTGTGGATCACATTAGCTAGTTAAGGTGCATGACCCTCTCTAGCTTCTGGAGCTTTGAGTTCTGCACAAAGGTTGCTGACAGGCCACCACGCTTGTCCAAAACCACAATGCTAATTGTTGTTATCCATATAGAAATTTTCTGTTATGTTCTCCATCACAAAATGCACATTACAGGCAGGAGCCTTGCTCTTAGGTGGCTCTTCATTTTCCTCACTGCCTTCAAGCACCCAGCTCTCACATATTTGCATCATAAAAAATTTCACGTATTCAAGTGACCAGCATTTTATTCAGACACCTTTGATGATGGATGTCTGGGGGGAGTCAGCTCTGCTCAAAAGCCCTAGTTCTGGTGATTTGCCATTTCAAGCCTCAAAGTGCATTGAGTTGTAAGTGGTTCCCATGTAGAGGTTTTCCTTTGCAAATAAAGGCTAAAAACATTAGTGTAACACCACTTGTGATACTCCAGAACCTAAATCTATTTCACAGAGCAAGGGTACTAGCCCTGCATCGGGAATTTCCTTTGTCTTCCAACACACTGCAATTCTAATGGCCTCTCACAGCACTGGAGCCAGAACTCCTCTTACAGGTAGCCCCTTGCCTCTTTACACTTCCAGCAGGCTCAGAAGACTGCAGAAACATGAGACGGTAGAAACACAAAGTATTATTCATCCTTCCTCCCAACCAGAGATTTGCCAGGCAAGCCACTTTGCACATCCTTTTTCCCCTGAGAAAGTTGCATCACTAGTGGCAAGAAGTAAATGGAATACCTGGGCTGGTGTTTCATCACGACACTCCTGTCTGTTGAGGAACTGTCTCACAGTGAGGTGCATCCCCTGCTGAAGCAATATCACTTTCTGCCACCTTTGTCTCTGTCCTTGCCTCCTCCAGCCTCACAGCACAGTTACGGGACAGCTGCAGGTATACTTGCCCTCCTGTCTTCACACAGTCTGTTTCTCTTCCTCATTCATAGATATATCAATGAGGTGACTGTGTTCTGTGGTTAAAATTGTATCCCCTGATATTTTAAATCTGTAGTCAAAGTAGATTTGACTAGTCTGAATTCACCTTTGAAGAATAAATAGGAACATGGAAAGATGCTGGAATAAAAGCTACTGCAATCAAAGACTGGAGATCTCCAGCTATGTCTTGAGAGACTTGATCTGGATATAAGAGAGCCCTTCCAATTCAAGGAAGCACAACTGCTGTGTGACTCCTTCACCTCCAAGTCCTCTTATAATTTCTCATCTCCATGTAGGTTTTCTTGTTCCTAACAGCCATTCCTTTCCAAGCTATTTACTATGGCATACCATCCCAAACACAGAAAATACCTCCTCAACCAGGGAGCTTACTGGGACAGACACGAGTCAGTCAGCATCAACTGATAAGGAATAATTCAATACAGTCTATTCTGCAGTCTCTGGCCCTGGGACACTAATCCAGAGGCTAATAAAGCAGTAATCCCTTGCTGATCCACAGGCTCTGTTTCTCACATCATTACTCCAGGTTATATCTGCTCTCACCACCCTAAATATCCTTTCCCTCCCTTCTTCCCCACCTTGCACTCTCCTCACTAGCATGACATCATTACAGCCACCTTTCAGGACCCACAAATGGAGCCATTGACACTCAGTTATTTCAGCCTTCCCTCCTGAGCTACTGCTGTCCCAAAGCACAGGCTATTTGGTTGGCTTTTGAGCTGGTGGGGTTTAGCTTGTCTGAGAAATGCCCCTGGTACCCCAGCACAGAAGCTGCTTCTGGTTTCCAGGGAGCTGCTGAGAGACAGTAAAAATAAGGTTCCACCTCCAAGAAGGGTTCCTCCCCTGCCCTTTCCCAGGCACCCCAACCTGCCCCTGAAGGGGAGATGTACAAATTGCCCAACCCAGGGTGCTGGTTGCAACCTTATAATCTCCATTTACTCTATGAGCTGCTCACTCATCTGTAACGGGAAGCTCTAAGCCTTGTCATGGATCAGCCAACCCTCAGTCCAGTTCATCTTCCTGTAAACATCTCTGACAGGCACAAGGAAGGAGGGAGCAAGGGAAAGAGACATGCAAGTCCCTGGCAAAGCATGGCTCTACTGTCCCAGGTCAAGCCCTTCACATGGTTTGGTCTCCCTGTGGCACTACCAGATGCTACAGAGAAGGTAAATAATGCAGAAGCATCCATCTTCTGTGTTAGTCTTATCAGGCTCCTAGTAAATAGGAAGTGCCCGAGGACCTGAAGCATAATGGCGGTAAATATCAGATATTCTGAAATATCTGGATTTTCTCAGTCAGCTCTCACATGTCCAGCACAAATGGATCTTGCAGAGGCTTAGCTTTCAGTGGTGTGCTGGGACAGGAAGTTACTTTTACAGCATGCTTTTACTTAGCAATGATGTGGAGCTTGATTCCAAGCTTGCCATCTTTTAATTTAATCGGATGTCCTTTGAATAAGGTGCTGTATTTTAGGCATGCCAAAGAGGCTGATATAGGGAGAGCTGCAGTGCCATTTCTCTCTCACTTTTGGAAAAGCTCACCACTAGAATTTAACCTGAGACATAAGAGCCAAAGAGCAAAGACAATGGAGCTTTAAAAGGATACAGGAGAAGAGATACCAAATGCTCCCAACATCCATCAATGTGTAAGCACAAATTATTTGCTTTCAGCAGGAGTCTCAGGGTGTCGAACACTTTTACTAGCAGTGAGTACAAGGGTTACAGGGCACATTACTATGTTGCAGGGTGGCTTTTCTGAGCTCTCTTCCTTGATTTTGGGGTTAAGAAAGGCTCCTCATCTTTCACATGGTTTTAACTTTACTCTGATTTTTAAAAACAAAGCAGCATTCAAAGTGATCTGTATGCTTCAAATCACAAACAAATGCACAAGACACAATAGAGCCACAGCAGTTGCCCTAGTTGGTAAAGTGCTATTTAAAGAGGATTAAAGCTGACTGCAGTCCTCATTTTCCATCTGCCCCTCCTACATCACTTTCTTCTTCCCATCTCTCCACGTGATAAGGGAAAAGGATACACTATAAAAATCAACAAGTTAGGATGTTTCAGCTGCTTCTTTCCTGACAACTAAGAAGGAATAGAAATGCAAAAGCAAGTACACAAGTTATCAGCCTGTCCTTCCTGACAATTCACTGCAGCTCTCAAACAACACATATCCCCCCATCATCCCATGCGGGTAAGGAGACACCATATCCCTGCTGGCCCAGAACCGAGCCTAGGAAGAAGCTTGATGACCTAGGTCAACCTGGGAGTACAGGCATCTGATGCAAAGGGACATCACAACATCTCATGGCTCTTGAAATAAACAGAAAAAAAATGCCAAAACGCTCCCACGCCCCAAGTTGCCACCTCTTTGATATGTTCTGTGTCTACTAACCTGCCTGTAAACACCATGCTTACAAAGCAGGTGGGCAATTCATCAGCCAGCTGCATCCTCCCATGTGCCACTATTCCCTTTTGTCCTGCAATGAGGAGAATTTACCAGCTCTCTCACCTCTCTGACAAGCACACAGGACCCTCACGGCTCCATCCACAGAGCTCCTGCCTACCTGTTGGCCCTCAGTGTGACCTGCCTGGATTTAATGGCATTCGTGTGAACTGAGCACAAGGACTGTGACAAAGCCATGCTGCTGCATTGATGTCTGAAGATGTAAGAGTCAGGCAACCTCTTCTGACCCCACTGCCCACTCGTCCCTCCTAGAGGCCAAACCTGTGATGGCAATGCAATCCCTCCCCCTGAATGCCTTGCATCAGTCCAACTGCTCCTACCCTGGTAACACTTAAGCATCTGACTAGTTCATTTGGGATTACAGGTACAGCATACGTTTGCTGCATTCCTGTCTGTAAGCTCTTTTTGGAGCCTTGGCAGCATGAGGATGCAGCACACAGAGGTGGCAGGGGGCCGGAGAGAGGGGAAGGGTATTTGAGTGCCGACTAGGCTGTCCTCCTGAAAGAGGAATGACAACTCAGGATTCATCCACTGCAGCTGCTCCCTTTTAACTGCTTATTTTGAGTATTTACAGATAGAGGAGAAATCATTAAATTACCTGTTGGGATTTTCTTTTTCAGCAGGTTTTCTTCCAGAGTAGAGGCCAGCTTGACAGCACCTAGGCTGCCTCCAGCCCTCTGTCTATACCCAGCTGTCTGAGGCACTGCAAGTTTGTGTGTACACACACCTCACCCACTTCAGTACTGCCCTGCAGAAGGCTAAGGGAGGAGGTACATAAGTCAGAGGCTGATGAAGACATTGCTTAGTACTGTATTGATTTTTCTGACCTGGCACTGACAGATCTAAACTGAAGCCTGAAGCTGTTAGACCATTGCTAAATCTCAGCCTGGTGTTGATTATACTGCTGACCTGAGCTGGACCCACAGCACAGGTAAGTCTGAGAGGCTTAGTGCCTCCCCTCTAAGGACTTATCATCTGACACTTCCCTACTAGAAGGCAACCTGATGAATTAACCCGAAACCCGGGTCATGCAATAAATCTGCCCTTACTGGACATTTGCCTTCACGTCACATATTGGCTGCAAGAGAAGCATGGCTCAGCAAGCTTCATCTCACAGAATCAATCAGGTTGGAAAAGACCCCCAAGATCATCAAGTTCAACTGTTAATGTGGCACAAATCCAGCACCAAACCATGTCCCCAAGTGCCACATCTACATGTCTCTTAAATATCTCCAGGGCTGATGACTCAACCACTTCCCTGGGCAGCCTGTTCCAGTGCTTCACAATCTTTTCAGTGACAAAACATTTCCTAATTTTCTATCCTGGCACAACTATTTCCCTGGCACAACACATTTCCTCCTGCCACTTGTTACTTGGGAGATCAATCCCCACCTAGCTACGACCTCCTTTCTGGTAGTTGTAGAAAGCAACAAGATCTCTCCTGAGCCTCCTTTTCTCCAGCCTGCCCAGATCTCACTTTACTGCTTTCTTCCCTCAAGCAGATCAACACTCCTGCCCAGCTTGGTGTTGTCTGCAATCTGACTGAGGGAGCATTCAATGCCCTCATCCAGATCACTGGTGAAGATTTTAGACAGACTGGCCCCAGTACTGAGCCCTGTGCAACACCACTGGTGACTGGCCACCAGCTGGATGCAACTCCATTCACCAGCATGCTTTAGGGTTGGCCATCCAGCAAGTTTTTTACCCAGAAAAGTGAAAAGCCACCCCAAGGTACAAGGTACATTTGGCTTCTTGTCCTTCCCCTTGATTCCGACCCATCAACACCCAACCCTGCTGTCACCATCATTAAGGTAGCTTAAATCTCTTTCCACAAGTCTCCTCTGCAAAGATCCTTTCCCCCTTTTGAGTCAGGTGTACTGTATCTATCACCAGCAGGCCTGGGGTTGTGTAAATTGATCCATGATCAAAATCCCAAAATTCTGCCAGTGACGGCAGGCTCGTAGACAGGTATTGATCTGCTGGCTTTTCCCATTTCTCCTCTCATTCCCTGCAACTGGAAGGATAGATGAGAACACCACTTGTGCTCCTGATCCCTTAACCAGTCATCCCAAGGCCCCAAAGTCTCTCTTCCAAAAC
This sequence comes from Corvus kubaryi, assembly GCF_017639235.1. Lineage (NCBI taxonomy): Eukaryota > Metazoa > Chordata > Aves > Passeriformes > Corvidae > Corvus > Corvus kubaryi. Next base: position 16,428,717 of record NW_024582061.1, on the reverse strand, counting down.
TGCCCTTGGGTTTGTAACTTGATTGCTGCCAACCTGAAAAATCAATAATGGAAGAAAATCCAAGGGCCATGTCAGAGTAGGAAGCTTTCTCTTCATATCTTTAACCCAGGCCCCAGGAAGGCAGCAGACTTCCCTAAGAAGTGTGTCCAGTCTGCATATGGGGCCTTCTATGATTTTGCTCCCTCAGAAGGGAGTGTCCTATGAGAATGACCAAGTCTTTCACAGAGAAGCAGTTTTGGTGCAGGGTGGAGGCTGATTTAGCCTCACTGACACCTCCAAGCCAGATGAACCATCAACCCTCATTATTGCTTGGCTCCACTTGAAGAACCTTGTAGCTATTGTGCAAGGGCAGCTGAAGCAGGCCTTAGCCAGGATGGATTCCCAAGAGAAAAAGCCATTTTCCTCATCTCAGGAAGAGGAGTTAAAAATGTGAGAGAGCTTGTTTTGCTCCTTCTCATCTGTCTGAGCTGCACATCCCCTTGTATGGCTGTCTACTCTTGTTTTTCAGGCTGTGCACACAGAATCACATTCTTGATCTCCAGGCTACATTTAACATCACTTTACAACCGTCCTCAAGAGGACAGCTGGGCAGCCAGCTCTGCCAAGCCCTGTGGTTTGGAGCAAATGAGAACGAGTTTACTCTGCTAAGCAGTCCCACAGGTTTGTTCTGCCCTCAGCCCCGTGATGTTTGGGGTTTGGAAGGAAGACAGACTCCTGCTGGAGGAGCAGGGACGTCAGCTCCTCCCCAACTTTTGAGCTATAAAAGTGTTAGCCCCAAGGATATCTTCTCTCCCACGAGAGGGCGGCAGCAACTCTCCAACAGGTTGAAATACAGATCCTTCAAGCTCCCACCCTTACCTTAGAACTGACAAGAACTCCCCCTGCTCTCTAATCACCAATAAGCATTGCCCATGGGGTTTTTCCACCTTCTCCCCCAGCTGTGGAGTCCTCTGTGAGCACAGGCATTTTGTGCAGGCAGTGATGGATGCTGATTGTTGTGGATGAGAGGGTGACTGTGCATGAAGAGAGCCCCAGCAAAGTTCAGTGGCTTGGAAGAGTTTTCCTCAAGGGGACAGAGTAGTACAAGCACAGGATTGTCCCTGTCAGACAGCTCATTTTCCCTACCCCTGTCCAAGAGAGTGAGAGAGCACTGTCTGCCTGCATTAAGGTGGTTGCACTGTTGGTAATTTGCAAACAGGCAGAGTTCACTTGGGGAAAAATGCAAAGCATGGCAGGATGGGAGAGGAGACACTCTTTTAAAACACTTTTGTCTTTTGTTAAAGAAAGTTGTAAGACCTCTGTGGGAAAATCTATACCTAATTAAAAGTTTAGCAAGTCCAAGGAGATAGTCAAGGCTACAGAAATCAATTGGTGGGAGCCTGAGACTTATGCACTAGCCCTTAGTATGTTAATTCACAATGTTTCCCAGAGATGAACATGACCCAGAGCTGCACAGAGTGTCTAAGGCATTGCTTCTGGGAGGATCAGGTGAAAAGTTCTCAAGTTGCTGGTGATAGCAGCCATTGTTCTTTCAGGAAAAAAGACACAAAGAAGCTGTTCAGCTATTTTGGAATAGACAATTGCAAAAAAACCCCAAAAAATCTGCCTGAATCAGTCTTGCAATCATCAAGGCTGGTCAGCCTGAGTTTCCATGGTAAGCATTTTCACCAGGAGCTTAAAGCAAATGATGATGGTAGTCTTGATGGAGGGGTGCAGAGAAAGAGAGAGCAGGATGGGAGAGGCAGGCAGCCAGGGAAGCACTTCACACACACACAGGGAAAGCTAAGACTGAAAGAGATACAGAGGTTTGGGCAGCTGTGCTCAGGGAAACATGACTGCGTATGTTCCTTGTCAACAAAGAAAGCTGCACCAAGGACAGACTCTCCTCCACTATCAACTATTTATCGAAAGAACCCCTGCACTCCTGAGCCTATTCAGTTCTGGAGGTGGCACTGGCTCTGGAAGGTTTTGGGGAATGCTGCATCTCCTGCAGCAAGCACCACAAAGCAAACCCCAGCAGAAGGGCTGGGAATGTAACTCAGCTGAAGGGAGACAAAGCTGCCACTTCTAGAACCAGAGAGTCACTTAGGTTGGAAAAAACCTTTAAGATCATCAGGGTGAACTGTTAGCCCAGCACTGCCAAATTCACCACGACTACACATCTTTTAAATCTGCTCAGCACCTCCAGTTCCAAGGCCAGGCCACACAAGATCACAAACATAGGTCAAGAAATACAGAAGAGTAGTTGGAGGGTTTTACTCTGGGCCCCTGTAGTCCCAGCATCCCACCTCCAAACCCCTCCAAGGCCAGGGCAAATATGCACACAAAGGATCAGCTTCCCCCATCCCACTAAAACAGTCCCAGAACAGCAATCCCATGGCCTGGTTAAGCACATGCACTACTAGCAAGAAAAAAAAAAGCAGCCCAATTTGCTTTGCTGCTTGAACACCCACCCCTGAGCTATTGAGAAAATACTATAACTTGTTCAATAGAGCTTTCCAGTGCCAGCAATAGCAGGAGGCAGATGCAGCACAGGGGATGGAGATTGCCAGCCCACCCCCCCCACCCCCCGCAGCACAGGCAGACACACAAACTTACCTTTCACTCCTTCCCTCACTAACTGTCTTATCACCATAGCAACTGTAATCCTAGGTCATGCAGCTAGGAAAAAAGAATAAATATAGCACAAATGAAGATATACACTATCGCCAAACACAGCCTCAGTGGTAGAATCTAATTTTCATTAGAGGCATAACAGTGGTTTTGCATAATTATACATATATTAATACCCAACATGCCCATCTTCAGTTGAAATTCATTAATTCAGTTCTAAATAAAAAGGATTGCTCATTGCAGGTTAATTTTTTTTTTTTTTTAAAGCAGAAAATATTTCTAAAAGCTCAAATCATACTTTCACAGCTTTTTCTTAATCCTGAGATTAACAGAGAAAGGAAAACACAAAGATTAAGTCAGCTCTGAAGTAGAAACATGGCAAAAAGCATTACAGGAAACATTGCTGCTTTTACGATGTGAGTAGTGAGAACAAGCAATAAAACAATTTGGCCAGATGCTGCACTGTACCTGGAATTGAGTCCCAAAGGAAAGCATCTCACAGCCTTTGGTGCTTGTGGTGAAAGCAATACAGCAGCATCGTACTGAGACAAACACACCGCTGCAAGCGACCGAACGTGGGTTTGGCTGGTACCAGAATTTACTACACAGCTTGAGGTCAGCATTGACAAGAGGAAGCTTATTTACTCTGATGGCACAGATACAAGATAGCAGCACCAAGGGACAGCCCCAGCCAAGCACACCGTAAAGCACAGAAACCCTTCCTCTACACCCATCCTTCTTTAATTTCCTCCTCAGGTTCCTTCATTACCTGCTAAATGCAAACACTCTGAGGCTGGTACCTGACACCCTCTTTATTACTGTTTCCAGGTGGGCCTCGTCTGAGTGATGGGGAGTCCTTGGTGCTGGTCAGACCCCACCTTGCTGTGTGTGGGGCAGTGCCTGGGGGGTGGTTATTGTCACTTCAGGTGGCAGGTACCTGCATATGTGGGTGCTCTGGGACTTCACAGTGAGCTCTTGTATTGCATGCATGCATGCATGTGGCTCTAAGGATGCTCCCAAAATCCTGACCTGGTGCATGCTGGACTAAATAATAAACTAAAATCAGCATCCTTAGGAACTGTCTCTTCTCTAACCTCATCAATATCCAGCCAGGGAGGCAAGGGAGAATCTATGACTTAGGTTTGTCTCCACAGAGGCTTATTAAATTCCTCACTTACTGAAAAGGCAAGGAGAACTAGGACCAAGGGGAGAGGAGGGCTGGGCTTGAGGAAGGGGTGTGGAGGAAGGAAAAAAGGGGGAGGTGGCAGAGTAAATGGAAAGACAGAGAAAGAGACGGAGAGAGAGATCTGTCCTAAACAGCAACAGAAATCTCTCATGGCTGTCAGTCTCTAGCTCCTCTCTTCCTTGTGTTGTCATTAGTACACAGTTCAAAGCTCAGCCAGTGGGAAGGAGAAATCTCCCTTCTCGCCCAAGCTTCTGCAGGAGGGAGAGGGAACTCACTGCCTATCTATCCAAGCCTGTGTCTGCCCTGGCCAGGGTCTTGCTTGTCCCTCTGCAGTAGGGAGCCCTCACTGACATGGACTTTTAGGATGTGCAGCAGGTTCAAATGCGGCCCCTTCACTCCACACTGTGAACATCTCCTGCCCCTGTCCTGGAGGTACCTGAGCCCTGGAAGCCCACATATCCATGATGAAAAGAGAAATAACAGCTTGCTTCACATGCTGCTGGTCAAGACCAGATTTTTTTCTTTTTCTTATGTAATGAACATACACCTCTGACACACTTGTGCCTCCTGTGTCTGTCCTCCCCACTTGAATGCTGGCCTAGACAGAAGAGGAGCATTTTGGACAGGTCAGATGGGGCCTGACACAGGGTCCTGCTGGGCATGAGCTGTGAGCTCAGTGGAGGAAAGAACCCACCTTCTCTCTGTGGAGCTGTGCTGTAGGTTTGTGTGGGCTGTTTGCCCAGGGTTGCCCACTGACTACAAAGGCTACCCAGCCTTCTGCCTGACCAGAGAGCAGTGGCAGTGCTAAAACCTCCAGAAAAGCAGGGGAAGTGTTCAAATGTCTGTGATCAAGTTTACTTGTGGGAGCAGGACAGGCAGTGAGATATGGTGGCTTACCCTGAGAAAAGATTCAAAATCTTCTCTGAACTGGTGAAGAGGACAAAACCAGCCACTTCTCTGATTTTTGTGTTGTCTGCAGTTACCACTTCTGGCTGCCAAAAATAGTTGGTAGGCCATGAAATGGGGAAACGAGACAGACAGGGACTTGCTCCATCCCTTGAATTATTTTAGGCCAGGTTGGACACAACTTTGAGCACTTACTGGTGTAAGTGGAAGGTGTCCCTACCCACGTAGGAACGAACTGGGATACATTCAAGGAGGAGCTGAAATATGACCTAGGAAGCTTGTAGAGACGAGCTTGTAGAGTTCCAGAAATATTGTTATCCCCCAGCTCCTGCAGTTTTGATACAAGTTTGGTCTCTCCCTAGATGTTCCCTTCCTGCATTGTCCCTGCATGTACAAATCCCTTGACATGGGAAACCAAGCCCCAGTGTCCCTCCCCACTCTACCTGTTAGGGGTTTTTACCCATGTCACCTGCTGTGACTCCCACAGTCCTCTGGCAGCAGGGAGAGGGATACCTCAGCTGGGGACCCTGGCAGGGTGGTCCCTTCCCTGCAAACACAGTCATTGAGCCACACTGAGGAAAAGCAAAGCAGTAAGGATTCAAGGGACACAGTCCCTGTTCCCCTTTAGAGGGACATTTAAGCCAGCTGGAGAGGCAGAGGGCATGTGTGAGCATATCCAGCAGGATGAGCTTCATGATTTAGGCAAACAGTGTAAATGCTTAAGTACTTACATCTAATACCTTTCCTGGCACTCTCACAAATGGACTCTCCTGCCCAGCCATGCAGAGCAGTCTCAGATGCCATCTCACAGCAGGGACCTGTGTAATTCCATGCTTCTGCCTACAGGCACACCTGGAAATCCTGCGTGTGCAGTGTAGCCCTCTCCCTCTGCCCTGCCTCCCCACTGGAGGAGACAGGCAAGCGATGCTCAGCCTGTCTCGCAGGGGCTGGGGATCTCTGTGCCATGCATGGCACCTTGGAGGGCGGTGTCACGGGGTATAAACGCGAGGCAGGGGGGCAGGTGATTTGCTCCAATGTTTCACTGAAGTCGAACAGCAATTCCTGAGCAGACAATGGAACCAGACCAGAGAGATGGAAGTTGTGGCAAACTGCACTTCCCGGTCCTGTGCTGAGCTGAAGCTGATGTATGCTCATACCAGGGCAGGGGCTCTCCTACCCCTCATGGACTCTCACATGTTCCCACAGCAACAGCAAGGCAATCACATTCCTCCTTCTCTCTCGTGCACACTGATTAAAATCATGCTCATCACAAGTGCCTCAGCACCCAGCACTTTAATTTCTGCAATGAAGGATATGAATGTAGGCGATTCTGAGGCCAGCAAAGCAGAAAATTAGCATTTAGCATGAAAGTGATACCACTGCATCATCACCAGTGCAAAGCAAACAACACAACCAGCCAGGCTGCCTCCTTCCCTTCCTACCTGCGTGCTTGGACTCATCCAGTGCTGCAACAGCCCCATTGCTTTCCACGCACCTGGGGCCTGTCCCTCTGAGGCTGCCACCAGGAGACAGGCAGGGGCTGCAAGGTGGCATCTGCTTGCTGACTCTGAGCTTTTGACGAAGCAGGTTTATACACTCCTGCCGAAATAATCCTCCCTCAGACGTCAAAAATGCCACATTAGCTGCTTCATTGATTCCTGTGGTATTTACAGAGCAGAAGAATGCAGAAGCAAGCAGGGGTGAGGCTGGAGGGAAGAAACCTTCACCCCTGGTGTGTCCTGTCCCTCAAGGTCAATCATACATATCAAGCCAGGAGTTAGATCTTCTTCTCCAGACCCTTAGCTCTCTCCATCATTACTGCAAATTCCCCTCAGGCCCTCTCACCTCTTTGTTACCTAGGCTGGTTGGGCACAAATAGACATTAAAATGCTGTGTCCATAGAAGCCTAAAAGAAAAGGCTGGCTTTTTACCAGTCAGGCTGGGATGGAGCCATCATCTGGTAGATAATAACTAATCTTGCAAATCTGTGAGCAGCACAGGGGTGACTGCCATGCTTTCCCACCCCAGCCAGGGCTCTGCACGCTTGGTGGCTTCTGCCGCAGAGAGAGCTGCCATTGCCCTGGCCTCCCCTGTGTAGGTGCCTGAACATCCTTGCCCAAAAGGGAGAGTATTTCAACGTGTTTTGACATGGATCTGTGACCTCTTTGGGTTCCTGAGCAAACTGATGATGCTGAGATGCCACAGCTCGAGTTCTGAATAGCAGATGGAGTAGCAATTTACACTGCATGAGGAGGGTCCCTCTGGTCCCCAACAGTGCAAGACGGGGCTCATTGCCCTGGGGCAAGCAGAGACCTTTGCAACTCGTTACAGACAGCGTTGCCCAGACATTGCCTGTCTCAGTGCTGTGGGCACTGCTGGTGAGCAGTGTTCCGAGTCAGCAGTTTGGGCTGTTTACTGCTTTAATATATCCTTGAAAAAAGAGACCAGTGGGAGATCTGTTTATAAGCCACAACCACCCTGAAACAAGTATATGCCTACGCCCACGCACAGACACAAAGCAGCAGTGACTATGGAAGCATACGAATAAATACTGAGCAGACACCGAGGGATTTTCAGAACAGTCTCTCTATTTCTTTTTTTATTCAATGCCACGTTGTTTGTTGTTGACTGCCTTTTTTTTTTTTTTTTTACCTTCCTGATTTATTTCCTATGCCTGGGCTTACAATAACAGCAGAAACTAATCAGTGGCCAATGATGATTAAGTCTCTCACGTGTTATTAATTCTGCATTCAAGGTAAGGTAATTTCAAAAATCTGTGCCAAGAAATATAAATGTACAGGGAGGAAGGGGCAGTTGTATTTGTATACAGGGATTATACACACAAAAGCAGGTCTTTTATCCACATCATCCTGTTTACACTGCACTCAGCTTTTCTACTTAGAAATATCTATTATTATCTAGAATATGTGTAGTACTTCTGTGCATAGGTCATCTTGAAATGAACCCTTCATATGATTCAGATATGGAGGTGAGAAAGGAAATGTGTAAGTGAGAAGGTAAATTAACTGTGTTGGTGAAGTTGTAATTGAAAGGAGAAATGGGGTCATCCACTTTCATTGTTATCCCAGTGATTATTAGATGCATCTAAGGATGACAGTGGTAGTTTTAGAGGAAAGTCCACGTGGTACTTCATCTCCGAAGCTGTGATAGCTCAAAAGCAAGTCTTATCCCAAGGACTTGCAGGGTAATAAAAACACTTGCCTGTGCATTACCACGTACCTTGAGTTCTTGCATGATGCTTCTCCTCCTTGTGTGTGGGCGGCTCTCTCCTAAAAAGGCACTTTTCAATTTAAAAGCAAGTCTTGGATTAAAGGTGTTTCACTAAAAAATAGTTTCTCTTCAGATTGCCATCCACAGAGCCCATGGTATCACTGATTATTTGTTTTGAAGCAGCATCTTAGCCCATGTGAGTGTTTCTGACTGAAGGAAGGGTGGCTGCCCTGCCTGTTTGTGCTGGGTGGTTGCTAGACCCCTTTTTGAAGATGCTCTGCCAGACTCTGTGAAGAAATAGTGCTATTCCCTTAGCAGCATAAGAAAGAGAAGAACAGAAGGAAAGTTGTGACAGCAGAACTGTTAAAAATCCCACCTCACTGTGGTCAGCACAAGCAGGTAACTTAGAGTGCAAAAATTTCATTCAGGATGAGTCAGCTGCAGGAAAGAAAAGGGAAGAGGTGCAGAAAGAGCTGCTTCATTTCACATGATGCACTATGTGCACCAACACTGCCCCAGCAACCAGAAGCAAAACAAAAAACCAACAAAACTCAGTTGCAGCATCTCTCAAAGTTCTCCAAAATAATACAGATTGTTAAAGCAGCATTAGACAGAAGGTTAAGGTGCTCTGGTCTCCGAAAATGTCCTTGGTAAAACAGCACCTGTCCCACTGCTATCATTCTGCTCTGTAGACCATGAGACAAAGGGAGAGGCGTATCTGTCAACTTTGGTGACTACTGACAAAACCACTAAGGAAAAAGATTTGTATTCCTCTGTGTCCACAGCACTGCACGGCAAAGGGGGAGCGTGAGCTGGAGCCTGCTGTGCTTTTCATGGCAACAGCCCAGCTGCTCATGGGAGCAACTGCATGAGGTACGGAGTCCTCCCTGCTTTTACTGATGTCATGGGCATGAAAGATGCTCAGCAGTGCTGCTGACATGTGAAGCGAGGCCGAGAACAAACCCCGCTGTACGGCTCATCTTTGCAATCCCATCGCTGGCATAAGGGGAAGGGCAGATTGTTATTGCTTATTGCTGCAGCTGATGTTGGAGCAAAAGCAGAGGCACGCTGCAAACCAGCATCTGGGATGCTGGTTTTGGTAGGGGGGAGAGCTCCTTCCTTGTAAACTGAGCACATCTGCTCTAGAAGTGGCCAGGAGGCATAAATATTGAATAGCAGATTGCCAGCTCCAGCTCCTGCATGACAGGATCTTAGTAAATGCAAACAGGGGCTTGGAAGTATGCAGAAGAAGGAAAAAGTGCTAGAGAAGAAATAAATATATCTCTAAATGAGATGGAAGAAATGAGTGATAACTCAAAGACATGGAGATAGTGAGTTCCTACTGGAAACCAGTCCCCAGCAAGAAACAAAAATAACATGGAGAAAAAAAGAAGCAAGGCAGATCTCATAAAGTATTCGTGAAGACCAGGGAAGGGGACACTTGGAAAGTCAGGTCACATCCAAATAAACTCAACTGGGTGGCAGACATCCAGGCGCCTGACTTTGCAAGGTACCAAGCTCTTCCTACAAAGTGCACTGTGTGTTTTGTACCCCAGCTAATTAAAAAATCCACACGGTTTAATTTTTCCCTTCTCTGTGGAATTCTTGTGATGAACCCAAGTGAACCAAAGCCACTTACCTCCATATCTTCCATAATAAATGTTGAGTTTTTAGTTACATTGGCTAAAATTAAATCTCTGCTCCTGAGCGGGTGTTAGGACGACTCTTTCTCTCATTGTGTGGTGCGTGTGCAGGGCATATTTCCTGCAGGCACCTCACTGCCTGGGGACCCATCTTCAGTGTCCCGTGGAGTGGACAACTGGCCTGGGGTCTTGAGGATTCAGTCACCAGAGGCCAACCAGGACACAATAACCTCTGTAATGCCCTTTGGGAGCATTTTGAATGTGAAAGCTATTTTGGTGGGAAAAGTAGAAAATTCCTTGAAACACTTCAAAGTTTTCTGCTTTATGTTTCTTCTATTTGAAAAATTATTTTCCTGCTTAATCATGTTTTCAGCTCCTCCCCTCCCACCCAGTCCTGCTCAGCTCATAAGAATTTCACAGAGGGCTGGTGGTGTACGGTCCTTTACACAGGCCTCATAAAAACCTCCAAAACAAAACAAAAAACTCCCCAAAAGCCCAAATGAACCACCCTGCCAACTTCCCTTGAAAGAAAACTGTAGTCACATTGGCAATTGATTCCTACATACCTAATTTCATAAGGAACTTTTGGTAATAGGAAGGAAGACAGACGAAGATGTAGAAGCCATGAAATGTACGCCTAGTGGTATGCATCACTTATCTGGCTGTGCTGAGTCAGAGTCTCTGGGTTCAGAAAAAATACTAAATACCGGGGTGTTTTCCATGGGCCGATTGGAGCAGTTGAGGATTCCATGTTCAAGAGAAGGTGAGAAGCACGAGGGATGGGCTGTGCTCTGCAGCTGCGATGAACAACGTCAATAGGCCCAGAGATCATAGTGAGAGAGGAAAATTTATAGGGAGGCTCTAGAAAAAGAAGATGATTCAGAAAAGTGCTTAAAAGAAGTAGAGGAACCACCTGGTGAGCCAAGATGAAAAGAGTTAAATACGCCTCGCTTGGCGGAGCAGCATCGAGAGCAGGACACGGCAGCGAGGTGTGAGCTCGGGGAGGGGCTCGGCGTGGAGCAGGGAGAGGGACTGCTTTCAGTGGCAGACGTGGGGGAGAGCTGGGCACAAGGGTAGTGTGACAGCAGGACAAAACAGAGCAGTATCGGGCTATCGACAGCAAAGAGCACCCTGGCAGGAGCTGCCTGCGGTACAGTCCCCTGTGGGAAGTGGGGAGTACGGGAGGCTGAACAGATGTCTGGGCAAATCCTAAGCTGCCCTCAGGTGTTGTCTGGGAGGTGGGTGGGTGATGACAGAGGTTTTTTCCATGTGCCAACAGGCAGGCATAGCTGGGAAAGGCAGCTCTTGCCAGGAGAAACTGCACAACCTGAAGCGCTGCAGAAATCCCCAGCAAAAACACAAAGTGTTTGCTGGGGTTTAGTGTTCTGCTTCCTCTTTGGGAAGGATAGATGTTTCCTGCTTCTTCTTGAAACAGTTAGTAAATAATTAAAAGAGAGAGACAAAATATTCTTTAAAGATAACCTAGTCTTCTGTCTCCATGGCAACCTCCTTCCTAAGCCAGCAGCCTTTTGCTCCAGTCATACAGCAGAGGGTGAAAGCCCTTTTGCAGGGAGGTGGGAGAGGTGGCGTGACCCTGCTGGTGGTGAAGGGGAGACATCCTGGAGAGCAGAAGGACTGCCATGAACCCCAAACCACAGGGGAAACAAAGATGTCACTTCCAGGGATAACTGGGAATAAGCCTAGAGATCATCCATCCTAGGGGCAGTTGTCACCCCCTGAAGTCGTCACCACCATCTTTTTACCCTCCTTCCCCCTCAGCAATCCCAAGTGCAGGCCATGCTTCTCTCATGACCAAATATTGGGGTAATTTCTAGCACTCCACCAATCGCTGACCTTTTTCCCATTCCTCAGTGGAAACATTTCACAGCCCATACAACTGCCAGGACAGCTTGGAGTCCCACCTCCATGTTCTCTGATGGCAAACTTCCAAGTGCATTGAAGTGTCTGGGGCTTGGATGGGTTTCAACTGTTTGGGTTTTTTGGTAAGCCCTGTCTCTGGCTTCAAAGCAGCTCTGGTTTTGGGTCTAAGCCTTGTGCAACCCAAGTTCATTGTTCAGCCATTTAGGGACTGACTTCCTTCTCTGAGGACGTGAAACCATATGTCGTGTCCCTCCTCTCTGCCCACGGGACAGCAAGCAGGGGCAACTCACCCAAAGAACCACCAGTGCAAAAAAAGCATTTAAAGACCCTTATTATTGCTTTAATAAATCTGTATTTGCATCCTTTCTGCAAGGACGAGGACCCAGGCTCTCCTGTCCTCTCCTCGCAGGTCTGACCTCCTTGCAGTCAGCATGCACGCTTGCAACAGAGCAAATGAATGAAGTCCACACAGTAATTATCCTTTTCCTGGCTGCTGGTCCCAAGTGATGCGCTCGCTGTTTACAACCCTGGTTCGTAAGATGCAGCAGCTGCTTTAAAGTCAGTCAGGTCACAATAAAATCAGAACATCTTTTGTGCTGCCCTCTTCACAATGCTTCGTATGCCAGCTGGGAGACCTCTGTGAGGGCAGCAGAGGCCCTCTTGGTCTGATGGGGACAGGGAGCCCTGCTCCTTTTCCCCAGTGCTCTAAACATTCCTGTCTCCATTGGGCTGCTATCATCTCCCCCCTGCCCTTCCCAGTCTGTCTTCTCTGACACACCTGAGTGGAACATCCCTGGGGTGGTACATGACATACAAAATTCTTTGTTTCCCTTGGGTGGCTGGTTTTCCTACCCACTTGTAAATCTGAGAAGGGTACAAAACCTTGGAGTTGCTGCAGGAGGAGAAGAAGGCTGGCCCTGCCAGGAAGGAGACTCGTGCAGTTGTACCACTGGAAAAGCAAGGAGGGATGCAGCCTCTGGAAGCCTTGCTGCAACCATGCTGGGAGAGGGCCGTGTTTGCTGGACAGAATCCTGGATCTTGAGGCAGGTCGTGGTTTGAGGGGTCGTTCTGCCTTCCCCCTCCACACCGCAGTCCTCCCCACTCCCACTGCCCTGCAAGGCAGAGACAAGGAAAGCTGCAGTTCTCCTTGTCCCTCTCACCCATCTCTCCAGCTGGTGAGCCAGTTGGCTTGGACACAACACACATCAGCATCCTTACAATGGCATGCACACACAAACACACACACACACACGCTCCAGTATTTGCTGCTCTCCACGTCCATGGTTGGCGCTGAGCAGGACTATGGTCCCAGGTACACTGATGCAAACCAGGAAAATGCCAGAGGATGATGCTAGAGAGGAGACAGAGCCACCACTGAGCTGAGGATGTCCTTGTAGGGTCTTCCTACTGGAACTTGGAACAGGGTTAGCTCTCAGCCAAGGGAGTAACTGCGTTTTGTGTTGTTGAAGCCCCCTTTGCTTCTATGTCTTTTTTAATATTCTAGTTTTTGTATTCTTTTAATATATATAGCTATAGATACAAAAATAACAGATAGGTTTCTCTAGGGATAATTTTTGCACCTTTGGGCTTCTAAAATAAAATATCACAATTACCGCAAATAAAAGGGGGAAAAGTTCCATTTCCTTTCCCCTTTTTACCTCCCTCTTCCCTTTGACCTTGCTTCTCCCACTCCAAATATCCCCAGGAGCCTTGTAATTTTTTTTCTTTGTAGTTGCCTTTCTTTGGAAAATGAAAAAACCAAACCCAACAAAACAACAACAAAGATAAGCCATGTAGCCTCCATCCCTCCTTCCATGAGCGGTGCCTGCTGTGTTCATACATTCCCTTCAAAGCAAGGCTTTTCACCTCAAAACATTTCCCTGCGTTCCATGGCTATTTGCTTTTCTCTGTAGCTGGGGCCAGATTTTCACCTGCTGTAAATCAGCATGAATCCACCTCAAGCCAGAGCTGTGCTGCTTTACACCAACAGCACGTTTTGCCAATTTACACTCACCCTGAAGATCTGGCCCACAATTTTTAACCTTGGAAATGGAAGCATGGACAATAAGGAAATTCCCAGAAACACACAAGGCAAGCCACAGATGCTCTTCCCGTGCTGGTCACCCTGCTTCCCTTCCCTTCCCTTCACTCCCACGCTCATGGTTTGGTGTAGCAGCTCCTCCAGGCCCTCCATTCTCTTGTTCCTCCTTAGCACTTTCTGAAATTCATAATCTCTCAGTAAAAAAAATAAATAAATCGATCTCTCTATATATGTATATGTATATAACTAAACAGCTGCCACGTGGCAGTCACCTGGCTGGAGGGTCCTGTCCCTACCAGCTCCATGGCCTTTTCTTGTCACTATAGTCTCTGGGGTGATGGTCCAGCTCTTGCCCTCAGGCAGGACTGTTCCCGTATTGCTTGCACTCTCCCACACCTCTGAGGTACGGTACCAGAATATTTATTTTATATATATATGTATATATATATATATTTACGTATATATATATATATTTATAAATTTTTGTTTGCCTGTTTCTTTTTCTTGCAAATCCTTTGGAATTGCTGCCAGGGAGAAGCTAGTGAAACATGCTCCCCATGCCAGCAGCCGAATGCTCTCTCCCTGCACCTCAGGGACCCTCATCTGTTCCTCTTGCTGACTCCGTCGCCCAGCTCCAGCTCGGACGGGTGCGGGGAGCTGCGGTCCCCTGTCCCCAGTCTGCCGGAGCCATCTGGCTCCTCTCCTTGCCTGGGCGAGGGGGTGTCCTTGCAGAAGTCCGTCACCCAGGAGGGCATCGAGAGGAAGCCCCGAGGGTCAACGGTGTAGAAGGGCTTGGCGTGGTGGGCGGCGGGGCGGCGGGGCGAGGGGCTGGCGTGGAGGCTGCTGGTGCTGCTGCACTTCTTCACCAGGGTCAGCCCCGGTGGGGGCGGCGAGAAGAGCGAGGTCAGCGAGAGGCTGCTGAGCGTCTCCGAGGGCTCGCTGTTGTTGCCACCCCCGCGCAGGCTGCTGCCGGCCCCCTCCTCATCCGAGGGGTCCATGGAGTCGTGGTGGGTGCAGCCGGGGCTGGTGCTGCCGCCGCTGCTGTGGCTGCGCTGGTGGCGGCACAGGCTCCGCAGGTTGAAGAGCCCCCGGCCCCGCAGGCTCCGGCGGCGGGAGGCGGGGGACAGCGGCGCTGCCAGGGGTCTTTGGCTGCCCGCCGCCGGCACGGGGCACAGAGCCACCGGCAGGTCCAGCGTGCACTGGGGAGAGTCGCTGAGGTTGAGGCTGTCCTCCAGCGTGGTCTGCAGGCTGCCGGCCGAGCTGCTGCTCCGGCTGTCCAGCGACGTGTCGCTCTCGGGGGGCTGGGGAGTGGGAACACGAAAGCATGGTTCTCAGGAAGGAGATGGGCACAGGGCAAGAGACTTTGCCTTATTTGTTTTGGGGGTACTTTGGGGTGTGAAAATAAGCCACGGTTACGGAAAGGGGAAAAGCTCCTGTTTCACTCTCCTCAGCTGGGGAAGAGAGCTATAAACCAACCAATGGTACGAAGCACCAGCGATGCAGCCTGCCATTGGGATTTCCTTCTGGGTAAGGAGGAGGAAAGGTGTCGGTATTTTGAGCTCATTTCATTCTGCTTCAGGATGAATCTACCCCTCCCATGTGAAGCCCTGCAGCCCCCACCACTAGGCTCTCCCTGAGCACTGATGGTCCAGGAGGCAGCAGAGCAAAGGTTCCCTGTGGATCCTCACTCATGGCTGCCCTATAAACCTGCCACGCAGACTGTGGACACGTCTATCCACTGGACAGGAATCAAGGGGCTTCTGTACAGACTTCCTCTCATTAAAAAAATTAGCAATATCTGGGGAGAGAAAAGAGGCCCCATGGTTCTTTTGACAAACACTATTGGCAATGATGGCATTTAGCGCAGAAAGGGGGGGTCCCTTCCCAGCACGAAGAGGAAAGAGCCTTAATTTCCTTGTATCAGGGCTCATCTAGTTAAGCTGCATTTTAGCTGTTTCTAGGAAATTGGTCTGCACTGTGAGATCATCACCGGGACACTGCACTGAGATGATGGATGTAGGACAGGAAACAGTCTCCTGAAGCAGTCTCTATAGTTATTCAATAGAGTCTGCATCACATAATCAGAAGTTTATCAACTTCTGCTTTACAACAGTTCAGTGCTTTTGTCCCAGTGGTGTGCCAGCTCCAGGGCTCTACCTCTTCGTGTCTTAACTTATACCAGAAGTTTCAAAACTGCAACAACTCAGTGCTCTCAGACCAAGGCTAAATTTATCCTTGGTGAATTTATACACATTTGTATTGTGCCAACAGTGTCTGTCATATATAGCTGGATAACATCTGATTTTATTTTTTAGTTTGTCTGGAATAGAATGCCCCTGTTCATGGAGTATCTTCCAAGAACAATAACAGGAATCTCTACTGGGCTTTCATCTCTGCATCTTCTGCCCTTCAGAGACACCTATTCTCCCCCCAGTGCTTTTATTCTTCTCTTTTGTTAGTGAGAAATAGCTGCCTTTTCAGAAAGAGATGGCACCTTTTTGGGATTCAAGAGTTAAGTGGGCAGGGCAAAACAGTGAGGACACAGCGTGTGGATGGGGCATTACAGGTTGTGGAGGGTGTAGGTGGGAAGAAGCCTGTTCCAACCAAAAAGGTGCATGATCTGGAGTCACAGTGTTAAGAGGACCCCAGGAGGGTGTGCAAGCTGTCACCTCCCTGGCTCACACCAGGGCTGCTGTGCATGCAGGTGTCTGCAGCACACCCAGTGCCAGGGACCCAGGGGGGAGCTACAGAGTGATGTGATTTCATCTTCATGTGGGGCTCACTGCAGCTGTTAAACTATTTGTTGGTCCAAAGCAGAAGAACGTGTGACTTCATGGGGTGAGAGCTATCCAACACCACTTTGTTATACTACCCCCTCTCCTCCCCTACCCTCCTGCATTCTGCAGTCCATTGTGCTCCTCCTACAGATCCAGGTTACCCAGCCCATGACCATAGCTGCCTCCCTCCTTCCTCTGCCCTCCTCCTTGTTCAGCCCCCTCTGTTTGGGTATGATGTGAAAATTGAGTTTTCCTAGCAGACAGAAGCGGGGTTCCTCACCTGATGGAGAAGTGAGCAGTTCACACCTGGAGATCTCAGTGATGCCCACGAGCCTTGCAGAGAGATCTTAGGAAGGTTGTGTGGACATGAGACTTCCTCAGGCCCTGTCTGGGTGGCAGAGATGGCTGGGTGGAAAAATTCTGCTGGTACAGGTAACAGAGGGGAAGATGCACCTGGAGAGAAGGGGCTGGGAGGGACTGACAGAACATCAAAAGAAAGAGAAATAGAAGAGAAATAGAAGAAAAAAAAGTTGAATAGTCCTCTGATTTTATTTGGTGCCTTTGCTGCTGTTACATTGAGCAAAGTCTCAAGACCAGTGAACAAAGGATATTCAGGAACATGCACTCCAGGCCAAGAAGCCTCAGTCTGATGTTCAGACTAAGGATCCCACTTTTTGCACAAAAAGCTGCACCAGACCTGGAAGACCTAACACAGCTCAGAGCCATAAGATAACAGGCCAGCCCTGCTGTTGCTCTCACAGAGAAATGCTGAGCTGAAAGGCCTTGACTTAAGGATGTATCTGCCAGAGAACTTTCATGCCAGATCCTGCAGGGCAAGGGATGAAGAAAGATAAATTAAGTGGTGGTTTGGGAAACCTGGGGACCACAGGAGACCAGGACATGCTCAAGAGTAGAACCAGAGCACTTCCACCAAGGGCAGACATGTTACATGTTCTCTGAATCTGTACTTGGTCTCAGGGGACAGCAGAGTTTTTCTGTGCTGAGTGAGCACAATTCATCCAGCTGGCATGTCAGGAGAATCTGTCCCCACTCTTCTCTGACCATGCATAGCTGCACTACTGCAAATGGGGATCAGCATTTTCACAATATTTCACAGTCATGTCTGAGAGGAGATATAAAAGCTAGCAATAAAAATTAAGGGACGGCTCCTCCCCCCATTCCTGAAGCAAATTAGCAAACTGAAGGCTAATTCTTTGTTAGTGTAACCCCAAGTCACATTAACTCTCCCCCTGGCAGAGGGAAAGCAGGGGAAAAACAGAGCTGAACCAACCCACAGTTTCAGCAGACCTGGAGAATGAGAGCCCTGCTCACCTTTGGTACTTTCATGCTTTAGCCAAGACTGAACTGAGTTGAAAGGAGTATTCTCCATTTCACAGAGGTAACTGTCTGGGTTTGTAGAGCCATCCTCACTGGATGCTGGGAGCAGGCATTCCCCCAGACTGTCTGCCCCACTGGAGTCAGGGTTGTTCTGACCATCCTGCTGAAAACAATAAGTGAGGACCAAGCCTTGTGAAATTTAATAGAAGATGATAGAGCAGACTTTTCAAAGGCTCAAGAAGAGCTGATTCTGATAATACCTTCAAGCTAGCTGAGAGATGCTCAATTTTGCAGCCCAAATTGTCTAACTTTTGACTAATTCAGAGGAAGTTACTAACAGTAGTGAAGAACTTTCAAATACATGTATTCTTTTGTTCTCCTCAAATCCTACTCCACAGTATGTCTCTATGGAGAAGCTCTTGAAAAATGACCAGAATTATATTCCTCAGCAGGGACACCCGGATGGATACAGAGCACCTGAAATGAGCAGGGGCATAAGTACAGCACATGGTGTAAGATGCCCATGACTGCCTGGGGCTAACCTTGATCTCCTTAGGACTCAGCTGAGCAGCGTTTCGATTGTCTGACTCATCTCCTAGAAGGATGGAAGAGGACTTGTCTGAGTTGAGGGATAATGCTTCCATTTCAGCCAGCTGGACCTGCAGGAAGGGAAAGGAGCTATCACAGGTCATGCCTGGGATCCACATTTCAAGCAGTCACACTGTTTATGGTGGATAAGTGAGAGCCTGTAGACCCAAGATCAATTTTAGGTTATATTCCTTGGATAAATCAGGAACTGCCTAACCCAGACCTGGGTTGGGCAGGAGAATTCCCTTTTTAAGAAAGGTTGAATATACAATCTGCAAGCAGCCCGCTACCAGTCCATGCTCCTCTCGTTCCAGAATTGGAGGAACGAGTCCTGTATCTGTCACAGCGATACAGCTGGCCCAAGGCCCTGCAAGTAAAGCCAGGCAGGCAGACGGGTCCCTCAGGCTGGTGACAGGGCAGCCGGCTCTGCTGAGGGATGAGGAGTGGACCCCTCTTTCTGAAGGCACCACAGACAGCCCTGCTTAAGCATGAAGGTGCTTTCATTCCAGGGAAAGTCATGCCTCTTGCAGTCCATGCCAGTATCATGCTTTTCATATTCTCTTACCTTCATTACTGAAACCCTGTTTCTCTCCAGCTTTCCTGCATCTTGCCTTTCCCCTCCCCTCTAACCTACCCAAGACCTCACCTAACACTGTCTTCCATTCTGTTCTCCATCTCTAATCTCAGCCCTCCCACACACCCATGCTTGAGCTCTCCTGCTTTCTGAAAGCAAGTCTGACCACTGCATTTCTGCCATTCTTGTGCTTCAGCTCTGCTCCAGTCCCATGCCTGACCTTGCTTCATTTTTGGCCTGTTTCATACCACATACGCCCCTCTCTCATCCTCTTTCCTCCAAGCTTTTAAACCCCCTCTGCCTGACAATTCTTTCTCACAATGCCTGAAAAGCATCTTCTTTTTCTACCAGCCTAAGCAGTTTCTCTGTCCCTCCTGTGCTTGGATTTCCATCACTGGTCTCTAGAGTGCCACCAGTTTGCACCACCAGCAGCTAACTCTTGAGAGCTGTATTCTGGGTTGTCTCAGTCGGGACAGCTTCTGGACATGTGTTTGTGTTGGCAAGAGGCAAGTACAGCTCTTGTGCCATGACAGCAGGTGAAACATTTGGAGAGATGACTTTTGAGCTGGAAGTTTAGTGGCTTTGTGCCAATGCCAGAGACTGGAAGAGGTCTCCATCTGAGGGATAATGCACTTTAAACAAACAGAATGGAAAACCAGAGCTGGATTTAAATAAAGTGCACAAATGACATCCTTATTTGAGATATTATTCTGACACAGGAACATGGTGCTGTTCAACCATGGAGAAAGCCCAAAACCAACAACTGCTGCTCAGAGCACGAACACACAGAGAGCCCACAATGAACTGATGCCAGGGATGCTACACAACCACCAGTCAGCAACTACTCGTGTAGAGACGCATAGTCTTCATTCAGTCCCACTTAATGTATTCATCTATTTCTCTCCCAAGCGCTTGCTACACCAAAACAGCCTTAAAGCTGTGCTTGTAGAGACAGGAGCATGACCTGTGGTAACATCTGCGTCTACCTTTGCCATCCATAAAAAAGGATTTCAACAAAAGCCAGAACAGTCTGTTTGTCACTGAACCGCTTGCTCAAAAATTCTGATCATCCTGGGTCTACACAAAACCCACAATCAACAAAGTCATGATTAAATAAACGGCAGGTGTGGAAACACATTTCCCTGGTGCCCACTGACAAACTCCTACCATGGCTAAACACACTTCAGTCATCCATATACAGATGTCTGTCAACCATCCCAAGAGTGAAACGATAGAAATGACAAGAGACGAGGTTAGCACCATGAAAAAAAGAGGTTTTGTTCTTATTGCTTCCCTTACTGTAGAATATTTTAAAATTTGCTGACTAAAGATGAGGAACAAAAGAAATTTTTTAAATTACAGTGTGGGAGAAGGTTCACTAGATCCAAATCCATGAAACCTGCGAGGAACATCAACCTGAGACACTGAACCATGCACACATATCCCTTAGAAAACAACTAGTTGCAGATATATCTTTAAAAACAGACCCACGATTGCAAAAATCCTTAATTGTACAAATAATTGGTTTGAAAATAAAATATCAGGAGCATAATTGGGAAAGGTGCTGAGCACTTCTGCTCAATGCCACAAAAAGCTTAGCACACATTAATGAGTTTGAGCATATGTTTAAATGTGTGCTCAGCATCTTGATGAATTAAACTACCAAGGAAATTGGAGGGAACATTTTTGGCTAATGCATGATTTTTGTCAGAAGGGCAGAGTTAAGGCTGAAAGGGTGGACAGCAAGCATACTGTTTCTTTCTAATACACACACATTGAAGAGGACTAGATAAATAGTTTTGCCTATGTAACTTGCTGTCAAATGCTTCTGAGACTGTACAATTCTGTCTGTGTACAATACTCATATGGATATGTTGATGTACCAGAGTGCACTCTAATTTAAATGACTGTGTGCATTGCTGATGTTAGCTATGACTCCACATAGTGATTTACTGTTGAGATTTCCTCTTTGTTTTTACTTTGAAATATGAAGAGAAGGTCATGACCAATCGTGGCTTAAAATCCTAAGGTAGAGTTTTGATTCATATGATCCAAAATGAAACACCTGTATTTTATTACTAAACTCATTCTTGCATAGATAATTTCTTTTCAGTTCCACATTTTAGATGTATTGAAATACCAATTTTGAAAGTAATTTATGGCTCTATAACAGCCATTAGAAAGTATGATCTAAGAATAATTCTTCAGTTGTGGTAATTACATCAAACTCTTTGCTCAGGCTGGGGGTTCCACTTGAAGATTTTGCTATCTAGTTTCTGTGCTGGGAAGGTAAGAAAATGGGCTGCTGTCTTCATTCATAGGCGGGATACTGAAGACTATCAGGGAGGTTTTCAAATGTAGCAAACTAGCTGCAAATGACTTGAGGGCAGTCATTCTGTAATGCCTTAGGAGATCTCATTTGCTGAGAAAGCTGAGCACCAATTGCTGAACATAAAGACTTAAGTAAAGCAGTGGAAATTGCAGTTAATTGAAAACTAGTTATTTGGTTGCATTAATGCAGCATTCATTTGTGAAGTGTCTCAATAACGATAAACTACAGCAATGTTTGCATTTTGATACTTTTGAAAGGAAGCAATGGGGACAAGCAGACAGCTGAGAAGCTGAAAAAAAATCAGAGCATCAGAACTAGGCATCTGAGGCCAACAAAATATTGCTTTCTTCAAGCATGGATAGAATGATCTGCCAATAAGAGCTCTTTCCCCAGGTTTCCTTGTTTCTTTATAAGCGATAGCAACACGTCGAGTCAGTTATGGGGAAGGAGAGAGTGAGGTTTGCCACTGATGTACCAATCTACTGTCAGAAGAGCCACACTACTTCTACAGGTCTGACCACACAAAATCAGAGCACCTAAATACAATAAAATTATTTCAGAAATAAAATTAATTCTGCTATTGACCTAACCTTTTCCTAGTCCAAAAGACTATTTTGCTCCTTAAGTTTCATAACCTGAAAAGACCAATTGCTTAGGAAGTAGTTTTCCAAAGCATCTACCAACTTCAGTAGCTCAAGTCTAAGCCATTTGGTGTCCTGCTTGTAGCAACAACCCATTTGTCAGCTAACAAACTTTCTCAGTGGGCCCATTTTTATTTAGTTTTTGCTCAAACTAACTGGTTTTCACCACAAACCAATCCTTGCTCACAGACATGACTCTATTCAACAAGGCATTTAAACATGTGCTTAACTGATCAACCTCAATAGGGAATAAGCAAGCACATGCTTAAAATGAGAACAAAACACCAGCTTAAATCTCCCACTGAATTGCTCCTGAGTGCTCTCATTGGAGTGAGATCCTTAGAGTCCTCTGTCCAACATGAGCCTGAACCTAGACTTTTCTTGCAAAATTGAATGCAACAAGAGCTGCCAGGATGCCTTCATAGTAATTTCTCTGCAGGTCATTCAGTCCCTCCTGACCCATGTCCTGTCACGTCTCACTTTTCCAAACATCCACGTGTGGCTGAGGAGGGCAGGCCTGTACTAGAGGCAGTATCAGCACTTCACAACAGATAACAAACACAGGTCAACAAGCTCTACTGTCTACACAATCTACAGTGAGGAGCACACATGGGATGACCTGCGGGCACGTGGGTGTGGGTGTGCAGGTCTGGGGGGGAAGAGTCCCCTCACACATCCTCGTACGCAGGTTACCTCTTGCTTGTCATGGTTACACTTCTCGCACATGGCCGGCGAGGAGTAATGATGGAAGACGGAGCCCGATAGGTTATCGATGATCATTAACTCCCCGTCGAAGGAGTCCTTAATAATTAAAGAGACACTGTCCAGCCATAAGTTCTCCTAGGGGACAAGAAAGGGGGGAGGATGGGAGAGATCATTTTAAGAATGTCGAGTTTTTTGCTTTCAAGTTTCATGTGAATTTGGGGCTGGGTTCTCCACCCTGACTCATCTGGAGCAGCATCTTGTTCTGCAGGTACTTGCACAGGGTCACTGGGGGGAACATTTCCAGAGGGTGTGTAAAGGTGCCAGAGTTCAATGAAAAAAAAAAATAAAATAAGGAGGGACAGTCTTCACTCACTTTCAGTGCTCACGTCTGCCTTCCAGCTCTGCTGGAGTCACTCACTCTCGATCTGCCATTTCTCCTGCACTCTTCTCCTGAGCTCCCCTCTCAAATTTGCTCCTGTCACACCTTTAGCTGATCTGCTCCATCCCTCCTCTGCTGGCCCTCAGGTTCCTACACCCTGATGACAATGAACAGGACACACTGCTGTCACAGCCTTGTCCCTACATGATCCTATCAACTCAAAAGTCTACTGCTGAAAGCAAACCTTTCACCCTGAGGTGGAAGACTCTGCTACTGCTAAGCCCTCAATCATCTAAGCTGCCCAGCTACTGCCCACAGCTACTTGCTGCAGTCTGGTCAGTAAGTTCAAAGGTGTACTCACCTGGGCTGGAGAGTAACATCTCACGCACAGATGTCCTTCAGGATCTGTTCTACCACCACCTCCTCCTGTTCCTGCTCCTTTTCCCTGTCCTGAATTTGGAGAGCCTGACTTGTGGGAGCACAGCCCATGAGTAATTTCCATCTCAAGCTCAGCATCCATCTCTGCATCCTCCTGGGCCTCCTTGTTGCTGTCGTCGAGATGCTTCATGAGCACAGCTACGACCACATTGATGAGGACAAACTGGGCTGTGAGCACAAAGCTGACAAAGTACAGTGGGGAGATGAACTGCAGGTTGCTGAGACAGCTCCGGTCATCGTGGCTGCAGTCGCGCAAGGTATCCTTGAGGGGGAGTTGGGATTGAGAGGGAACGATGGAAAGAAGGAAAGACTAAAGTAAGAACAGAAGCTTGGCTCCTCTTTCTGTCAAAAAGCACTGGTGCCAATGGAAAGAACAAAGCAAACACTTCTATCACCCCATACCTTTTGGCATAATGAGGTCCCAAAGAATCTGGGACATTCTCTGTTAATATGCTGTCTGCTTCAGAGCAAAACCATCCAAAGGCATATGAAGCAAACTTTCAGACCATGATATGTTGCTGCCACCGTAGCCCCACACATGTGAACAAGACCAAAAATGAGCAGGCTGGTACTGCCTTCTCCCATCTATACCCAAAAGCACCATATGTGATGAAAGAACTTTCCTTTCTCCACGTCCTCCAAAGGAAGTATTTATTTTGTATTGTCCTGATAGCTCTGCAGATGAGTGCTGTGTCCAACACACATGTCCTATGCTCAGCTTTGATAACAGTCCTGACTACAGTGGATAGTCCCTCTCAGCCCAAATTATTTTCTTGTTCCTCCCAAGGAAAATTGGCACTTTTCTCTATCAGATGTCTCTAAGGCTAGATGAGCCCAAGGTCTGAGTTACCATGGTGGGGAGAGATACTCTGGACCAAGCAGGGACCTTATCTAGCAACCCAGCTTCTGTGTTCTGTGCTCCTTCCCTTTGCTAGCCCAAGCTCTGCTGAACAGACCACACATCGGAACTTCTCTTTCCCCACAAGGAGGAGATCCTTGCCCCTAAGGCCTAGTTACCTTCATGATCCCATTCCAGTTGTCACCCGTTGACACCTGGAAAAGCGTGAGGAAGGCCATCCCAAAGTTCTCGAAGGTGGCGTGGCGGCTCATGCCCTCGCAGGGGTTCTCATCATTGCACACTGAAAAACAAGGGGAGCGCAGCACTCAGGGGAGGACACACTACCAGCCCTGAGACCAACAGCATGAACTCACAGCCTGAAGACCTCAGGTGATGCATGGTATCAGCACCCTGCCCAATGGTTGGCTGTTGGCCATCAATATGGAAAAATCCCTTTTGGCCAAGCCCCAGGATACCAGGCAGTGTAACTCTGCTGCTGAGGAGTATCCTCCCAACATGTCATTGTGCTGCCTTTCTTCTTGATCAATATTCCATGGCAAGAGATGTAAGTAAACTTTCACAAACTTTTTCTTGTGATCTTGAAGGCAATGTCAGGGACAGAGTGCAGGAAAAGCAAATGTTTAAGAATGTAACAGAAAACAGAGGCTGCTTTTATTTTGTTAGGTTGTTAGGACAGTAACAATTTAGAGGGAAATTCCTCTTACATCAATTAAGCATAAGGGAGAATAAAGTCCATCAAATAATTCAGTCCCTTTATTGAAGAGCTCTGATTTTGAGAAACCCCAACCAGCATGTCTGTAGCTCACACTGGAGCATGGTCTGCTTGAGACTTACCCAGTTTTCCAAAGAGCTCCACTCCTAGAGCAGCATAGATGAAAAAGAGGAGCATGAAAAGGAGTCCAAGGTTTCCCACCTGAAAGCAAAGGGCACTGTCAGTCTATCCCAAAGCCTATTGCATCTGTACAGAAAGTATTTCTGCATTTCAAAGTCTGAAGAGAACAGCAGTGAAATCCCAGTGTACAAATGCAACCAAACAATTGCTCAACACTTGAGAAATCTTCAGTGATGGCTCCAGTTGCCATCAGGGCTGGGGGAGAAGCAGGCAGGTGGGAAGAGAAGTCATGGAAAAATTAGGGACTTAACAAGTTTTTCTGAACCACTGAACAGTTTCTGATCTGAATGCATGTGGTCACTGGGCCTATGTTAGGATCATCACTTCAGGAATCTTAATTTAGTTATTGCAACTGCTGTGCCATCCAAATTCAGGAGAGAAATAAGTGATTCAGCCCACCCACTCCCCTGGACTGCCACATCCTGGCTCCCTACATACTCACTGGAAGGAATTATTTCTGATGACTAAATTAGACACCATAGTAAATGCTGTGAAAACACCGTGCTGGGTCTGTGTCTACAGGGCGTTAAGAAAAGGAAGTTAATAAAACTTAGCTGAGAACTACATTTCCAAAGGGCTCTTTTAAATTAAAGCTCTATTCACTATTAAGAATTGCTGCAGTGTAACAAAGACAGGAACGGAATTTAAACAGAACAACTGGAGATGCCTTGTATGCCATTAGCAAGCCAGAATCCCTGATTTGAGTCTGTGCTCTAGGAACAAAAAGAGAAGTGTCAGGAAGAGGATAAAGCGCAAGGGAAAGGACAGCTTATTTTAAACTACTTCTTTTGGCAAAGCCAATAAGTCTTGGAGATTAATATTACACATAATTCAATTGTCCCCCGAAGACCCGGTGTATAAAATATGGAGACTGGGTTCATTCTTTTAGTGGTGAAACTGGTGGATTTTAGACCTTTAAGTTCAGATTTTTACATAACTCTAAGTATAAAGTGATTTTTTTATCCTTGCTACACAACTTTATTAAACAAAGCCAACCTGTTATAGGAAGTAGCAAAAGCCAGTTAACAGGAAGTCATAGGATTAACTACTGCTTTTTATTATCTTCCAGGGAATACCTAGAGGCCAAACTTTGAGACATCTGCTTGCTTTGGGGCAGATATTACTGACCTCCAAAAGACCTGACCCACCAACTTGGTTAGCAAAGGGGCCGTAGGTAAACAGGAGACAGAAAAATCAGAAATGAGAAAATATGGAAGAATATACTTGTGGTTTGTGGCTAGGACCAGAAGCAGAGACTCACGGGTCCCAGCTGTGCTCTTTGCCATCTTGAGCAAAACACTTAACTGTCTGATGACTCAGTTTCTTTGTCTACATGACAGCGATATGAATAGATAATAAATAAGAGAGGAGGAAATTTATTTTGGGAATAGAAGTTGAATCTCATCATTTAAGTGCAAATATATTGCAGAGTCCTCTAACCAACAGTTTCTGGATACTATTTCATCCAGCTCTTAATATCTGTGTGCATTTATCTGGGTTTCAGAATAAACATGCCACAGACATGCAGATGCTGGATCTGAAGACTTGCTCTGTTCCAGATCCTTGCCTGAGAAAAATCATCTGTTGTGGCTCCTGGAATGGAAAACAGCAAGGTGCAAAGTAGCTGCACCGAGCCAGTCTGTGGCACCAGAGCCAGAACTAATAAAAATTTGCATTCCACATCTGCCTGCACTACAAACATCCTTCATCTCTCCTTCCTTCTATTGTCCAGTGTATCGCAGTCCACAACTATCCTGAATGATGTTGTATATCCTACATATGAATTACTAATATTGTTTTTATTACTATTATAATAAACCACAAATAATTATTGTTTAATAAAAAACATGGGAGATCAGACAGAGGTCGGGATCCATAAAAGATCACAGAGTTTCCCTCTCACTTTTGTGCCATCAGATTCCTCTAGTACAGATTGACATTTATTGTCACCAACATCAGAAGTAAATTCCCTGGGTAACTACTCATGCTGTTTTCAGATTGATTCCCAGCTCATCATCACTCACCAGCACTGGCACATTAGCTGATAAATCAACTGACAAATGCCTGTGCATTTTGATATCACGCAGTAGAGTTCCCTTCTCAGGGCCTGCCAAGGGACTAGTCTGATGTATGATCCGTAAAACCACTTGGTGCCATTACTCCTTGCTTAACAATTCTCCCTCAACAATCCAAAAGGAACGGGACCAGACTCCCTGACTACTCATCCATCACGGAGGATGCTCACAGTGGGCTTGAAGCCTGTGTAAAGCACCGTGTCAGCATCTTGTTTGGGAGCAGCTGCCACTCACAGATCATGAGATCCTTCTGTCTCCATGTCTTGCAGCAGACGCTTAACTGCCGGCTGTGTGAGCCACAACAGAGCGTGTCACTGCTTCTCATACATGAGAGGCTCGGAAACATAAAGGGGTACAGGAGGAGAAAAGAAGAGAAAGTAGGAAGGGGGAAGCACTGGCTAAGAAAAGGAGTGATGAGAGTACGAATGGAAGAGAAGGAGGGAAAAAGGGGCACATTCACGGAAGGGTGAGAGGTACAGTGACAGAAATATTTCCTTTCCTCCTGAAATGGCTTCCAATCACTCTTCCCTTCTTATGGAGAAGGGAGAAAGGAGCCAAGAACTAATTGCAAACAGTTAGACACTAGCTAGACATGATGGGAAGAAATCCAGCAGTCAAGCCTCATTTCTTTCAAGTGCTGGAGAAGAGAGAGGTGAGGTGAGCTGTAACCCCATGAATGAGAACTTGGACATGACCTTCAGTCAGTTGCCTGCACACCACAGTAGACACCACCTCTGAGACTCCACAAGAATAAACCCTTTGGAAAAAGGGACAGAAGAGGAGAGCCTTTTGGGAAGATGTTTTACCTGTGGCAGGGCTTGAACAACTGTATCCAGCAGCGCTCGCATCCCTGTGGCCATCTTCAGTAGCTTCAGGACTGCCACAACAAGCACAAGAGAAGTGTCAGTCAGACTGAGCTCAGAGGCATCCTTTGTGTGACTTACTAATGTCAGTAGCACAAGACAGATGTCCTGTCTCCTCTTGCCCTAGAAAAACTGGACTTTCCCCTCATTTCTCTTCTCCCTTTTCACTCTACAACCCCAGTTCCTTCTCCTTGAGTTCTTATAGTTTTTACTAAATACTCTATTTCTGCCACCCATGCCTATTGGGCTGCTTCTGCTTCACCCAGACACTCTTTTTCCCAGGAACACGTATCCTAATTGTCCTTTTGCTTTGATTTTTCCTTCCATCACTTTCTCTTCCTTCAGCCATCACTGTTATGCCATCTTGGCACACCTTGGCCACCACCAGGAAGATTCAGGCCCTTACCTGTGCAAATTTCAGTCTGCTTGGTGGCCTCTTCTCCCCACACCACTACCACAGTTGCCCCATAAATGAGTAACAGAGAAAGTTCAGCTCTCACATGATCTGCCCACCCTCCCAGTGCTTCACCTCCCAGGCAACCAGAAAGCCTGAGCTTCTAGGGTGTCCTAGATCCTAGAATCCCTGCTGGGATATGATGAAGGACGCCCCAGAGGCTCCTCAATGGCTGGGGACAGGGTGAGCTCACGGCTCTACGGCCACTGCTCATTGAGTCATGGCACCAAGTTGCACTCCATGGCCACATACACCCCTGCTCTGGCCAGCGTCTCTCTCACCCCGCGCAATACGCAGCACCCTCATGATCCGGATGATAGTGGGGTTAATAGGGAGAGCAGCGTTGATTTCAATCTCTTCCAATGTGATGCCCATGACAGACAGCAGCACAATGGCCAGATCTAGCTGGTTCCACCTTTAGAAGAAAAATTCAAGAGAATAAACGAAGATAGAGTTTTCCATTTCCCTGAAAAAGAAATGTAATTGTCTCCACTTCATCCTAAACATTTCCTTATGTATGAGTTCAAGGCCCCACTGTGACTCACCCTATATGGGCTTTTCCAGAGAAACAGAGATTCACTTTGCACACACCCTGAGCAGCCAGAGGCAAGCCAGACTGATTTGAAAGCATGGAGCTGTGTTACTATGGCACTATGCTTTGACTAATGGGCTCAGCTTTTTACGGCCTTACTACCTCGAATCAACTTTGCTATATATGTTCTGCTTCAGCATGCTCAGAGTTTGCCTCAAGCGCAGGAAAAAAATGTCTCTCTCTAACCTCATCTCCTTTGCTTTCTAGCCCAACAAGCAGACTCCAACCAAGAGGCAATTTTTGGACAACTCTTGCTATTGCCTAGGCATTGCAGCTTGTGGAGGATGAGGTTAGGTCCATGCTGTTCAGAACTGGAAGGCAGTCAGAGCACTCTGCCACCGCTTCACAGTCTAGATAGGGCACTATGCCCAAACCTCTACCCTAAACCCAGCTGTCCCACAGCCACGGTTGACAATCCTCTGCTCACCTGTCTTTGAAGAATCGTCGCAGACCAAACGCCACCAGCTTGAGGACTGCCTCAAACACGAAGACTGTAGTGAACAGGTAGTTGCAGTACTTAAGGGCGGTCTCCAGGGACTGCCACAGAAAGAGAGAATAAAGAATTGAGGAGAAAGCAACATCAAAGATATAACCCCCCTGTGTGGGGACTCTCCTAAGCACCAGGTATTCATTGTGGGGTGTGGAACCTACCCCCGGTGTTCATTGTGGGGTGGGGAAGCTGCCCCATGCTTCCGACCTACTTGAATGTAGAGGTTGCCTACTAAGGGCAACCACCAGCCAGCCCCTCTGCCCCATGTTCTTCTCAGGATCAGTTCCAGCTCCTTTTCCAGTACTGTTTAGCATAATCAGAAGGAGGAGGCTATTGCAAGAGAATCCACAAAATGCCATCAGGCTTTTCTTCTGCCAGTAGCCTGTGCCACCTGAATGACACCTTGTTAATGGCACTGGCATAGCTGTCAACCAGGAGTGAAGCACAGAGGTTATTCTGGTTGTGGATTCGGGCCATCACTGACAGGAGGAAACCCTGCTGTGCCTTGGTCTGGGGCCAGCACATCCCACCTCTGAGCTGTTTGGCTTCTGGCTCTTTTACGGGCTGCCCCTTCGCCACCACCAAGGACCAGTGTGAGCAGTGGGCAGCTTTTGGTGGCATTTTGTGCTGGAAGGGCTTGAAGTGCTTTGAGAAGATTATTTAACAGAGCAGGCTGGCTTGGCTGGAGCTGTGTTCCAAGGAAAGGAGCTGAAGAGTAAGGAAGAGAAGTGACTTGTTGAGGAACAAAGATCTGTGAGGACGACAACAGATAAAGGTTGAGAGTTCTTGAAACCTAAAGCTGGGCATCATCTAGGGCAAGATGAAAGCTGGGCAGCTGGGCAAGGTGGGCAAGAAACAGAGGAGCCCAGCAGTAGATTTGAAAGAGGACAGACAGACTCAGCTCCTGATCAAAGCCTGAGCTACCTCAGACAATCTGTTCAGACACCAGCATTGTCACCTAAACCAAGGGTCTTCTGAAGAGAGAACTGAAACGCCACTGGGCAGAAGTCATGATGAATGCTTTGTCTACATATGGAGGCAGAAGTCTCCTTTGATCTGTGCAGCATACATTTTTCCCACCAAAGGCATCTACAGCTTTGCCAGGAACACTGAGAGGTACATGGTCTATACCCAAGCAAAGTGTAAAACTTATTTGGCCTCCAGGGTGCTGTATTTGGAATCACACCCTGCAGCTGAGAGAGGCTCTGCTCAGCACTTTGGCCCTGCAGCTTCTGTTACGAAGAAAAGGTGGCTTGGTAAAGATGGCCCATCCCATGACATACCACTGGCCACCCTGGTTCTCTCAGCTGAGGCCATATGGCAGGGGAATAGGGCTGACATTCAGAAATCTGATTCAAAGCCCGAAGCTCCCAGGACACTGCTGCTTCCATGACTCCTATTAGGATCCAGGGGAACATAAAAAGCAGAGCAGGAAGCTAAATTTGGGTGACCCACATATCCACTTACTCATATAAAGCACAGAGACTTAATTGCACCGTGCTTTCTAGGGGCTTGACTCTTGCTCAGATACCTTCTCTCTAAAGATTTTAATGGATAACAAGTGTCTGAGTAGGAACTACCTTTCTGGATACACATAAAACTCTTCACACAAATTTGCCTACTACAAAACTAACTCCTACAAAACTTTAACAGTTGTTTTTAGAGACACTCAAGTGTCCTACTTATGCTGGTGGGCAGTGGTCACCAGAGAGCTGTACCAAAATAACAATGTCTAGAGGCAGGACTTATCTCCATAATCTCACTCACCACAGGTTGGTTGTAGTGCTCCAAGGACATAGTGACCACGTTGAGGCAGATGATGAAAGTGATGAAGATGTCCAGATAGTGGCTGGTGCAGACCGAATGAATAAGGAGGCGTATGTGGCAGTAGGTAGCATAGTACGGCAAACGCTGCGCCTCTTCAGTGGAAAGAGGGATATGGGCAGAGTTAGGAAGAAATTAGAACAAAGAGAGAAATGGGTAAGAAACACTGAGGAGGGAGAAGGCATAAGGCTGGTGATAGGTGTTGAAAGAAAATGGAATGAAGCTGGGAGAGAGAAAAACCTAGAGAGAAAAGAACAGGTAAAGATAAAGGACATGGCGGGGGGGGGGGGGGCGGAAGAAGAAAAAGAAGAAGAAGTGGGGAAAAATATGTAGGAAGAAAGACAAAGAACAGAATACTAGAAAGAAAATCTGTTAGTCTGTGTTTGTGGGAATGGTGCTAAATCAGCATGTCTTGACAAATTAAGATCACTTATGATAAAAGGGAGCAGATGGTTCAAGAAGAGGCCCTGGGGTGTCATGGGAGAGAAGGGGAAAACAGGAGCAGAGGAAGGGAAAACAGGAGCAGAGGAAGGGAAAGCATGCCCATAGGCTGTGAATGGAAGTCTGAGTAGTAGGGGTGATTTCCAGGGGCAAGTATGCTTTAGCAATTTTTATCTAAAGGTAACACAAAACAGGACAGAAACACCAGGAATAGAGGGTTTCCTTTACCACAGAAGGTTTGGGATCCCAAGGATTGACACTGCAACACGGGGGGCACTGAGACACAAAACACAGGGGTCTTCCTCTTTTTTTTTTTCCCTCTTCTTTAAATTTGGGTTTAAACACAAAGAATGGTCTGTCCAGGTCTTTCTTCAACCACCAGCTGAGCTGCAGGAAGCCCAGGTGGGACTCTACCCCAAGCTCAGGAAGTGTTATCAGTGTGTGCATGCCCCATGCCAACAGTGCCTGTCAGCATGTGCACAGGGGTGTTTTTGGTACATTGTCTCCTGAGGAACGGGGTGCTAAAACCCCTCCCCAGTGCCTTCCCTGGAGTCCCAGCAGACCTCCTCAGCCACCCCTCTTCCTCAGACCGCCCCAGTGGCATGTGTGGTGACACAGCAGTGGTGCGGGGAGGAAGGCTGAGAGCATGGCCACGAGTGATGGATTTTGGAGACCAGCCCATTGGGAAAGAAAAAGAAGAGGAAAAGGTTTTTCTCAGAAAACCTTGGCCTACGAACCAACCAAACACTTAGGCTGTGCCTTACTCCTTCGCTTCTTCTCCAAGCGTCGCAGGCGCTTCTCCTCCCGCCGGCGCGCCTCCTCAGCCTCCTGGTGCTGCCGGCACTTGTGGAAGTTCTCCACCACCACCCCCACAAACATGTTGAGCACAAAGAAGCTGACGATGAGGAGAAAGGAAATGAAGTAGAGGAGCATCCAGGGGTTGTTGTTGGTCACTGGCTGGAGCGAAAGGAGAACAGAGGCAGTGATTGTCTTAGCAGTAGAGGAATAGGGATGCAGTGGGCAGCAGCCCAACAGTTCCTGCTTTACAAGGTATTGAAATAACCATGTGTGGGCCAGGAGGGAGCCAGCATGCCCAGAAAGACACATGGCACTATTGCTTCTTCATTACGAATTGATAAAGGCCCACTGACACTACCACAGACACCCACAGCACAGCCACAGCTACACCTCCCTGCATGGACCAGACAAGACCATGGACCTGACCCCTTGCAAATAGGTGAGCAAAGGATTCAGATAGGGCCTGGAAGGGACTCTTGGTTTGAGGGAGATATCTGAAGCAGGACATTAAAGCACGCTTCTGCCTTACTAGCACAAGGAAAATGACAAAGGTCCTTTCACATAAAAGTCCATGTACCTGCTGGTCAACAGCCACAGCATCTAGTCCATTATACATAATATTCACCCAGCCATCCTTGGAAGCCAGAACAAAGAGGGACATCAGAGCCTGCAACACATAAAGCAAAGCAGATGTGGAGCAGGTGCATCTGGCAGGCAGGAAAAAAAATATTGTGGGTTTATGCTCTAACACACACAGCACCAAAATACTCTTCCTGTGTCTCTGTACACATCAAAACCTGCTCCTTCCCCTGTGGAGGACAGGGAGGGGGTGACAGGAAGCCATGTACAGCCAGATCCACCAGAGGAGAGAGGTTTTGAAGAACATCTGCTTCATGGCAGGAGAAAAGAGAAAAATCAAGCTCTCTGCTGCCACCACTTTTCTTTCCCCCTCATCCTCTGTCATCCTGATACCAACCCACTAGTGACACAGCTTCTGCATGGACACCCAGGCCAAATAACTGCTCCTTCTGGCCCAGGCATTGGCTTTCCAGGCACTGCATCTATTCCCTGGGGAGGAGACAATCCCTTTGATGGGTTCCTGTCAGAGGAAGGAGATGTGGGTAAACTCACCTGTCCCAGGTTGTCGAAGTTATACTTGTGGTGCACCCACTTGTAGTTGGCTGCCACGCAGTCAGACCGGTTGGTGATGTTCCTGATGTCGACCCCCAGGCAGTGGTAGAACTTGCCTTTGAAAAGCTGCAGGAGGGGAGTGACCCCATCAGCCCCTTTCCCCACAGGGTTCCCCATGCTCCCTGGGATGTACAGAAGCTGCCAAGATGCTGCATGGCCTGCAAGACTGCAAGCCACATAGAGCATGACAGGGACGCCACCAACACAATGTAGAGCACAGTTTCAACCATTGCAAAGGAGCCAGGACCACCCTTGTAAGCTCACACTTGGCTTTTCAGCCTCCTCCATTGCCCCTGGCCAGCAGTGACTGTAAGCCCACCGTCTGACAGTCCTTAAGGCAGCCTTTCTGAGTACAAAGGGAGAAAGTATCTTCTAATCAGTCCCCTAGAGTAATCTTCCCTCCCTGCTTCCCAGTTACTGAGAGTGCTGATGGGAAAAGAAGATCTCATCTGAGGGTAAAGGACCAGAAAAAAACATCCTCTTCTTCTCATATATATTTTTTCACAAAGCTGCACTGCACTGCTGTGACTTCTGCCCAGGGCTCCTTTCCCCATATGGAAGGTACTGGATTGTGCATTTGTACAGATGCATCAGAGCAAACTAAGTATAGCGCATTCCCTGAGATGGAAGTAACGCCCACACCCTTGCTCCTCTGCAATGCAACAGCCAAAAATAAAAAGGATTAAATAAAAAAATTAAAGAAGTTTGTGGGTGGAATTAGGGCTCAGAGTGAGGGGGAGAAAGAGAGCTGGCTGGAGGCAGGGTTCATATGAGCAGGTGCTGAGCTGCTTGCCCTTGTGGGGTGAAATGGATGCGTCCAGGGAGCCCTGTGCTGTGCCAGCCCTGGGCTCTCCCAACAACACTGACCCAAACCCCCATGCAGCTGCTGCCAGGTGTGATCATTAACTCCTGTCTCATGTCCAGCAATGCCTGCACTTGCTGAGCACCTGTCTGTGCTTGGGAAAGGCTGTGTGATAATGGAGATGACTTGTGGAAGAGGGCAAATACAGAAAATTGACTGGCTTCCCTGTCTCTCCTGCTCTGCTTGGCTCCCTGTGTCTGTTACAGGACCTGGGGGTACAGGTGCCCACGGCAATAGGGGTAGGGGCTCAAGGGCTGTTTGATGGACAGCAACAACCTACCTGCACACCCAGGATGCCAAAGATGATGAAGAAAGCACAGCAGATGAGGACAATGTTTCCTATGGGCTTGAGGGAAGAAATGAGTGTCTCCACCACCAGCTTCAGGCCAGGGGCTCGACTGATGACTCTGGAAGGGAAGGAAGGGGAAGGGTGACAGGGGGACAGGGTGGGGGCATTTGGCCTAAGCAAAGCATTTTCAGCAGCAGCAGACCCCTCTCTCCCTGTGCAGTGACCCCTCAGTGGAGATCACTCCCCTGTGATCAAAAAGCCTCCTCTCCCATGGATTTGTTGTCTGATGAGGTACCTCCAGCATCGGACCCAAATGGCTAAGGGGGACCTCCCTGTGGCTTATTGCTTGTCAAAGACCACACTTTGCCTAGCCCAGCTGGATCTGACTCTGGGACCCTTCCTGGGGATGACCAGTGGGAAGAAGGGGGCGAGCAGGGCTTGGTGGGGTTCTGACCGGAGGGGACGTAGGGTGCGCAGCAACCGGAGCACTCGCAGCACCCCCAGAATTTTGGCACCGCCAGCAGAGGCCACTGAAACCACAATGTCAATGAGAGACACGAAGACCAAGAAGCCATCCAAGACGTTCCAACTGCTGCGGAGATAAGCCTGGTCCCCAAAATACAGGCCTAGAGAGACCACCTGGAAGAGAGGGGAGAGAGGAGGGGATGAAATAGCTCCTCTCCATGTTACCGGGTAGAGGGCAACTGTGGAGAGAATGGGAGGAGGGGGAATAGTTATCAACTCCTCATGACACTGAAGTGTCATCTCATAATCTTCTCCTTTCACCTGGATGTCTGTGAAGGAAAACATCTGTTTTCTGCCTCCCTAACATGACACTGTAGGGGACACACAGGAAACCTTTCCCTGCCACACCAGAGACTTGGGGCAAGTCTCCCAGTTCAGAGATCACCTGAGAGGTAAAGTCAGGCACCAAAATCCATACACTGGCTCTTAAAGGGGTAGTTTGTTTGCCAGCAGTTCTCAAAAACAGTGGGTACTACAGAAATTGGTGGCCATGGGGAGATCTTAACATTCTGCAAATCACGGTCAAAATTCAGATATGAATTTTAGGGGTTTAACTTCCAGCACACAGTTCAGGACTTTTTCCCAATCACAAGAAGGGAATACCAAGGTTTTCTGATTGTTGCAAAGTACTTTGAAATCTACTGAATAATTATCTCAACTTTGAGCATGTCATTAATATTGTTGTAATGTCTGCCATTCTTGCTCCAGGAGAAAGGGAATGGACATTTGACAACATTACAAAATCCATACTTGAATGCCAGCTATCCTTTATGAATAATAAGATCCAGCTGGATCTAAAGCCTAGGATAAACATCTCCTCTAAGCCTGACAGGACAGGACTCAACCCCAGGCAATATCTGCTGTTATAAAGGTAGAGGGAAGGACTGGCACACCAAAAAGATGAACAGATTTTAAAAGGGTGCTGATGAAACATGAACCGTGTTTGATACTGGGAAAAGGCTCTGAGCTGTTCACCTCCAGTAACTTACCTTCAGTGTCATCTCAGCTACAAAGATTGCTGTGAAAATGTAGTTGGACACAGTGAGAAAGATTCTTTCCTAGAAATAAAATAAAAAAAAAAAAAAAAACAAAACAGAGAAAGACCTTAAATGTATTTTGACTACTTCTTGTTACTCTGTCAGGCCCCTCTGATGATCTTGATATTTTTGCATTCCTATGAAGAGTCTGAAAGCTGAAGAAATAAGGGAGGTGTCCTTGGCAGAGGTCAGTGCTAGGCACCTTTCAGCTCATACACCTTGGCTGGGACAAGATCCTACGCAGCTCTGCCAGAGCATAGTGGCTGGGATTTTTTTGCATCCTGCAAATCTGGTTCCAAGGCACTCCCTGCCCTGTTCTGTCAGTGCTGCTCAGGCCTGACCTGCTGCACTGACCTGGGACTTCTTCCCAAAGAACTGCTGAGCACAGACCACAGATCGTGTCCAAGTGCAGCAGAGTCTGGGCGTCAGCTAAGGCAGACAAGCAGGAAAAGTAATTTCACTTGCCAGCTTGAGCCTCCTCCAAGATAGCTCAAGAGCAGCATACATGAATGATGATGTGCCATTCCTACAGCATGGAAGCTACTTCTATGTTTCAGCTCCCAGTCCTTGTCCCTTTTGCCTTTCATCTCTTATATGCAGGTTCCTGGAGGAGACTCTTACTTCTCAAGACAGAAGGAACTGGGCTTTCTGTATTATAAAGCGGGTTGCCCTATTACAAGAGCCTGCAGGGGAAGCACACATTTATGTCAATTACTAATACTTAGGTATTTGAATAGATGAATCTGAGCTCAAGTTCTTCCAGAGATCATACCAGTACCAGCAACACTTAAGAATCACTGTTAGAGGTTGTGCCAAAAAATGGGTGACAGGTAATGGTTCTCACCGTGCTTCTGTGTTCAATCTGGGGTCTTTCCAGGGCAATTGTGATGCAGTTCAGGAAGATGAAGGCCAGCACTACGTGGTCAAAGAGCTTGTGAGCAATGATGGTTTGGCAGAGGAGGCGAAACCTGCAAGAGAGTTCCAGTAGGCACTTGTGCCTTGGGCAGAACGAATTTAGGAACAAAGATGACATAGAATTAAGCATTCTGGCCAAAACTGGGCTCTGATATAGCAGCTTTCCTATCTATGATACTGATGTCCTTTGAAACGGCAATAGCCCAGGGTGGTACATGGTCACACAGGGAGCCTGGAGCAGAGCAAGGGCAGAGCAATGAGCTGAACCCTCCATTGATTTCCCCAGTGCCAGAGTGGTTTCCTAACCACTATGACTCTGTGCTCCTCTCTTGCCTTGTGAAGAGGCTGAATTCTAGTTTTCCTCCCAAACTCACACTTTGTACCACCCCACAGCGAAGAGGCTGGATGCTGAAAGCTCAGGAGAGGCAGGTAGGTTGGCAGTCATGGGGACCACACTTCTGAAAGACACTGTGTAGATTAACATAGGTGTCACACAAGCTCTCCCTCGTGACCTATAATGAAACACTTTCTTTTCAAGGGGCAATATACATGGGTGAGAATAGTGTTGGCTGGGGTACATGGACATTTTCTCCTGGTGAGAAGATCTCTTTAACATGAAGAATTCAACCCAATTTTCCTCTTTTTTTAGGCAAGAAGAATTCTAACTTTACCCTAAATGCGTGATATAACTGCTGGTAAGTTGGTACTGGGACTGTAAATTAAATGAAGACACTATTCTGGTACCAGGGGAAGAAATATCAGTATTATAGAGTCATCAATAATACATTCTTTATGCTCTTTGTGCTAACATTAGTATTCCTTGCCCTGCTTTGCTATAAATATTTATGATTACAGAAAATAAAAATGGGATGCTCCAAAGGGAGGGAAGATCACAATAGCTATTTAGGATGCTCGACTTTCCTTTCATTGCCAGAATCTAGGAAAAGAAATGTTGTTTGGGTGTAGAAGGGACAAAGGAGGAGAAAACACACATTCTCAGCTGGTGAGGCTAAAACTGCAACCTAACATCAGGGGATGTGGCCAGCAGAGCAACAAAATCTACCCCCTCTTCTCAACCCTCTCATGGCAAAAACTGCACAAACCTGTTCTGTGGGGAGAAGAGATATATGGACCAGTCTTCCCGTAACTCACACCAGTCTGGCTTGTAGACTTCCATCATCTTCCGGATGCGAAAGCACAGGCTCTGTAGGGATGCAGCAGAAGCAATTGCCACTGGTGACCTTCCCACTTGCCTGAGAGAGATAGTCTTCCTTTCACATCTGACTCAAACGCACCACTACCTGCTTTTCTTTAATCCCCCGACTGAGAAAAATCAACTCAAAGGCAACAAGTAATGGAAAAGAAGGTAGAAGCTGCTTTGCCAGGGATTGTCTACCTCTTGGCATCTGGTTTCCTACCTGAATCATGACAAATAAAACTGCTGGTGTCCTTTTTAGAGTAGGATGCTGTCCATGATGCCTTAGAGGTCTTAGAGGGACTGTGTTACATGAGGGCAATGTGTCCTCCCTACCTCAGCTAAACAAGAAGCCAGAACAAAAAAGCCTTCTGTTGGCACTTGAGCTGGGAATTTCATACAGACATATATGTCTGTTCAATTTTCTACTGACCCTCACTCCACTTTTTCCACCCTCTGATCTGCTCACAGATTGTTGTCCCTCAGGCTGATACCACAAAACCCACTTGCCTTGCCTGTGGTGCCTGTGCTTCCTGCTCTGGTCTGCTGATGTCTCCCATGCAAAACTCACTGTTACACAGCCTGACCTCTCCTACCCTGCAGAAATCACTGGCTGCACTGCTCTGAAATAACAGCCCCTGAATGACCACATGTATGTCTCACATCCGCCTTCCTCCCACCATCCACCTGCCTTGCAGGCAGCCTGACAATGTGGTGTGAGCTTGTCTGTGCCTGAAGGTCCTATCTGCATTCAGTGCTGTCCTCCAGCCTTCCTAAAGCACCTTTGCAAGCTTTCCCAGACACATGCAAGAAGACTGAAATTTGAGGATGGATTTGGGATTTCTCAGAGCACTGTGATGTAACGCCAGGCTCTTCCACCAAGTACTCACATAATCTATTTCTTCATCATCCTCTCCCCCTTCTTTGTGGTTGTTCATCTTTGGGAAGATCTCCTTGACAATACTGGGCATTTTGCCATTGCAGTCCTGATGCTCACTGGCCCCAGGCGGTGCTCCCAGCCTATGGGTCACTCTGTGTCCAGAAGGGACCGAGGCCAACTCCAGCAGGTCACAGGAGCCTTTGTTATCCAGAGAGAGTGTCCGGCGGTGATGAAACAC
Organism: Corvus kubaryi; assembly: GCF_017639235.1. Classification (NCBI taxonomy): domain Eukaryota; kingdom Metazoa; phylum Chordata; class Aves; order Passeriformes; family Corvidae; genus Corvus; species Corvus kubaryi. The sequence goes on along the minus strand of NW_024582061.1, from coordinate 16,389,024 downwards.
CCTTCCTGTCCCATCCGGCTCCCCATCTGCTGCCTTGTGCATTTCCCCAGACAGGAGGGACTCATGCTCAGCTGAGGGAGGTTTGTGTTTCAGGCTGTGTCCCCGGGCCAGGCTGTTCCAGCTGGAGCGACGGCTTCCCCAGGCTCCGCTGCGGCTCCAGGCACCATAGTGGGAACTGCGGGAGCTGGACTGTAAGGGAGTGGGATGGGGACTCAGTGACTCTGGGCACAAGGAGGGAGCATGTGATCCTCTCTCAGATCACAGACTTCTCCCTGGGCCCCTAAGCCAGAGGGCTGCCATTTATCAGATGTCAAGCAAGTTGCATGGTGGGAATTTAGCAGCAATCTCTGTAAATCTGACAATAAATTGATAATGAGTTAGCAATGGTGTTGGCTGTGATTACTTTATAGCACCATCTGCGTGCAAAGCACTTTCAGGGAAGGTAAGTAATAAAGCCAAAGGCCAGGTGCCTGATATTGTTACTTACACCAGCACAGAGCAAGAGTAAAGCTCTCAAAAAATCTGATTGGCAGCTTTTTACACTGCCCTGGGGTTCAGGATAACACAAGGTACACGGTCATGGATCATCTGACACACCATCTTTGAGTAGAGTCTTCGTAAAAAGGGAGAAATGAGAAAAACAGGCTTGTTGGTCACAGTCTAGTCCAACCCCATCAGCAAGTTATCATGTAGTATGTGGCTGCTAGCACTCCCTGTTTGGAAATAACAGGAGCATGAGCCCTTTAAGCACTGAGGTACTCCCCAGAGCTGTGTATGCCAGTGGGTAGAAAGCCCAGGAGCTGATGTTACAAGTTGGACAGGTCAGAGATGCACTGGTTAGAAAACCTGCAGTGCTTGGGGAAGTGCTATAGGGCAGCAGAATCTGCTATGGGGAGCTCAAAGACAAGTTTTTCACTGTTAGAAAAGCTCTGATACAAAACCCAGCTGTAATGGGAGTTGGTTCTGGCATCACCTAGATGTTCCTATGTTCTTAAGGCATCATTTTGTGTCCTTTACTCTAGGAAAACACGGAAAAGGCAAGGAAGAAAAATGTGTTTCACTGTAAGAGGGAGACTGTCTTCTTGGTGTTCTCCCTCTCCCACACTCAAAGGAATATAGATAACTGACCTGGAAATAGACTTCAAAAATCTGGAAGTTTAGAAAAATAATGTGAACTGATCTGGATTCTAAAGACGGGCAATGCAGTTCTGTTAGAAGCCTACAGCAGCAGGGCAATTCTTCCCAGAAATCCCCAGGTAATGGCAGAAAGCCAACAAAGTGCTTGGCCTTCAAAAGAAGGGTATGGCACACATTTATACTCCCTCACTCACCAAGGACCGCTGGTCATAGGTCATTCTCCCCAGGGATATCACACTGCTCTTCCGGGAGCCAACAGCCACACGGATCTGGTCAAGCTGCAGTGAGTTGTGTGAAGAGTTGGTGACCCCCCCAGCAGCCACTGGTGGGTTAGAAGAGGGCAAGGATGGGTCCAAGTGCCCATTAGGGGTCACAGGAATTGCACAGAGCTTGGGATCTGAGTGGAAAGATGCAGAAAGAAGAATGAGGAAAGAAGAAGGTGGGTTCCTCACTAGCCAGTGATGCTTTGATGCCTTAGCAGTTTAACATTTTAACAGCAGCTAACAGATTATTATCCCTTTAGAATCAATCAACATCAATTCCTCTGATTTAGGGTGTGGTGACAAAGGCAGTGCAAGCTGGGAAGGCTTTAAAGTCATTTCCTCAGTCTCCAAAACCGACCATATCTCTCCTTGGGGACAGACAGACAAGCAGAGTGGTGGCCAAGCAGCCTCTGATAGGCAGAGCACAAAGCCAAACGGAAGACGAGAGCGTGCTTCTGCATGCCAAGAGCAGACACCAGCATCTTCAGGCCTGAACAAATTCCACCAGCTCTCAGATTGGCTACTTAAAGCAGTTAGGCTGAAACACTGAGCAAGGGACTAAGATGTAGGGATAGCCCCAACCATCCATGTACTGAGGTCACCTTAAAACTCCTGCAACCATACTGCATACACAAACTGCATCCCAGTCTATGCTACTACACTGCACTTCTCCAAATGACTGAGCATTGGCCTTTAAGATCAGGGACACTTTTGAGGGAAATGTTAGGTCCTGTAGATGACCATCAGCATTTTTTGAGATGCATGGAGAGGACAGGGTGTTGGATTATAATGCCTGAAAGGACTAGAGCAATAATTTTTGTTTGACTTACTGCATAATGAAGGTCACCTATCCATGTCTGCATGACAGACAGCCATGAGAGCACCAACACCTCTGTAACCTCTTCCTCCTCTGCCATCTCAGAGGTTTGACTGCCTACATTCAGCATAAGCTCTGATATGGTGCAGCCATGTAACTCAGGGTAGGACTGCTTTGAAAAGAGCTAAGTTGCAGGAAAAAACTGTGAGCCAATAACTGGAACCACTGCTCCCTGCTGTGGGAGCTGCATTTACACTCAGAAATGTGCCTGTGGTGCTTGTCTGAGTTGTGCTGTGAGTATGCTTGTGCCTGTCCTTGCACCTTGCTGATACTGATCTTGTCTTGCTGACTGGACTTCTTGGCTTGACCTCAGACCTTCCTCACCACTGTAGGCTTGCCTGAAAATCACTGAACCATTGGCAGACCCTCACTAGTGCCAGTGGACCTTCTCTGCTCACCTTGTGCAAGAATGCGCAGTGTGGCCCCTGCCCTCCTGCCTGGCTCTCTCTCCCCTTTTAACTCCTGGCTCACCATCCATTGCAGAGTAAGCTACTCCTGCTGCTCCCTGCCACCAAGTCCTGTTTGAAATATAATGCCTCTTGTAGAAAGGCTTTCAGTCTTTGAGGGAAGATTTCAAGGGATGGAGACCTTACTAGGCAGTTCATATTCAGGTTGTTCCCACTGTTAATTATCTTTCCTTGAAAATATATGGCTTTTTTTCAGCCTGAATTTGTCTAGCTTGAGCTTCCAACCTCTACAATCTCATTATGCTTTTCTCTGCTCAATTAAAGAGCTATCTACCATCACAAATCCCTCCTTATGGTCTACAACTACAGAGAGAGTGATCAAGTAACTTTCCTGATTTCTCTAAGCTTCATTAGTCTCTCACTATGAGGCAAGGCTTCCAAATTTGCCTGAGTCCTTTTTACTGTCTTGGTATCCCCTCTCCAAATGTGGGTTTCAGGTTTGGGCACAGTTTTCCTGAAATGGTTACCCTGAAGATAAGCAGAGACAGTCTCACTTCTCACTTCCAGTTGCTGTTCTGGAGGCCATTCAAGAACTGTTCCACTTAACTACCACATTCCTCAGGATGCCAACATATCTCTGTTTTTCCACAAATAACACCACAAACTGGCATAAAGTTCAAAATAAAAACTGGCAAGTTCTCGGAGGTGCGAGTGAATTTCTGCAGAATCTGCTTTTAGATTTCTCACCAAACAGCAGTAGGACACAAGCAAATAAGACTGTGTGAGTTACTGTACCTGAGCCTTCCTGGACCTCTTGGAACTGACCAAACTCCTCCATGTTTGAAGAACTCTGATCTTCATCTGAGTATGACCGGTTGGCATCACCCTGGAACACATAAATATAGAAGTTGGGAACTCAAACAGAAAAGACCATTTGTTTTTGTCTTTCCTTTCTAGAACAACTGCAAAATTGTCCTTGGCAGTTAGGCATCCAGTGCGATCACTGGAAAGAGTCTTGCGTGATTTCGGATGGCTGATACACTGCATTGCTGCTTTTGGATGGGTAAAGGACTCACCCTAAGGTAGGTTCTGTTGTGTTACACAGAACAGAAATTGTGAATCCCCTTCCAGAGAGCCTTGCATGGCTTAACTTCCTTGCAAGGATTAACTCTGGGGGATTTTTCTTTTGTTTAATTGAAGACTACTCTAACAAGGGTCATTTCATGAGTGAGGGGTGATACTTTGTAAGTCCTCCAGTCCAGTATCCTCAAGTGTCACAAAGGATCCCTTTTTTAGCACCTCTGTTCCTCCTCCTGATGAAGCCTTGGTGGCAACTCACCTCAGCCTGAAACCCTTCCACAAGAATGGCCACCAGGAGATTGAAGAGTACATAATTGCCAAATGTCATGAGAGCCACAAAGTAGAGGGAAGCCCACGGCGAGGTGGAGGCCATGCCATTATAGAGAACAACATTCCAGTCCTCCTGGGTTAGGATCTGTGAGAGAGGAAGAGGAAGTCAGATAAATGTGAAGGAAGAACACGAAGGGGATTCCCAGAAAAGGACAGTCAAAGAATACACATCAGGACCAGACCAGGCCTCTGAACTTCCCCATAACCACGCACCCACTGTCACTGCCCAGCTGTGGCACTGCACCAAAAACCTTAGCTGAGCAAGAAGAAACAGGAGCAACCATTAGGGCAGTTATGTGCTGAGGGGAGAGTGTTAAACTTGGGAGTTGCCACAACAGGAGAGACCTTTGCACACCGTCCCCTAGGAAGGAAGGAGCTCCCCTGTTTGAGATATACACCAGTTGTTTGGTTCCAATATTCAATTGTTCTTCCTCCAAACATCACACAAAAGTCTTTTACACAGCCTTTTGTGCTGTCAGGAGTCAGTGCAGTGCTCCTCAGTGAGGAAAAAACATCTCCTGATTGTCTTCACTTTGCCCTGGCCCACCCATAAAGAGCAAGTGGGCTCACCTGGAAGACGGTGACGATGGCCCAGAGCAGGGAGTCAAAATTCTTTCGGTCAGGAACTGTGTCTCCTGTGTCTGTCCTGAGGCTGAACTTGCAACCAAAGATATGCATTCCCAGGATGCTTTGGAACAAGATGATGTCAAATATAAATATCTCTGCCTCCACAATGAACTCGTCAGAGTAATTCTCTTCTCCTGAAAATCTAATGCAACATCACAGCAGCAAGGGGTACAAGAACACAGTCTGACCACTGGGACCTATCTGTGTAGAATTATTCTTTGTGTAGAAGGAATTACATATTGCAACCCTGTGGGTCACCAAAAAATTTGCTTTCCATCTGTGCTGACTCAGCTCATATATTCCCTCCAACCTGTCATTCAGATCTGTTCTCTCTATTGTCCTTTTTTACTCTCATATTTCTTCATCTTGCTATCAGGGTATCCATGGCATGCACAGACAACCTTTCTTGGTTGCTTCCTGCTGCCCTTCTGCCAGAGTTAGCCTCCAGGCTGAACTGCTCCTGTAGCCAGTATTGATTACCAGGAGACTTCATCTATCCTGCAACGGGACGTTATGCTCAATGTTTGCATTTGCTGGCAGTATCTCACCACCCCATCCAGGCCAAATCCTCAGCTGCTGAATCCAATTTAATGCAGGAGTAATTTCAGCCCTTATGAACAAATAAATGTTTGTCAGTGCTGCCTTGGCCTAGAACAATGGGCAACATGAGTTATGCAGTCATGCTCTGAAGCTGCTGCCCCATGACCCACGCAGCGCCACTCCAGAACACTGTGAGCTGACTGCCTCCTCACCTGAATATGAAGATGAAGAGCATCAGGAGCATGCAGAAGGTGGCTACGTTATCCATAGTCTTCATCAGCACCACAAGCTGGCGGCGCAGCGCAGGCATGAAACGCACCAGCTTCAGCACCCGGAGGAGTCGGAACGTCCTCAGCACAGAGAGGCCCCCGTCTGCCTGGCCAATGATCTCCCAGATGCTGTGGTCCAGAGAGGCACAGGAAGTACAAGGGACAAAACAAAAGACAAGTGAAGAAACAGAAGAAAACAAGGAATGACAATGCTAAGTCTTCACCTTGGCATTGGCAGTACAAAGGGGTGAGAGAGAAAACCTGTCTGAGCAAGACAGAAGCATGTACCATAGGCTTGCTGTTATGTGTTGAAAGCTGCATTTATGCCTTAAGAACATGAACGTGGCAGTGCATGTGGAAGGAATGAAGAAAGGATTGCAGCATTTAATTCCAGCAAGATAAGTTCTTTTATCACACTTTAAACCTTTGTAACATCTTCAATTTGTGCATTTTCAAAGTATTTCACAGCTAATATGTGTTGTGAACTTAACAAGGCAGTTGCAATTGCCTCCACTTTGCAGAGGAGAGAACTGAGGGACAGAAATGTTGTGTGGCTTGCGTAGCACCAACACCGAGTATTGGGAAAAGATATCTTGGTCCCCCAATCCTTGGCCTTGTGCATGAGCTCAGCTCCTCTCAGTACAGCTGCTAAATCCTTTTTGAAAAAGTGTGCATGCTCTGTGGTACTCTTTCCTACATGTATTTCAGTTGATCCCCAAGGCCCTTGTCACCTGATGATGACGATGATACTGTCAAAGATGTTGTAGGGGTTGCGAAGGTAATCAAAGAGACCAAAAGCAGCAAGTTTCAGGATCATCTCCAGGGCAAACATGCTTGTAAAGACAACATTGCTGATCTCCAAGATGTTGGTCAATTCCTCTGGCTAGAGAGAATGCAAATTCAGAGAGTCAGAACTGAAAGAGCCCTGAAATTATGGGAAATAAATTACTCTTCCGAGGGAACAGGGTTTGTAGGGAGCTGCAAACGTCCATGGGTGAGATTAGAGTGGAACTGGATAGCAGCACCTGCACTCCAATTCCTTTGCAGATTTTCTACCTTCATCATAGATTATATCCTTAACAATTATATTTATTAGAGGCAATCAGGAGCCTCAAAGCCATTCACACAGCCAAGGGTGACCAAGCCTTTTCTACATTCCCCTCCATATCCCATTCCCCTGGATAAAGGCTGCTTTATTTTGTGCAAAGAACTTGAGCATTTTTTGAAGGAGAGCAAAATTGGCTGATTTGCAGTCAACCTCTTCCTTCAAGAATTTCTTCCTCTGAAGTTTCCACAGGTAGCTGGCACTTTTTTTTTTTTTCCTGAAATTTTGAAAACATTTAAATGACAGGAAAACAATTCCCCATCCTCCTCTAACCGTCACTACACTCATTTGACTCTTTCCCCTTTATTTTTTCACTTCCCCCCTTTTCTCTCCCCCTTTCCCCACAAAACCCTTGGTATGCATTAGTTTCCTGGTCTTGCTCCATCAGTCTTATGCCCCTATCCTCAGAGTGGTCTCAATAATTACCCAAGCAAATATCAAACTAGACAAGACAACAGCAAGGAGGACCACACTGCTAAAACCTACCTGTAAGGGACAGGGAGAGCAGGACAGGGTGAAGAAAAGAGAAAAATGGACAGCAAGAGGAGAAAGGCAAGTGCACAAGGTGAACAATCCAAGGACAACACAAGATGACTGTTGAAAAATAAAGAGGTTACATCTTCCTTTGCCTTGGTCTAGGCTATGCCTGGCCACCAAGCCACTCTTTTAAGCAGCACATAAAATGGATGGGAACAAGAAAACTGCAAAAGCCTGTTGTAGAGAGCAAGAGAGGACAGACATTCCTGGCACTGCGAAAATGAAAAATGAGTCCCTGCAAGTCAGAGCCAATACTTTTACCATTAAATCAATATTAGTGCCCACCAGGAAGGGAAGTCATAGTCTCTCCCCATGGTCTGCAAAATTGCTGCTTTGCTGAAGGGCAGCCTTTGCATTGGCCATGCCTGTTACTTATACAGCTGGTGGAAAGGGAAGAGAAGGAGGAATGCAGTTCTGGTTCTGGCTCTCTGCCTGAAGCTGGGGGCTGCTTTAACCCCTGCTCTGAGGCCCCCAGGGGCTAAGATCCTCCCAGGTGAACAAATGAACTGGAAACTGCTCCTCACATCTTTGGCTTCCCATGCCCTTTGTTAATTTCTTGCACTCCTCATTGTAGCTTTTTATTAAAATAGTCCGTGTCTTTAAAATGAAAAAAGTGGAGATGGATCAATTTCCATCCATAGTTACATCTGAATAGCAAAACCACCCTGAAAACGATGGAGAAAGGAGGGGAAATAAGAGATGAGAGAGAAGGAATGAGCAAGTGCATGTGGGAAGGGAGAGATGAAGATCACTTCACCAAGACCCAGCAGTAATGACAGTTGCTGAGAACATGAGGGCTGTATATCAAACTGAGATGCCAATTTCAGTCTGAATCGAATCATTATGTTAGTGAAAATAAGCAATGTAAAAAAGCAACAGGTTATGATGGTGGATTATCCTCCTCTCTGCTTTCCATACGTTCTCTCTTGTGCTCTTGTAGGGAGCAACTGATGTTTAAAACCCCATGCTTGCATCTTGCTTGTGGAAAAGGTCACCTGTTCTTCTGTCACTCCTTCCCTCCTTGACACCTGTTTCTCTAGTCAAGCCTCACCTGTTAATCTGTTTCTAATGGACCATCCATCAGCCCCAGTAAAGCATCTTTCCTAGAGAGAGGGACAGGAAAGTCTAGGCAGAGAAAGAAAGAAATGGGCAGAGATAAAAGCAGAAAAAGAGAAATCAAAAAACAAAGCTGAAAAAAAATTAAAATAAACTCACTAGCAGCCACAATAAGTAGAGAATGAAAGAGTTGTTTTAGACAGTGTAGTAAAGAAGTAAATGCTGGGAAAAGAAGAGCAACACAAAAGAAATTAACTCAGGAAAAAAAGGGGTGATAGAGAGCAGCCAGATGGAGAGGCACTAAGGCAGATCCAGCATTGCAGCCATTTCTGGAGATCCAGGTAGTTTGACAGAGTGCAAAGAACCATCAGCTGCAGGGTGGAGTTCACCAGGGGTTGTGTCCTGTGTGGCAATGCCCTTGCTCCTGGGGCAGAGTGGCTGTGAGTGACAATGGATGAGGCGGGTGGCTGGGACAGGGCTGGTGCAGGGGACTCTTCTCTGGCCAGGGAAGTGTGAACCTGATGAAGAGGACAAGCAAACAGGGGAAAAGTGATTCTCTCCTTTTCTTCCTACCGACACACGGGCTCTCCAACACAGTGGATGTGTCACCCTGCAGTTGTGAGGTCTCCCAGGCTCCTACAGACAGCATTCAGGCATTCATCATCTAAACCCTTCCTCCTCCCAGGTTTACCTAGAAACTGTAAGTTAAAGCATCCCCAAGGAAAGAACTGAACTCAAGGCTACTTTAGTCCAAGAAAAAGAAAGGAACACCAGAAATCTCCCCAGAAGCAGTCTGTGCCCATTGCCAAGACAGGACAGACAGATTTACCCATCACACTAGAAGTGAAAATTGAACATAATTGTGGGAGCTGAGTATTGGGGTAAGGAGGATGGCTTGAAGGGGCAGAGATCCCAGGGGGCGAGGCATGCCCAGAACCAGTGTTTTAATCAGAACAGTTAACCTATCCTGTGTATGGATCTTTCCCAATCCATGAAACAATCTAATTCACATCTTTGTGGAATAAAGTCCTTCGTCTCTAACAACGTAGATCAAATACTGAGAGTAAAAGATACGATTCAGATTTACTTCAGAACTCCTGTCCCGTGATCAGAAACTGGAACTGGGGCAATAGAGGGCAGCAGCTCAGCTTTTTTCTCCCTTCCAATTTCTTACTAACCTTGGAGCTCTTTTGCCAGATTTGACTGAAAATATAATTAGTCCATTATCTGGCAGCAGACAGAAACTCCTACACCATAGGAAAGGTTAAGATCACCATGAAGCCCCTGCAGGAAAAGTTTCTCCTAACCAGGAGTAAATTTGCAACTGTCTAGAAACTGAAGAGTAATTGATGTGACCTATGCAGACCAGCCCTACCAAACCTGCACATCACTGCCTCTGTGATGAGAACATGAAAAAGAAGTATTCCATAAAGAGCTCTCTCCAGCCTGTCTATTTTTACACACAATTTCAAAGTCGCTTGACAATAATTAGAAGAGCCATTGAAATCAGCTATGGAACACACTAACTAGCTTTTACTTAAGTTTAATCACCACCCCACAATCAGGGCAGGATTTCATGATTGTTATACTCCAGTTCTACAAGGCTGAAGTAGTGTGGTTTCATCTACCACTCCAGGGAGACTGTTCCATCCTTACTAAATGTCAGTATGATGAGCTGGCTTGGACATTTGCTGAATGTTTCTGACAAGGAGCAAATAGTAAAAAGAGAAGCAATAACTGTAAAATATGAACTTGTGAATGCAATAAATGCTGGTATAAAGTGAAATCACACAGGCTAAAAGATATGAAGGTACTGATCCACAGGGTGCGTCTAGTTAGGAAACAGGGGATCATCATCTGATCCATACAGACAGACCTCATAAAGAATTGATATGATGTATGAAGGATATCCAGCAGATACTGCAGAAGATAAACCAAGTTACTCAGCAGTTGTCTAACATGGCTGCTAATGGCAGAGAAACTTGAGTCCAACAGGCCATTCAAGAAATACATGATGAGAAAGGCAGTCTGGGACATTCAGCTGGGACAAGCTTTTCATCCTCGTGCTGAATAAGGGAGAAAAGTCAGCAGCACCAGATCCACTGTGAATATTAAGAAAAAAGTAAGCCTCTTAAAAGGATTCTTCTGGACAGCCACAAGAATCTAATATTTTCTACACTGGATTTTAAAAATAGACACTTCCAAATAGAGGCAGATCTGAAGAACTGCAAAAACTATTTCAAGAAGGACAAAGCTTGAAATGATGGGGTTTGGCTTATGCAATGTCTCAGCAATATCTGAAGGCCTAATATCGAGACTATTACATGGTATATTGCACACTGATGGATTTGAATAAACATAGCTATTTACAAATGATACCTTGTTATAAGATCACGGATTTAAAATGACGCAAAGAAGTGCAGTTTCTCCTAAAATGAGTTGATTTCCTTCACAAGAAATATATATGCAGATGGAAACTGCCTTGGCCACACAATCAGGACAGGACGAAGGACTGGATGAATAAGCTAAATGAAGCCAAATTCTAAGGTGATTTGAGTATGAGTAAAGTTACTTGAGTTGTTGAGGTTCAGTCTCCTGGAAGAAAAACACCATGAATTTTAAACCCCTGAATTGTAGCAAACAGTTTAAATTCATATTTTTCTGTCTGTTCGTCAAGACTGGGCAACTGAAGGCGACACGCATGTGCTCTGTCCCCAGAGTTCCAGTGTTTGTGAGCCTGAAACTTGTGCCTCACTCCTGCAGTCCTTAACCTGAGGTCCTTATAGGCATTAGCTCTGGGTTGGAAGACATCCATATGATAAAGCAGGTGAAGCAACAGAAGCTTCTTCAGTCAAAGGATGGTGTCACCCTGCAAATCACAGATCTTGGTGGGCAGAGGGGCTTTGCTGGATTTTGTTCTGTGAAAAATTGTGCTTTTGAGAGGAAAGACAGCAGAAGAAAAAAAAATAGAAAGGAGAAAAATGTAGGCAAGGAAGCACCAGCCTGAGATGTACTGATGGCACAGTTTGGGAAAAACTGAAGGAGAGCAAAGGGAGGTACAAATGTCTGTGTGCTTCTGAGTTAACTGCTGACTGAAAAGAATCCAAAATTCATGGTATGGTCTGAATATGTTTTAGTCTTCTTGTGCCAGGAAAGCAGAATTCAGTACACATTCTGAATAAACAGGCTGCACCACATTTTTCAGTTATGATCATTTTGGCTGACATCTCTTCTGGTAAAAACAGCATGCAGGGTCATAAGCTTTTCCTAGCTACTCATGGATAAAAAGTGATAGCACAATTTTAAAGACTGTCATTAAGAACCTGCTACTAGAAACGCCAAGGCTGCAGAGGCAGATCTCAGTCTGCTGCAGGCTGTACAAACACAGCAGAGGAATCCTAGAAGGGCTTAAATCTGCACATACAATAGCCAGAACACGAGAGTGAATTCTCTACCTCCAGCTCAAGTATTCTTCTGTCAAACTATTATTCACGCTGTGTCCAGGATGAACAATGGCTCTCCCTGCTTGGTGATCACATCTTTAAAATACCAGTGGGCAGTTTTCAAATTGTCCTGGGCTCCAGCCCTTAGTCATCTCTCTGCTATGAGATAAATGCTTTGCTCTTTTTTATCTATTTCCATGAGTCAACCCCTCCAGCATCTTCTTCATTCTCCTCTCCTCTGAGCTCCTGCCAGTATTTTTCTGGTACTGAAGCATCCAGTGCAGTTTTGAATTCTGGGATCAAATTAAGGTTTCACAGCCTTGTATCAGAAACTAGCTGGGCTTTGAAAATTGGTTTAAAGCTTGATATGTGGGTGGGATCCAGACATCTGAGGCTTCAAATACTGGCTCAGACACTGTGTTGCCTCAAACAGGGAATTTAAGATACACAAGGTCTCAAGGTATCTTCATCCTGATACAGCTCAGGACAAATTGGAGTGCCTTGCTTGAACTGGGCTCACTGCCTGTCTCTTTGCTGCCTGACACTGTGTTCAAGACTAGATTTCACCTTGGCTCCAGAGCTTCAATACAGTCAGCATCTCAGTAGTGTAGCGATCTCATTTTGTGATCTGGGCAGACACAAGGAGTGAATCTTGGTCAGATTCAGACTGGCAGCATAGATCTGAGACATGGATGTACAGCATGCACTCTTTCAATGCAAAGTGCAGCAGAGCCACCAACCAGCAGTGCACATGCAAGGTTATGAGTGGGCTTAATACCCTCTGACACTGGCACTGCACATCACAGTGCAGACACAGTCTCTGTGTCCCAGCTATAAAATAAGGGCACACAATTGCTCTCCATCTCACAAGTCTGTCATTAGGATAAAGTGCACAGCTGACTCAGAGCTGCCTGAAAACTACTGGCATGAAAGTCAAACCTGTGTCCACACCTGCTGTTTGTGTCTGACCTATCACTTCTTATTCTCAGGGCAAAGGAAAGGCTCAAGCAGCCTGAGTTCCCAAAACAACTGGAGATTGGAGGTGGTGCCTTTCCTAGCCTTCTTGTATAGATAGAATGTGCTCAGACATCTCTTAATTAAGTTGGGAAGACTAGCAAGCTGATGGATTTGAATTGAGATGCTGGTGAAGTGCCTGTGACATCCCCAGAGGGCACATTAAATTAACCAAATAGACTAAGGATTCAGTAAGCTAATGAAGAGAGAAATGAGTGAGAGAGAAGAGGAAGATGGAAGAGAGGAGGATGACGGAGAAAGAAGAAGACAGAAAGTGGAGAGAGGGCAAAAAAGAAAAACAGAGGGATGAATGACCAGGGAAGAGGGAAAGGGAAGCATTGAAAAGAGGTGAGAGGAAAATACATGGAGAGACAGAGAAAGCAATTAAGAACAGGTATAAAGAAGTAAGAGACCCTGCAAGATCCTGAGGCTTTCTCCAACGTCATGCTGGGACCATCTGTGCTGCAGTCTGGGGTCCAAATTGCTCAGTCTCTGCCTCCATCAAATTGCATCAGCTGCTTAGCGAGGCTATAACCCCCAGCAGGGCTCAGCAGTCCACGCTGCCCACCTTGTGCCCTGAGGTGCTTTACCTGTTCGTGGTGCTCAATGCCCATGCTGATGGTGTTCACTAGGATTGCAATCATGATCCCACGGTTGAAATACTTGCTGTCCACAATCACTCGAAGCTTGACCCTCACTTCTCGCCACATATCACTGCAGAGCTTCAGCCGTCCTCCTTCTTCCACCTCCTCCTCCTTCTCCAGCGCTGAGGCACCCTGGTCCTCTTGGCTGCCCTCTCCATCCCCTTCGCTGGCTCCTCCATCCTCCTGGTCTGAGCCAGCGCTGTCCAGGACTGAGAGCCTCCTGGATGCTTCATGCTCTGCCCTATGGCATCGGGGGCAGTTGGTGGGATCAGAGGTTGCTGTCACAGCGATGGGCTGGACTAAGCCCTGAGGAGGGCAGCCAAGAGAGTTGTGCTGCTGGCAAACCCCTGGAAAGAGAAATGGTGCTGCTTAAAGAAGGAGGCTATGAAAAAGACATTCAAAGTGGACACCTGTTCGGTTTCTGGGTATTTAGACAGAGTAACTGGGCTTTTTAGCTGTAAGAATGATTAAACACTGACATATCATCTCAAGGGCAGCAATAGAAGCCGTTGCCATTGGGGGCTCTATGCTGACAGGCTGTGCCTCCAAAACACACGGTACTGTTCAGCTTCCTGTGATTAGACTCAACAGGGTTCACGTCCATTAGAGAAAGAACTGCTTTGTCTCATGAAGAAATTGTGGCTTGAGACTCACTAGCTTGTGTTAAGAGGGACCTGAGGGAAAAAACAGTCATGAGAGTTGCTTTTGGCCTGAACTGCTACAAGTGGGGTCTGAGAACCCCCCAGCCTGAACTGAACTCTCTAAATTAGAGAAACTACATTAGCAAAGCATCTCAAGAAGCCAGAAGAGGTAGCACAGGAACACATCCTTCTGACAGTGTGTGCTATGAATCAGAACAGATCCCCTGACTTCAGTGAGAAATCTAAATTTCTGTTTCTTGATCCTCCATTTGGGCCTGGAAGATCAAGTGGACACTGGGGGAAATGAAACAATTAATTCATTAACACAGCACATGAAGCCTGCAGAAATTTTTCTCCCAGCAAGAAAAGAAAATGAAAGTTGGACTATGCAGGACCAGCTGAAGGAAAATCTGCCTTTTTGCTTGTTAATGGGAGCATAACATAGGAAAAGCATCAGCAGGCATTTAATACTAACTCTATAAAACCATTTTTACAGTGACTTTTCCAGCCAGGAACCCAATTTAAATGATATCTCATGTCTCATTTTACGCAACAGCATGTGCTGCCATCAAGAGAAATTGTCTCCATTGTCCTTGCATATCAACCAGACCTCAGCATCGCTCCTTAGGTTCAGGCAACATCTTACTGCAATTCTACTCTCTTTGCCTCTCTCCTGAGGTCTGGCAGCAACTCTGTTTGGGAGAAGAGCTCTGGGGGACCTGCTGTGCCACCAGGTCAAATTCTTTGCCCCACTTTGTTATATCCCCTAATTCTTCTCTCTCCCAAACTGCTATCAACACCGGGCTATACCAGACACGGAACCCTTTACAAGCCTCAGTGTCTTTATCTCTTTATGGTCTCTGGATTTCAGACCTGGATTATCCATATTCCCTGCTGGCCACCCTTGTTTCATTCCCTTTCTTGCTGGCCACCCCCACCTTGCTGGTCTGGTGTGCTGGCCATGGTGCCACGCTCAATGGCCAGTGTTAATTATAATTCTGTTCTTTATAGGCACAGGTCCTTTGGAAAGCTGGCACATGGAGATGCTCCCAGCTACTCTCACATTTCCACCGCTGGCATTTCCAGCTCTACCCATGTGATCCTTACTGTAGTGCCTCTGGCTTTTCCTGCTCACGCCGGGTTTGGCATCACTGGGCTCCTCCACGTGGCCGTGGCGCCAGCTCTGCACGCTGTTGTACAGCCCAAGGGTGCGGCGCTTGGCCTTGCGCAGGATGTGGCAGACGTACTGGAAGATCTCCTCGTAGCAGTCTCCCGGCTCCATGTAGCTGGCAACGGTGCTGGAGGAGAGGTAGCGGGCCCTTTGCTCCTGCATCAGCTGGTGCTCCCGCTGCTTGGTCTCCGAGAACTGTGTGGCAATGACCACCAGGCACAGGTTGATCATGAAGAAGGAGCCCACCTAACAGCAAAGGAGAAGAAGGGACCGATGTCAGCACAAGGAAGAACATGTGGGAGGGGGAATGTAAGGCAAGAGAGGAGGGGAAAGTGACTGGAGGCAGACAGAGGAGCGGGAATCAGTCTGCATATGGAGAAGGGGTTTCAGAGAAAGCCAGGAGTGCATGAGCTTGGTTTTGAGACCTCACTCAACATCATTTCCATGCAGAATTTAAAGCTATGCACTGAAATTCAGGAAATAGGTCCAACTTTTTGCAGGTTTTGGGACCCTTAGCAAATCACTTAGAAGTTGCATACAAAGGGCTTGATGAAAACTAGACCTTTTCTTTCCCTCTCCTTTGTATTAAATAGAAGGTAGGAGACAGAGAACCAGTTTGGTTGATCTCTACTTATTCATCTACCACTGGAAAAATCATGCACTGCCATTTATAACCTTCAGCTCTTGGAAGAAACGTCAGTATTCTCAGATCATTTTAATGACATACTTATATACTTGGGGCATGTTATTAATTTCTACCATTTGCACCTTAATTCTCCATACAGGGAGATGGGACTTTGCTGAAATGAGTGAGCTCTTGAAATCAAAAAGGATTTTACAGAAACGAATGACTTTTAGAAGGACACTGAGTAGTCTGGTAAAACCATGCTTCCTTGCTTATTTCCTATTCTTCTGATACAAGATACATCATATTTGCTCTTTTTAAATTTGCCCTCTGGCCTAGGTAGGCTTCACATTTCAAACACAAAAGCCTTAAAAAACACACCTCCCATTTCTTAGAAAGAGCAAACAAAATGCTCAAGTTCTCCCTATGCTCTAGTTCTCCATACAGAAGCCCAAATGTCTACCAGGCTTATTTTACAACTTTGTATGTTCCCTTTAAACCTCAGTTTTTCTATTTGTAAAATGGAGAAAGGATTTCTTGGTGCTGAGAGATCTGGAAGCAAAATGAACACACTCTGTGTTACATATCATGAAATTAGAGATTCATTTCCACAGGGAGATCTATCCATAGATAGATATAGGATGAATCCTGGGCTTCAATATGATGAGAATTTCATACATAAAAGGGCTGGTAACTACGTTCAAAATAATTTTCAAAAGCTATGACCCCTTGATTGCTGCCTACTCCCCGCAGATCTGTAAATGGCAACAGGGCATTGATAAAATGCAGAGTCTAAACTCTGAAGAAGGACCATGCATCTGCAGTGCTCTGAAACAGACTCTGAGGGGCAGCCCCTGTGAGGAGATGAAGCACCAGCCCAAGATTTCTGCTTCCCCTGGGCCAGTGAGCATCCCTGCCAAGGGGCATCCTGACACCAGTTTCTCCTGTATGAACCCACACAGGACCCAGTCTCACCTCACTGTCCCTCCTTTACAAGCAAAGAGCTCTGACAGAGAGCAGGATTCAGTCCTGCCCTTGTCTTCACATGTGTCCTCTCCTGTAAAGCCTTTCCAGCAAAGGGGACAGAGGAGACAAAGGTGGTGATAACCTGACCTCAGTGCTTGTGAATGGAAAAAGGGTTTATTTCAGCAAGTACTTCAGAGCTTGTTTTACCTATCCCAGCAGCCTTTCTCCTGACCAGCTTGCCCTTCTGGGTGACCCTTTCTCTTGCACACAAGTGCCCAGCACCTTTGTCCAAAGGGGTGGTGTCCCTGCTAGCATCTCAATAACCCTTTGAAACATGAAGCTCTTTCTGACCAGATTCAACATAAGGACAGTAAAGTATCTGAAAATAAAGGGCTTTTTTTTCCTCCCCCTCCTCCTCTCAGCATCCTTCAAAGCTGTTCTAATTCTGTTTCCCTTCATCACTGAACCCTTCCCTTCTCTCTCCTTCCCCCATATTTCAGCCTATTTTCCCTTCAGCTGCTGCATACTGCCTTGAAAATTAAAATAATGCCTCGTTCAGATTCCTTTGCCTTCACCCAACATTTTCCCTAGTCTGTGATGTCTTGCATGTTTTATTTTAACTGATGAGAGTATGACTGGGAATCCAAATTCTTCTCTGGTGCACTCTCCTCAGCAGCATGATACTCACATGGGCTTTCCCTTTTGGTTATGTCCCTCAGCCAGCACTGAGTGAAGCAGCGCAGGGAGATGGACACCAGCTGTGTCAGCATCTCTGGAACACTACTTGTGACACCGCCTGGTACTTTGCAATTTCCCACAACTTCACAAACCACAAGCAGTTAGGGCTTGCAACACCTTCTCTCCAGGCCACAAGGGGAAGAGCTGAGGGCTGAGATGCCCACACCAGGACCACACTGTTGGCCTAGGGTTGAATCTGGAGCAGGGCTCAGGTTCACATCACCGAGCCCTGTCCTCACAGGCACTGTTTGCCGCCATCTCCCACCAGATGAACAAAA
Organism: Corvus kubaryi; assembly: GCF_017639235.1. Taxonomy (NCBI): domain Eukaryota; kingdom Metazoa; phylum Chordata; class Aves; order Passeriformes; family Corvidae; genus Corvus; species Corvus kubaryi. The sequence goes on along the minus strand of NW_024582061.1, from coordinate 16,371,276 downwards.
AGGAGAGAAGGGAGAGGACTGGATATGGCAACTACTCCCCAGTCCTTATCCTTTTAGCTAGGAACATCAAACACAAAGCAAATTAGCTTGGTTAATCCTCAAAATCACAGGCAAGTCCATAAACTCTCAGGCCCTGCTGAGCTTGGCACTGCTTCCCAGCCAGGAGAAGGGCAAGAAGGGTCCCAGAAGGCTCCTAATTGAGCGATTCGTCTCAGCTGGCTGAGCAGAGAGACGGGGAAGTGTCGGACATGGAGTCAAAGCATCTGACAGAAGCAGATGGAGACCCTTGATTCAGAGCCCTAACACAGGGTCCCTTTCAGCCCTGAGACTGAGCTGTGCTTTGATAAAGCAGATCCTGGCCTCATTCAGCCCAAGGTTCAAGCTCTATCTCTGCAATATCTAACAAAATCTGACTAGTGCTGCAGATGCTGACTTGTCAATTACTTTCACTGCTTCTGCCTGGATGTCCAGCTTGCCTTCTGAGGCCCACATGTGTAAGCACAGAGCACTTCAAGGAGCCTCTGAGTGCTGCAATGCAGATGCCAGTCTAAGAGTTCAGAAGAGCTCACTCATCCAGGAGCCACAGCAGTGGCTGAGTAGCTGGAGAGGTGTCAAAGAGACAGCTGGACCTCAAGCAGGAAATCCCAAATGAAACACTGATCCAAGAGCAGGGAGCAGTCCTTCCTTCGTATCACATCCCTGACCCCTGGCCAAAGGGGAAGCAATTTAAAATCTACTGAATACATAAAATGCTTTTTCCAGGTTGTTCTACAAGGCTTCTCAGAGTGCCAGGGTCAGTCAGCACCCTTCCCCTCAGAGGAGCACATCTATGCAGGATTTCTAACTGTGCTAGGAGTACATCCAGGTGGTGGAGCCTTCTTCCTGCCATATGAGCAGTAGCAGGTAATGCCCTTATGTGGGTGTTTGCAGATATCATTGTAGGAAAGAAATCATGGATGAAAGCACAGCTCTGGAGAGAAGCTGCAGAGATCTAGCCCCAGAAGACTGAGTCTGAGCCAAGGCTAGAATGTGTGTGGAAAAGCAAAGAGTCAGAGCTTAAAGTATGACTGTCAGAACAATTCTGCTTAGAAACGCGGGCCTTTCAACCATGGAGAAGGAGGGAAGCATAAAGGCTGGAAGGGCGATACTTCATGAGACTTAAAGAAAGATTATCATTTCTATATGAAGATTCAGACAGAAAATGCAGCCAAGTGATAGTGAGTTTACACTGTGGCTATGTGCTGCAAAAGGTGTATCACACACGCCAAGTAGGTAGCAGAAAAGCTAAATACTTCCTTGGCCTAACTCCACCAAAGGCAAAGAAAATATTCCACCTAGCATATGGCTCCTTTGTTCTCAGCAGACCCCAAAGTAACCTGAGATTAATGTTCTTCTGTGTTTCACAGAAATAAACCTATATGGCTTCTGCAAATGAGGAGGGAGTGTCTAGAAATGTCAATGACACTCTGCAGTAACATCTCAGGTGGAATGTTTAATTGAGGGTTTTCGGTGCCTGCAAATCCAGAGACAAAGTTTGAATCACTGTGAATCCACATGATGTGAGCCAGCACTGGAAGGATACTTAGAAACCAAAAATATGGTGACAGAATTTCTGTAGTTTGACATGTGGGGGGAGGGGCAGTTTCTGGAACTGGCCTACAAAAGACTGGGTATGTTGTGCCCCAGTGGTTAAACACTGACCCTGCACAGTCCTTCCTGCCTCTGGGAGAGACTGTGGCTGTGGGACAAGGAGTAAAGTCTGTGTCTAACTGCATATTCTACAAACTGGCGTATCCTGACCATGCTGCTCAAAGTCAAAATGCAGGTGGGTACTAAATATCTGTTACATCGTGGGATATATGAACAAACTTCATGGGAAATGAAGAATTTTCTGAACTCACAAAAAGCAGTGGATGTTCAGTTTGCCCTTGAGAACAGAGCCTGTGGAAACTCCCCCCTGTCACCCCATCCTGTGCAATCACATCTCTGCACTGTCTCTTTGGGACTCTCCAGCCTCGAAGTAAAAGGAACATTCCTGAAGGTATATTTCACCTCTGCTGTCCAGGTTTCATGCTCCAGCCCACAGGGTCATATTTCTGTTATTCTCTCCTTGTCTTGCCCTTGTGAGTGTAGAAGGCCATAAGGCAGGGTGAAATCAAGGATACAGTAAGATTTTCATAAGTTGTCTGACCTGAATGGGCTAATAGATTTTTTTTTTTTTTTTTGGACCCTCCATATGTACAGGCTGCAGAATTTCTCACAGAAATGGATTAAAGTTTGCTTTTTCTCAAGTCATTGTATGCCAACTTGAATTTCAACTAGATCCTGTACTAGGTAAACCTGTTAGTTTTACTGGGTGACTTTGTCTAGAGATCCTATTTCTTGAAGGGTGTGGCCTCACAGGACAAGTGTTGGATGAAGATCAGAGTCTTAGCCAGGTCCCATTCATCAGCCCATCCAAATGCACATAGGTCTTGGAAATACACACTGAGGTCCTTGCTTAGTGACCTGGAACGAAATTGCATCTACCAGGTACAGATTTTATACTTCCCATAATTCATCCTATGTCTTTCTATTTCACTCTTTGGTCCCCCAGGTGAGCAAAGTGCAAGAGCCTTCACAAAAACAAAATCCCTCCTTGTTAGAAACAGACTATTCCCTCCAAAAAAATGCACTTATGCAAGGGAAGCCTGAGGAATGGAGAGGCAGTGGCACCATGTTTCTCAACTCTCATCCCAGGTCCAGATAATAAATATCCTCACAGAAAACCAACCTTCAAACTTCATTTGCATAAATCCACAGGGTTTATAAACTGCTTATTAAGTTCTCATCGCTGACACACTTCTCTCTTTCCATCCCACCAACCACGAGCGATCTCACACAGCCAGTTTATTTTGGACTGCTGACACTTTCGGAGCAGTAGTTCCTTTTTGTTCACGGTGAGGAAGTAATTCAGCGTGACAGACCCTGAATCTAACAAAAAGTGAATCTGAGACTCTGAACCTGATAAATCCAGGTGCTGCCAAAAGCTCCTGGCTCAACATGGCTCAAAAATTACTCAAGAGCTTAAAATATATAGAGACCAAGTAGAAGAGCAGAGAAAGAATTGGCTTTTAAGCCAACTGGTTCGGTGAATTTACTTTGCAAGAAGATCTGCCAGTGAGAACATTATTCTACACTGGGCATGTATAACTTTAGAAATCAATTCTAAGTATGTTTTTGAGTGAAATATAATAACTTGGCTGATAACTATGTATGTGATCCTGCTGCAGACTCTCGGTGAAAATCAACTAGCTGGATTTCTGAGACTCCTAGAATGCCCAGGATCTGTGTTGATCTAAGACCTGTTTTTTGTAGGCTCTTAGCTTGCATTGCTGTCATTCATCAAACCTTATACTTACGATTATCAACAAGATAAAGTAGATAAAATTGTAGAAGGAATGGGCATCCATCACATAGTACATGATCTCCACCCACCCTTCCAGTGTGATCACCTGCAAAGACGAACAACAAGAGAAACAGGAGGGAAGCAGTATTCCAGAGTTCACTCCTCAGTGTATACAAGCAGATACTGGCAGGACGGTTGCAACCCAAGAAAGGTGAGAAACAACAATTCATTTCAACGAAGCCAAATTTCCATCTTGGGAAATCAGCATGGTACTGCTTGGTGACACTGGCATACTGTCAAAGCCTGTGAGATCATTCTAGTCCACAGCAGGAATATTCCATTAAAATAGTTCATTTCCCTGGATCGCAGCAGGGGAAAACCCGCGGCAGGTTTCTGTGCCCCTTGGACTGGACACCGCGTACAGCCGGAGGAAAAGAAAAAAGCATGGAATTTAGCTCCCATCTGCAACGTGTACTGGGAATTTAAAAAAACCCAAAACTTCCTTTACTATAGTTGTCTGGACTGAAAGGGAAACCGATACAAGTCAGGCTGAAGAATGGAGCTTATTTCAGCAAGCACCTGGAACTGCTCTGTGTCCCTCCCCACCTACAGGAACACTGTTCGTGTGCGTGCTGTCTCCCTTACCAGGGGAGTTGCAAGGCCCTTTACTTTGCACCTCTGTCACACCCTGCAGAAATTACCACTGGAGCCCAGAATGACTGGGTTTGAAAAACAGAAAAATAAGCTTGAGCCTTGTAAGGAGGCGAACTCAGACTTACCTGAAATATCACGATCCAGGCGTAGCCAATGTTGTCAAAGTTGATGGCACCCTTGTGCGGGTTGGCGTTGCCGGTGCGGCACACGTTGTAGTACTGGTTCCAGTTCACACACATGCCACTGATATTGAACTCCTGCCGGACTGAATTGTAATAATAATAATCATCCTTGTCCAAACAACACTCATGGCCTCGCTCCTTCAGTGGGGGTATTTCGTGACAGCCCATAATTCCATTGTCTCCTGAGAGCGAGCAGATAAAGGGCATCTCGTCATCTTCCTCTGGTTGGTAATAAGGGGGCAGGACAATGTCACCTTGTCTGCAAAAGAACCCACAGTCAAATTTCCTGTGACAGAGAGTTTCCTATCAGTGATACTGGTGGAGCTGGGACCCCCCATTCTGACATAGGGACTGCATTGGGTAGGGGATTTCCAGATTTATTGCCTCAGGAGAAGAGGAAGAAAGACAGGGCTCCTGAAAACCAGGACATTTCTAGGGTGAGTCCCCAGCCTTCAGAGTTTTTCCTGCCATCAGATCACCCCAAGCCGAATTACACAATCTGCTTGCATGAAGGTGAAGAAAAGCTGGAATGCAGAGATTTGCAGTCTGATCACTCTCCCCATTAACATCAAAGCTAAATCAGATGCAATGACATTAAGGAAGTTCATCAGGCTTTACTGTAATATGTTCATATATGTAACTGCTGATGGACATGTTTTGTAACATTTGGTAGTGAACCTTCTGTACTTCTAAAAAAAAATCCAGTTCATGCATAATTAACGTTGCACAGATAAGCCTTAAAATTTGGAAATGGAATGATAAAATTGACTTAACCTTAACTTTGACTCCTCCTTGACAGCTGGCATTATGGGTGCAATGTTTCATGACAAGTTCATGTCTTTTTTCCAAATAATGCAAGCACCTTCCAAATGCATGAATAATTAAAATCATCTATGCTTGCCTAGCTGGAGATGAGCTAATATCAGAAAAGTGAAAGGTGGAGATAAAAAAAATTGGATTAAACTTTATCTGGAGTATTCCTTGCAGTGCTACAATGCACAACTTTCACGTTGTGCAAACGCAGACTTTTTCACAAAGTGTCATTGGAAGAGGACAGGTGTTGATGAAAAAGAAAAGACAGTCTCTGATTCTTAACTAAGTAGGACTAAACTACAAAGATATGTTTTAACTCGTCCTCATCATTGGTGCATGGGTACCTTCAGAATTGATTTCCCCAGTAACAGTCAGCCAAATATTTTCTAATATCTGCACTGTGAAGGCTGTGGCCCCAATTCACTTCTCAGTTACATCAACTCTGCATGGATGTAATTACACTCATTAAAGAAGTGCTACTCCTGATTTACATAAAGGACAATCATCCTAAACATTAGTTTTTCTCCAAGGAATAAACACAGAAAATGCCTGCTTTAAGCAGCTCCTACTCTGCAACTCCACTGCTGTTCTGCACATTGCATTTTCACACATTTTCTTTCCAATTTGAGATGATCTAAAGCTTCAGAACTGTTTAATCAGTCTAAACTGATCTACAGCTCTAGGTTTTCTTTAAGTAGTCTACACTGATAGCACACCTGGGATTAGCATACGGTTTTAAGAAAACATTTTAAAGCCTGAGATCTACTAAAGCCAGAAAGTCAACAGGAGGAGCTGTGCCCTGAAACTGGGTAATCGGAGAATTCATGGCAGGCAGGAGCTTTTCCACCCCACTGCCTGTGGGAGGAGTAAAGCTGTGCTCTGCAGGCTCGCCCCTGAACCCCCCCGAATAAACCTCAGATACCTGTAATTGACCCCTGTGTGGCTCCAGGCTCTCTTTGCCAGAACTGTTCCCATGTTTCCCCACGAGTTTTTTTTCCCATTCAAACATTCATTCTTTGCTTTCAGATGTTCTCACTTCTACTAACCCGGCTGTTGGGACACCTCTCCCACCAGCCCTCTGTCCCCTCCCCATGGTACTGGCCACATGCAATCCTGCTCCTGAAGTTTTCTAGTAATTTCTCAGTGTCCCTCCAGAGTTAATGCACCACCGTCCAAACAGTGACCCCATCTCCACTTTGGAGGCGCCAGAGCTGTCCCTGGATGCCTCAGGAGGCACTGTGGCTTTCTGTAAGACTCCTGTGAGTGTTGTTTTCTGAAGAGGGAGCAGGTTCAGGAGAAAGGCAGCATGTTCCAGAGTTTCATGTCTTTTTGGGTGTAGGAGCACCATCCTGTATTACTGGGCATGGCTGGAGGGGGCAGCCATGCTAACCTGTGCCTCGATCAAATCCATATGAGCCCTGTCACCTGCTGAGAAGACAGAAGAAATCCAGCTGTATTTGCCGCCCTCCCTTTCCACTGCAAGATGTGACCAACACCCTGCACACTATCACCCCACACTTGGAGTAAGTGATACACAGAGAGCCTGGCAGAAGACATGAGCAGGCAGAGGAAAAGAGAAGCATCCCTGGAAGAAAGGAAGGAGATGTTGTCTCCCAGTCACTCACACTGTGAAGTTCTCCTCCATGAAGCAGCGGTTGCGGAGCAGCCCAGCCCACAGCTGCACCCCAATGATGCCGAAGATGAAGAAGACAAAGAAGCAGAGAAGAAGGACGTTCCCCAGCATGGGCAAGGTGTCCAGGAGCAAGTTCACAAGGATGCGCATGCCTGCAGGGGGAGAAGAGAACCAGAAGGAGCAAGTGTGGGACACAGGGATAGAGAAAGGGAGAGAGGAAGGGAAGGAGAAGAAAAGGAAAAAAGATTACAAGATAAGCATCAAAAAAATACTAATTAAAAAAAAAAGGCCCCATGAAAATAAAAGCAGAGTGTCAGAAATTAACTACTGTCCAAAGCAGGCCAGGTTTATGGTTATTGCCCTTTCTTGTCCTAACCTCTACTGACAGGCAGCCAGCAGAGCTGCTGTGATGCTGTGATCTCTTAACCTTAGGCCTCCATCTGCAGCAGGGAAGAAAAGAGAATGAGACTTTTGGTGCCATCAGCTATCTGACTGACATCCCTTCCTCCCCTTTCCCTGCAGAAGGACAACAGAGTGACAACTGTCCCAAAGGGGCATGTCAGCTCAACAGCCCCATTATCCAATGGCTCGGACTGAAAGTCATCCCAGTACAACAGCTACCTGTGAGATGTGCAACCTGTGAGATGAGACCTGGATTGACAGACCAAGGCCAGCCTGCCAGTGGGATGAACCTTTCCAGAACATATAAACTGACATAGATAATTGGGTTTTTATCAGTGAAAGTATCATCAAGAGACACTCATGTAGACCACAATTTCCTCCCCTGGGTAGTCATCGTGCCCCAATGGGGCTGGAGCACACAAGTAGCAGGCACAGCCCAAAATGCTTCCAGCACAGAATCTCTGCCCACTGCAAATGTTTCCAAAAAGAACTTTTTTTTACTCTCTAATTACCTAATGAATTGTTCATGTGGTTTTACTTTCCCCTTGGCTCTTCATCTCACAGCCACAAGTAGAGGTAAACATAGTCTTGTTTCTCTGTGGAGCTAATGGCTTTTCCTCTGCTCTCCAGGGATGGTGAAAGTCTAGAAATTCTTCTGAGCATCACAGTACTGCCTTTACCCCTATGCACACCTCACGAGGTTGTCTCTCCTCATCTCCATGGAGGTCCCTCCCCCAGGTACCCAGAGAGTTCCTTCACTGAAGATTTTCCATGTAGGCCAGCAAATAATTAGCTAATTAGATATTTATAACCAATTCATTACTTCAGATGGCAGTGGAAGGCAAAAGAGGAGGGGAAGATAAGATTAGGATTCTCTGACAGCCCTTTGAGACACAAGATAATCCCCCTTGTGTACCCAGCATCAAGTAATTACCACACAATACTATACATTATGCTCCGTGTCTATCCCCTGGACTGCTCACACCTCAGAGGGAAGTGGCACCTGGGGTGGGGCAGGCAGGCATGGAATTCACAAACACTGAAGGGAGAAGGAGAAGTGTGCCTGCTGTGGAACATCAGACTGGTTTAGGTTAGTAGAGAATGTTTTGGGGACAGAGCAGGGTAGAAGAGACAGGAGTGGTATTTACAGGTAGGTGATGTGTAGGAGGGAGAAGATGCTTAATGGTGCTTACACAGGATTGTGAAGGATAATGGATGATGGCACTAGCTCTAAGACCAGGCTAGGGAGCAGTAGCTGAGCCCTGCTGCCTGGCTGTCCAGCTGTGTCACCAGCCACCATGTAAGGCAGCTTCTAGACGAGTACATCAGTAACTCAGCAGAGCTGGGGCACGGCTCCAGCCACTCACTGGGGATCGCAGCCATGCCCTGAGTCACTGGCAGCTCTCTGATCTCTCAGCACACCAAGTCCAACAGCGCAGCCACAGTGCCCTGCTGTGGGCCACTGTGACCTGCTGGGCCCTGGAGAAACGCTCTGGAGAGTACAGAGACTTCAAGACCGTGCACCCTCACTGTAGTGCTGCGTTCCTGGCATTAATGTTGCGTCACAGAACGAGCTCAGTAGTTCCCATAAACTGTCCTGGTTGGTACATTAGGGAGAGCCAAGTGACATGGGAAGCTGTGCCAGTAATGCTGCAAGAGGGGGTGATCAGTTGATGTCAGATCAGTTGATGCTAGCTCCACTTCAGAGCTGGGTAATGGGAGAAGTGAGGCTGCCCTTATGCTGAAATGCAGAACAGACAGAACAGACATTCCCACCAGGATTTTACAGACAGCACGCTTGTTGGGTCAGAATTTGCAAAAATTGATTTTGTCTATGTTCCAAGAGAAAGCAAGTGATGTGCAAAACTTGTCTGCCTTTTCCTTTTCTGCCTGCCCATACGTTCTCCATCCTGACTCTCACAGGGAGTACTGATAGTACAAGATTATGCTCTCCACAGCTCTAAGATCATAGCTATTGCCCTCGTGTTAGGCCTTCTGGGGAATGTGGAGCCATGACCCAAGAACTGGCAGGTAACCCCACCATTTGGCGTCTTTTCCACCTCACAAAGAATTTCAGCATTAACAGGTCCTAAGTCCAAGTGAAACAAATGAGGTTTTTTTAATTTCACAGTTAGACAGATTAATCTTTCTCTTTCTATTGATGCAGACTGTGGAGATGAGATTGGCTCTTCAAAATGAGGAACACTGAATCTACACCCATCCAGATGTTCAAACACCAGTTGCAATTGCAGGAGAAAGAAGGAGAAAGCCTGAAAGGCCTAAGGATAACAGGTGATGATTTACCATAGAGCCTGGTGGCCAAAACAATGAGGTCTCCAAAGCAACTGCCCAACAATGGAAATGGGCAGTAAAGCTTTGGGAGTATTCTGTTTTGGGGTACTGGGATGCCTCCCTTTTCCAAAGGGCCCTCACTGGACAAGCTGCCATCCACAGCCACACCTGTGCATCTTGCATAACAAATTCTGAAAGGTGCTGGAAAACCAGTTCTTCATCAAAATCCTGCTGCTGCCTTCTTCCCACCTTCTGCTGCCTCTACCTGCTGCTCTGCCACTTTACTTTTCTCTTGCTGTGCCTACAACTCCTCTCTGCCTCTGTGCTGCTCCTCAGCTCATGCGCACACTTTTCCTGGCCTCCCTCCCCACTGCTGCCTTTCCCCACATCCCCATTTGTCCTTTACCATTGGCAGAGCAGAAGCCATGCTGGCTCACAGTAAGGAGGGGATATGAAAGGGACAGTGACCTTTTCTGAAGCATCCTTTGTAAAAAGGGAAATGCTGCTCGAGAAGAGAAAGGAAGAGAGGCTGGGCAGTCTGGAGGAAGAGCGAGGAGGGAGAGCATTGATGAAACAACATTCAGCAACCAAACAGCCTTCCAGGGCATCAAATATGAAAAGGTTTTGCTCTTCAAGGGAAATAAAAGCTAGAAACATTAAATATTCATGAGTGCCAGGTGTGGGCTCAGAAAGATCTTTTCTCCACTCACTCTGACCAGGAGACCAGGGGAAGGGAGGAAATGAAATGGCCTCGGCTGTGGGCAGCCAAGGAAGGAACCTCACGATGCTCACATAATGCTTCCCTGCTGCTCACCCATGCCCTTGGGCAAGGGGTAGAGAAGGTGCTCGATGGTACCTCGAAGGCAGGGCTGCTTCTGGTAAGATATCCCGCAGGAGCGAAGCCACAGACGCGTTCACCACTCACACACAGCAGATGGGGGGAAATTATGTCACAGGAATGAGAAAGGGTGGGAAGGTGAGAGAAGTGCCAGGAAGTGACCTATCAGAAGGAAGCACAGGGCTGAGCAAAGTCTCTGAGCTCCCTCCGGGGTTTGGAAGAAGCAAATCGTCTGTCTGACCCTCTGGTGGCATCCAGAAGCCCTTCCAGACAAATTCTGCAGACACTATGGTGACCCTAGCTCCCTCCAGACACTTGCCATCAGCCCTGATTAGCCTGGCCACGGCGGCTAAGCGGAGCCGTCTGCCGTGCCCGCCCCGGGAGAGCGGCGGGGCCGGGCTGGGGAGGGGCTGCGGAGCCGCGGGCAGCGGAGCCCGCTGTGCGGGGCAGGTGTGCGGGGCAGGTGTGCCCGGCACGCCGCCGCCTCCCCTGCTCAGCAGCGCTGCCACTTCGCCTTCTCTCCGCCTGCCTCCTCCCAAGCGCCAGGGCCGACAGCGGAGCTGATTCACTCCCCAGCGCTAACCACCCTGTGATGCGAGCGGGGGAACTGCCTTAGAAGGGGTGAGAAACCCTGTTCTTTCTGGTTTTTTGTATCTCAGTCACCTCTGAGGCTCTCAGTCCTCCCCAGCTATAGCGTGAGGGACAAAGCCAATGCATGTGAAGTCAAAAGGAGTTGCAGCTGGAGGCAATCATTCCCTTGCTTGGGGTAAAGAAGATGGAGGAGAACATAATTGTCAGCACCCATCTCACCTGCATCGTGGACCAAGCTACCAGTTGTCATTTGAACTGGAACAAAACCAAATCTCCTTCCCATCAGCACTTGTGACTGTAGCTGGCAGGACATTCTGCAGAACGCAGAGACTGAAGTGTCATTATGTCCCTCAGCCAGGCTGCTTGTCCAAGCGTGCCTTTTTTCCTTCCTCCCCTGCCCCAGGACGCATGGCAGTCCATCCAGCTAGCATGTGCTTGGCAGGATTTTCCTGTGCATGCTCCTTTATGGAAATTTTCAGAACTGAGGAACCATTCCAGCAGATAGATTGTGCAGAAAGTACACAGAGAGAAACGTGCACCTTTTTTTTTTATTTTGCAGCCAACCCCTGTAGTTAAAATAATCTTGGTTTATGTGCACAGTGCAAGCTGGTGCTCCAACTTGTGGCCGTCCTCACTGATCTCTTGCTGACCTGAAGCTTAGCTGTCATTTCACACTTTGCATTCATAAACATCAGCTCAAACATGGGGCCAAACTACTGCCAAGAGACACCAATCAGCTGTGGGTCCAACAGCAGACACACTGCCAAGCTCACCGATATTATAGCCCACAGCTTCCCTCGCCATGGAGATCTTTTCCCTTTGCTGCATTCCCCCTAACTGAGGCCTCTTCTGCAAACAACACGTGCAAGCTAAAGGAGTTCAGCTGGAAGAGCCAGTGTGCAGCTCCAGATGCTTTGTCCTCAAGCTGCAAAGCCAGCCTCACTCACGTTGCAGACCATCACCGCCTGCTTTACACCAAGGCAAGAGAGAACATGTCCAGACGGATGGTCAGACCCAAATTAAATTAACTCTGTGGAAAGACAGGTCCAGTTGAGGTACCAGATGAGGTACTGAGAGACCTTAAGCCAGTTCTGCTGCTAAGGAAAAACTGCCCCAGACATGCTGACCTCATTCAGAGAAACTCAAAGTCTTCCCATTGATCTCTTTGTCAGGTTCTGGGTGTATTTGCAGGATACATTTAGAGTTGGGGGTTTAGCTCTTGCAGATGCTCAGCATGACCCATAGCTCAGGAGCACTGGTCAGTTCCTCACCAACTCCTCACTCTTGCCTTACCAACAAGCAAAGGCTTCTAGAATCCCTGACTGGCTCAGACACTTCATCCTACACAGCTTGTTGATGACATAACCTCAAATTATCTTTATCACTCCTCAGTGTAACCACAGAAGATATCAAAACATGACATTTCCAGCACTTACAAAGCTTCACCCAGTACAAAGAGCTGTTGTTCATTTTTTCAGTAGCATGGGCACACCAAGCCTCATCTTCATACAGTGACTTGCCTTAGAATACTGAATCAAGGTTAAACATTAAGTTCCCCTAAGTCCTCACCTTCAAAGTACTCCTCAGCTTAAGCCTGAGGTAGTCAAAAGGCAGACTAAAACTCCAGGAAAAAACTGTTGGCCAGAGCTTCACCCTGCTGGAACAACAGATCTTTCCAGAGTAGGCTTAGAGTACACTCATATAAGAGAAAAATCTCTCTTTAAGCTTGCTCCAAGGCTGTAGAAACAATTCCCTTGGGATCCAGGGACTAACACAGACCTCACCTCTTTTCAGTCAGAGAGCAAGACATGGACCAGGTCACATCATGAGCATCAAAAAGAAAATGAAGAAGGGAGAAAAAATGCACCACTTAAAACCCCTCCCAACAGACATTCAGCTAAAACAACCACCAAAAAGAGAGTGCAAATGAAACCAGAGATAAACTGTTTTCCTGAGGGGAAGAGGAGCAAATAAACACAGGCACTGCAGAGCCACAGTGCTCAGCAGGCTGCCAAAGGGGGCTCAGGTGGTGCTGCCAGGTGATGTGAAGAAGCAAGCTCGGAAGTGAAGCCTCCTAATTGCGGACCTGACCCCAGGCTTGCAGTGGCCTCAAGAAAGAGAGCAAAATCCAGAGCATTTACCTCGACACCTAAATGCTGACATTTCTAGGAAAAAGAGTGGCCAGTCTAAGCTTTTCTGTCATCCAAAAAGGAGACACCTAAGCTCTGCAGCAGGCTGCACCTTATTATGGATGCTGTAAGCCCAGCTACGGTTCGCAGATAACAGCAGAAAATTCCTCCTCCACAGGCAATGGCATTCAGTACGTGCCACCATAGCATGGTTGGTAGCCACATAATCCGTGACATGAGCAGAAATGGATGCAGGCAAAGGTCCCAGTTAGCAGCCCCCTTCTTCACTCTCTTGCTGTTATCCCCTTGCAAGCTTTGGACTGTTAAGCAACCTTGTCTTGGAGAGTGATGACAGGTGTCAGATTATTTCTTAGAGAGGTGTCTCTCTGGGGGATTTCTGTCATTTTGTTCTTTTCTGTAATACTGAACATCTAATAAGCAACACCTACTACCACCTGCTACAGTAGTTCATTCACTGATCATCTCATTTTTTCCCCATTTATCACTGCAATGATGACTGCATTCACTTTCAGTGAAGAGTCTATTAAAAACATACAGCGCCAGCTTTTCTTTAAGAATTGCAGGAGCCACCCAACACCAGGGACAAAAGTCAAGTCCAGTGCTGTGGCTGCGAGCCACTTGCCTCCATTCCATAAATATCCTTAAGTTCTTTACACATCTCTAGTGCTGTCTAAGTGGGACAGTATAATGCAAAATATTATGTGAAAGAGCGTTAATGCAACTTCTGGTTAAGATTTAACAGGGCTAATTTCCTCTTGCTGTCACTAGCATGAATCATGTTTCTTTCTACTGCAGGCAATGACATGACGTTACATGAATTGAGTGCGAACAGGAGAATCGGTCCCAAAATACACAAAGATAGAGAAATTTAAGGTTATGATTGTAAATTGCCTTGCCCACACACACAAACTTTAATTTGCATTAGTGTAATATGACAGTATCATTCACCCCATAATACACTGTCATTATTGCTCACATTTCCATGGTATCCATTGCTTGATAGGTCCCATGGGACAGATTTTGCAAAACAGCTCAGCTCCCATTTAGGCAGCAAAATACATGGCTGGGCTTTTGTGAGCACTGTGTACACTGGAGGCTGAGCTTGTTTGAACAGGCAGCAGAATTGTCACAATGGGAGCTGTGAGGCACTAAGCATTTTTTAAAATTCTGGCTCTGCAGGTTCCCCTACAGGAGAAGAGAGAAATAAAGATTCCATCAAAGGCCTTTCTCTGACTGGTTTCTCTAATGTTTTGGTTTGGTTTTTTTCCAGGCTTGCTTTACTTCCAGTAACACAAATTCTGAAGTGCTATTACAGACTCTTGTGATTTTTATCGTCAGTCTTGGGAGGCATGGCAGAAACCTTCAGGTGTGAAATCTTGCTATGACTTGACAATCTCAGATTACAGAAAAAAACCCCCAACAAACCAAAGAAGAGAAGGTTCTATTCCCCTCTACTATGGGTAGAAAAAAGATATGAGTACAGGTCTAGAGGTCTGAAAGACACAGGAAAAATAAATGTAATCTCTGATTGTTTTTCCTTTTCCTTTTTCAAATCTCATTGCTTTAAAGCCATCCAAAAAACCTACAAGCCCACAATTTGTGACTTTTGAATACTTGTTAATAACAGTGAAATTAAGTGGACTGGTTCAGAGAAGGAAATACTACTTTCTCCCATGAACCGTGACCACAAAAAATAGAAACTACGCAATGTATGGAACAAAACAAGGCATTTCCAGGTCTATATTTCCTGCATTTCAGTGTTTCCCAGCTTCTTACCATGATGCTACATTACCAAATAATATAATTTTCGTTATGTTTAGGGGTTTTGCTCCTAAATTTATTTTGATTACCCAGTTAAACACCTGACAATACACTGCACACTTGGAATCCACATGAAAAACAGCACTGAGCTCAGACAACAAGTAAATAAAATTGGAGCCTGTCTTCAGTGACTGAAGACTTAAATTAAGTACAGGAAAAAATTGTTTCCTGTAAGTTGTGAGGCACTGGAACATCCAGAGAAGTTATGGATGCCTCATCCTTGGCAGTGTTTAAGGCCAGGGTGAATGGGGCTCTGAGGAGCCTGCTGTAGAGGAAGGTGTCCCTGCCCATGGCTGGGGGGTTCAAACAAGATGATCTTTAAGGTCTCTTCCAACCCCAGCCATTCCAGGCTTCTCTGAAGGCTTCCTCCAGCACTACGAAATGTGGGTCTGGTTACAGACCAATTGGTTTGTTAAAAAGCTTCAGAGAAGCATTGATTTGCAAACCCATCCAGCATATTTGTGAGTCAATAAATCTTCTTTATACTATCCTTGACTTTGTATCGGTTTTGGTTTCCTCCGCCCCGCTTCTCTGCATTATCCTACACACAGAGGTGCATCAGGCCTTTGTGTGCTTTGCCTGGCAAACCCTACCACTTGCCTCCTATGCATTTCTCTTTCCAGCCTCCCTTCTTTTCTGTTCTCACCTCTCTTGATCCTCATTCTGCTCTGCTCCCCTTTGCACTGTTTCCCTTTATCCTGAGCATTCCCATCTGATTTAGGGCTTGACTGAATTGATAGAGCTGCACATAGAGGACAGTGCAGCTCTGACTACAATTCCATCTCTGATCTGTCCGCCTCTTGGAGGAAAAGCGTCCTTTAATGGCATGCTCCAGGCATAAATCTCATTGCTCGATTCAGTGTTTTGCTCCATTTCGTTGGGAAGGGAGGACATAGACTGAACTTGACCCTATTGGTCAAGTCCATTTCGTGTTGGCTTTTCTCCATCCTTTCCCTGCCCACCTGTCTGGGACAGAGCCTACAGAAAGCTGGCAGCTTCACCTTTAAATACATTTCAGTCACACGGCCTGACCAGGGAATGAAAAGGGCTTTGTGACCTCTTAACTTTTTTGTATGGGTGCTACAAGAGAACATCCCTCCTGTGCCTTTACTAACCTGCTCAGGCTGTATGTGGATAAATCTACGTGTATACACATTTGCACATGGTTGTGGGTGTGGTTTGTTTGTCACTGAGATGTGATAATAAATATTTACAGAGCACCTCATACAAAGAACTGTGAGTTGGGTAAGTTTAGATATTTGGAAAAATCAACTTTATCTGAGTTTCAGCTATTGCTTCACAAATAAAGCTGAGAGGGGGAAAAAACGTACTTCCAAAAGAGTCATTTGAAGAGTACATTTTTGAAAGGGAATCAGCGTTGGAAGAGAACAAGCAAGTGACAATCCTCTTGCAAAAACACTGAAGCATCTGAAGCAAAGACCCTGTGGGGGGCATTTAGAAGAGAAATTTCATAATCCCTTTGCATTTCCAACTGCTAGGGCAGGACTGTGCCTGTCAAATGCACTTGGTTTTTGTCTGATCTAGCTGTAAATGAGACTGTTTTGCAGCCTAATATATCTCAGTCAGAAGCTCATTTCACACACGCTCATCAGTGAAATTAGTTCTTCAAAAACACATTTAGAGAAGCAAATGTCATCACTTTTCCCCCATGCCAAGTGCGGGGTTCGTAGCCAGATTACTCTGTTTTAGGCACTGTTACAGCGCCAAGCACAGGTAGCTTGGTGTGGAATACAGATTTAAAGCAGGCATATACACGTTAAACATCTGCTTTTCCCATTTCAGCACTCGGATGCTTATATATTATTTTTGTATTGGTGCTTTGGTCTAGTGAGATGAATGCAGAGCTACAAGTTAGGAGTTGTCAGTTGTATTCCTGAGTCTGCTGGTGACACTCATTGGGTTCCACTAACCTGGTGTGAAGCATAAGAAAGACTAAAAATAACAAGCCATGGTTTATATCTTTGAGATCTGTAGAAGAAAAGTAGAAAAGTCCAGTCTATTTGGACCCATGGAGTTACTGTAATTACAATCATCAATAAAGAAAAATGGAACTAGACCAAGATTTTAGCACACAGCACTTGTACTAGGAAAAAAAAAAAAGTTCTTTGATTGAAATAAAAACAGTGCAATAGTTATTAAAACATTTAGCAAAAAAAAAAAAAAAGGAGGACAAGAAGAGAGGAAAGGATTTTTATACTAGAATGGCGTGATTGAGGATTTCTGATTTTTAAACTTTTTTGTCAGGACCCAGTATAGGAAAAAACATCAAACGAAACAAACCACCTAAAATTAGGCAGCATAAAGCTGTATTAAAATGGATGAGAAAAGATTATTTTTGTTCTGACTGAAAAAAACACATCTAGAAAAAGCAGAACTTCCCACAAATCTGAAATTTTATTTTCTGTACACCTAGTAATAAGCATATAATGTTATTTTTCTGATACCTATAACTCCACATAAGTATCACTGCCACTTACATACAGAGTATTAGCACATATATACACTTTCTACCCCGTAAAGTTGCTCTGCAACAGATTCCTTCGCTTCCATACAGTGTGCTCAGCTGAAGAAATCTGCTTCCAATGATGAATCAGCTGCTAAATTGTAAGTAGAAAGTGGAAGACATCAAACATAATGCAAGGGCTCTTCTTTGCATAAGGCCAATGCGCCAAGAAAGAGTAAAATGAAGAAACATTTCCTTCTTCGACGTCAAAAAAACTTAATGAAAGAAGAGCAAGAATTTCAAATTATCAGAAATGATCACAGACTCACTGCTCAAAAGCAGACAAAAAAAATAAAACAAAACCAGCCTCCCCCCCAAACCTTGTGCCTTGCCTTGAGAAGAAGCAACAAAAAAAGAGCCAGCACAAAAAGCAATATTTCACCCAGCAACCTTCCACACAATCACAAGAGGATAAAAACCGATGGATGTGGAATTTCACCCCAAGACCAGGACACAGACATGCCCAGAGCAGAAAGCAACTACCTCTGACAGGGACCTGAAGGGTATTTTTTTACTCTTCACACTTCTTCAGTGACTTGCAGGGCTTGTCACACCAGCTCATTGCCATGGAATTGAATCACATGGCAATAGGACCAGACAGATCTCTGATATTTCATTTGCTGCATTTTCAAACATGACTCCAAAAGGCAGAGTTCCCGGGCTTGTAGTCAGGAATGCAAGAGATAAGAGGGAATGTTAATGAAGGTGTGATACATATTACAAGATCAGGGTGGCCTCATGTTCTCTCTAGTACACTCCAATGATAACATGAGAATGGAGGAATGATCAGGCAGGGCAGAACCCCAGGGTGCTTCAGACAGGAAATCTCAAATGGTCAGTAGCACATTCTGCTGAGAATTGCAAGAGATGCAATCAATTGCTGATAACCAGTAGCTGAAGATCAGCTCTAACCCCAAAGGAGGTTTGAAATCTAGAGGTGTCTCCATGTGAGCTCTCATGGAATGGTTTGGAAAGGACACTGAAGAACATCTACTTTCAACCTCCCTGCCAAGGACAAGAACAACTTCCATTAGTCCAATTCCCCAAAGCCCTATTCAAACTGAACTTAAACACTTCCAGGGATGGGGCATCCCTTGGAAAATCCCGTTTTACTTCCTTTACTTGCACAGTGCCACTTCCCGCGGCAGCAAGCTTTACACCCTAACTACAAACTGGGTAGAAACTGTCATTCTTAATGGACATTTACCACCTTTTGGTTACACTGGATGTCCTTTTCTTCTTCTGTCATGATTCAGAGAGACTTTACATCCTCACATGCATCCTTTTTACCACAGATAATGAGTACAGCACTGGCAAATAGAATTTGCCAGCTCCTTGTGGGATATTGTTTCAAAGCCTCAGAAGTGTCACTGTGAGGAAGGGCTTTCAGTAGCATGTTAAGAATGAGCATGTGTAAGCAGAATTTAGACACATCCAATCTGGGAATTTGGGCATTTAAACTTCAGCCTTGCACACCTGCCAAGAATATAAAATAAGTTTATTGAACTTTTTCCTCTGCCATGTTGCTACTGTTTCCCTAGAAATTCCTTCTGAATTTCCTCTCTCCTAATTTTCTGTTATAGCCTTTTTTTTTCCCCTTGCATCATGTAGTACGAAATTTCTCTCAAACTTCTCCAGAAATTTCTCACATAAGTACGTGGACTTTTTAAACAATGGCAGATTAGTAAAGTTCTTTGGGCACTAAATAATTTACCCTGACAGACCACTTGAGCACTCTTCCACTCATGCTCTAATCAGTCAGGTTCCCAATCTTTTTGTCCACTCTCCTGATAATAAACTGCCATTATTCAGTCCACACAGCCAGACTCCTCTGGGAAAATCAGTCCCTGCCTGGGTGTCCATGTGGGAGCCTTTGAAATGTCCAAGGCAAACACTGGGCCACCCTGTCCCATCACAGCCTTTGGGACATGGCTGAAAATCTGCCTTTAGGATTAACCACCCCCCACTCCTTGCCTCGCACCAGATATCTCACACTCACAACCACGACCTCAATTTCCCTCTACCTCCTGCTGTCCTATTTCCCACTTTCTTTGGCTACACCTGCAACACCTCCAGCTTGGTATCATCAGTACATCTCACTAATAGACTTTCCTGTTGCTTCAGATTAGTAATGAAGAACTTTAAAAAGACATTAAAAAAAGATTTGTGGCCAAAGGTCCCATTAATTATGTTTGTTGTGCCCCACTAGGCACCTTCTTCTAATGCAGCTCATTCCCATTTATCACAAGCCTTCATTTACAGCCTCTTTGCTAGTTTTCAGCCCTCAAGTCAATGCTTCCTCTCCCAGGAAATCCAGTTTCTTTTTTTTTTTTGTTTTAATTAATGGCAGGATGTCTTTCTTCCAAAATATTCTCTGCACATAACCACAGATTTATGTAGCAAGAAAAATACATAAAGATTTAACCACAGAGTGGAAATTAAAACAGCATCAATTTCATACAGGTGAAGCTCTATACTGATGAAAAGAGCAAACAGGCAGTGTCAGGGCAGGGACAGCCAGGGGGAATTCAATGGCATCTGCTCTGCAAAGGTCAGGAAAGAAGATGGAAAGTATCTCTGGTGCCTCTGCATGGATGGAGCAGGTCCCTGGTGGGTCAGTTCTGACATGGCTCACACTGTTCCTCCCTGGGGCAGCTCTGGCTGTTCCAGGAGATAAATAGGAATAATACAAAGCCTCAAGTTTCTGCCAGGCACGCTCTCCTCCTGGCCACCTTTGTCCAGCAATTAAAATGGCAGACACCTGTAAGGGTTAATTGGATCTCATTCCGGATGTTTCCATTTGCCTCCAAGGTAATGTCTACACTGATAATAGGCTTCAGGCTCTCAAAGCAGTCTTTCAGCACAAGCTCATGGCACGCCTGATGAAGGAGGGAGGAGAAGAGGCTGCACAACACAAGGATGGGGCTGCTGTCACATAGCTGCCCATATCTTCCTGGAAGGGGCGAGCCTGCCATGCACAGCCTCCAGGCCACCCCCTTACAGAAAGCTTCTACCCCAGGCCCAGGGCTGGCACCCAGCCCTCTCCTCTCTGGAGAAGGGCCAGAGAGATGGAGACAGACTGGGGGAGTTTTTTTGCTGACAGGGAATAGCCAAAAGCTTCTCTTGACCCTCGTCTTTATGATCATATGATGGACCTGTTACATTCCTGGCTGTTCTCTCAGTGCTCCAACCAGTGGATCTTTTGCCTGGTCCCCTCCTGCCATGCTGGGCACACAGGACTGTGCCTCAGTTTCTCCTTCACACCTTTCAGCACCTTCTTTTCAGGGCTATTGCTCAAAGATTAAAGTATATCCAGGAAGAGGGACAAGATCCCTCTTGGGCTTTGAATGGAGCCAGAGTCTCTGAAATTCACCTCCACAGCATGTTCAAGAAAGAGGTGATATCGTGAAAATGACTTTGGCACAAGGAAAAACATACGATGCAGACTAGGAGGTCAACTGTGCAAACTTTCTCAGGTCTGGAATAGAAAAAGGAGCATCTGAGCTTGAGAGAAGGATTAGGAGAGCTCTGGCAAGGTGTTAGCCACTGCAGACAGCCTGATCAGGGAGATTATGGAGAACAGCAAAGAGACTTCCTGCCATTCTGTAAGACTGAAAACTTGCAGAAGAAATGCCTAAAGTCTCCCAGGGCTGACACATCCAGGCTCAGACACAGCCCTGGCAGCCCCAGCCCAGTGGTGTTCAGCCTGGCTCATACACACACAGCAGCTCACAGAGGGCACTGTTGGCACAAAAGAGGGAGTACAAAGCACAAGGGGAGGAGGAAACAGCCATGAGTCGGTGCTACACGCCCCTAACCTGTAATGGCATGAACATTTTTCAGATGAGAGAATCTGGAAGGCCTTGTGAAAGCCTGAGCAAACTAATTTCCCTGCTTCCCAAAGCTCATCCTTCTCCAGACCTCACGCACAGGCCTTTTTGAAGCTACAGACATCATTAAACCTGTGATGTCCTTCAGTAAGAGGAAGAAAAAACACTTTCATTTACTGCATAATTTTCACCTTCAACTCTTGAAGTTCCATCAACATGGCCATGCACAAGGGATGACTAGGGCCGGTATGCTGGGACACTCTTGTTTTCCTGCCGATCCAACAACACCTCTTGGCCCTGTGATGGCAAAAAGCCTGCACACACCCTACAGAAGCCTCTATTCACTTTGTACCTGAACCCTGCTGGGACAACACCACCACACACAGCCTTATTGACCAGGTACTCCCCACAAGCCGAGCTGAGAGGTGTGAGAGGGAAGCACGACTTACTAGGCACACGGTTGATAGCTTTCAGGGGTCTCAGGACACGGACAGTACGGATTGCAGACAAGTTAATGTTTTGGAGATCCAGGGAGTACTCCACCATCCTGCAGAAGGGGAGAGAGAGGGAGAGAGAGAAAAAAGAGAGAAAAAGAAAGTTTAAAAGAATCCAGAATTTTGGCTTGAGCCACAGATTTATCATTTCTTCATTGAGGAGTTTCTGGAAGTCATGAGGATGAAGCCGGAGCCTTTGGAAGCAAAAATGAAGTCTCCATGAGCCCTATGGGACAAGCCCAGAGCCCACAGCTCCTCTGGCAGAAAACTCAGTGAGCAGTGAGCGCATTTCTCGCGGACACAGGCCAGGAGCTGTGCTAACACGTACCTGCTGCGAGCGCCAGGAGAGGAAGGAGCCAAGTGAAGATGCACTGGCAAGGAGCACACACCCCTGGCCAGGGCACACACAGGGGGTGGCCACTGCACACGAGGCCAGCAGGAGGAGGGCTGTGTGGCCAGTTTAGTTGCGAGTTACCTGCAGCACAGGGGGTGCTCCCTGTGTTCCCCTCATCTCCCACTGCAGGATATGGTCCCGGGAGGCAGCTTCAGCTAAGCTGCTTTATCTCACACAGAAACAAACCCTCTTACTTAAAGCACTACCTGCCTTGACTAGGTGGAAAGGCTTCCCCCATGGCTATGAACCACTCCTTTCTGACACCAACCAAAAGGGGAAAAGCCTAATTTTAGGACATATGCTAGACCTTAGCTCTCCTAACCCAACAATATGTGCTCTAAATAACCTCAAAGTGCAAAGAGGTGTGACTAATGCATTGGCTTTGCTGCAAGAGCAGCAGGTGCAGGTGACAAAAAGTGACCTGGCTCAGCAATCCTTAGCCCAGCATTCTCTCCTCACCCAATATGGCAAATGTCCTGTCTCTTTGAAAGCATGGCAAGAAACTATTATACTGATAATTTATCCTGGCCAGCAATTTCCACCTGAGGACCTCAAAGCATCTTTCATGTTTTCGTGAACACAGATGCAGAGGCCTCCGGGAAGACATGGGCCGTTGTCACCAGCTTCCCTCGGGTAACCCTGATCTGGTGATGGGATCAAGAGAGTGACAAAATTGGCCAGTGAAACAGCAGCAGGCAGGACAGGAACTGCTTCTGCTGAATCTCTTCTCAGACATGAATAATGAAACTACAAAAAGTTCCCTGTTCCTTGGCATTTTAACAAGACTCAGGAGACAGGGAGGGATTGGGGGAACAGCCTTTTGTTACTGCCCCCTTTCTCAGAACAAAAACCATCATAATTTATACAGGAAGACTCACAAGCCAACCTAAAGTTGACCCAAATCCCTCTGACCAGGAATCACTGAGAACTGAATGAGACAGCTGAAGTGAGACACTGAGAGGGAAATGGGGTACAGCCAGTCTGTGAAAAATAATCAGGAAGAGGCATCGAGTGAAATGGACCAGTGAACTGATCCTTCTGTTGATTACCCTCCATTCAAGAGGACCTCAAAGAGCTAATGCCTGGTTATCTGTCTACACCTTTCACAAAGGGGACTTGTCAGAGTGATAGATTTTCAAACACGGTGGGGTAAACTTGTCGAAGTGTTGTGATTATCCTCTCTCATGCTCTCTTTCTTTCTCTCCCTCATTCCTTTCAGTCTGTTCTCTCATGCACTTTTAGGGTAATTGCATGAAATAATTCTTCCTCTGAAATGCAGTGGCATTCATTTACCTCCCCGGAGCTGTCAGTTCCACATATACCAAGTGCAGAAGAAGAGACAAGGGATTTCATGCAGATAATCAAAATATTCCCACTCCCCAAAGAAAGCCCCGACCCCAAACCAAGCAGAAGTATTCAACCAGCCTACAGAAAGAATTAGTGATAGACAAAGGCTTGGGATCCAGTCAGGTGAAACTGGGAAACAGGTATGAAAGGAGGAGGAACACACAGAGACATAAATGCATGGACATGACTACAGGACATACGTGTGTGGTGCAAAGGCACACAGTGAAAGGGCCTTGAGTAAGCACTGACTAACCTTGCTCCACATAAAGCAAGATTGTCTCACCAGTGCGTTGTTGCTGCAGAATTAGACAGACCTGCTGAAGCTGTGGAACTACAGTTAGGGGCAAAGCACGCTGCAGACATTTTTGTACTGCTCCCAGGACACGAGCTAACAGCTCTTCACAGAGACCTGGCACACAGGGGCAGCTTCCTGACTGAAGGAGCCCCCACGCTGCAGTCTGCTGTGGGGGTGCAGATATGCACAGAAGCATAAAGGCCTCCAAGCTTGGTGAAGTTCCAGTGAACTTCCTTTCCTCTCCTAAAACCACTCATCCCCTAAGAGCACTGGGTTGCCTCTGAAGGCAAAAAAAAATATTATTTTGGAGCAGGAGCAGAACAACCTGAAACAGAGTCAAATGCCAAGTAAGCTGTTAGCCCAAAACACATCTAATTTCAAGTACTGTTTTTTCTGAACTGTGAGGAGCCAAATAGGAAGTCCGGAAGAACACTGTGGCCCTCACAGAAACCAAGCACAGGGGAAAAGCACAGGGCTAGGGCTGACATGAAATCAATGGACAGAGGTGACATCTTTTCTTAGCCTTAACCATGCAAAATTAGTTTTAAAATGTTTACAAACCATTTGGATTTTGTTCTCTTGTGGCTACAGCACATGAGTGACCTTAACCAGGTGCACATCACTGCCCTCTCCTAGCTGGAATGAGTTTACCACCTATGTAGTACAGTCCCAGTGTCACTAGAAAATTATTAATCCTCAAAGTAGTGACCGTGGGTCCTTTCAGCACAAGGCAAACGCTGCCTTAACTCAACTCTGTGGTTCAGACAGCAGCAAGCCAGCCTCCTGCAGCCCTCAGTGGCCACAGATTCACAGACTTACTGCCATTACGTTCCAGTGTAGCCAGACAAAAAAGCTGAGCAGACAATCACACTGCCAGGGAAAACAGCAGGCTGTTCCCAAGGATGGGTTAGAAAAGGGCAACTGCTAAATTTTTTAGAGAGCAACTTGTAACAAAAATGAACTCATCCCTAGGAGGGCCCAGGGCTTCAGCTCGATTAAGAGACCTCTTCTGCCTACAGTTCTTCCTGAGGCCTCCTGGTCTTGGTTGTAACAACAGAGAAATCCAGGATGCTTAAGCCCCTGTGGATGAGATATGACTATTGTAGACACACAGATTGTATCCAAACAACTTCAATGCAATTCCAGTGTAGTTTTACATTAGGACCTCTCACTTTCACCTTTTCTTTCCTAGTGATCACTTCAGCATCAGCTTATGTTCACACTTCTCTTTGTGCAAGGGTAACATGCTCACACCATGCAGATGACCAAGGTGCAGCGAAACTCCACTGATTACCAAAAACCCACCCATCTTCTGTGTAGGTAAAACTGACAAATCCAAATGTTGCCTCCTTGCTCTAATGAAATAGGGTCTCTAAATGACTCTGCTGGAGTCTCCAGGCATCTGCAGCATTTCAGGGATTGCTAGCCCAGCTCTTTTTGTTATTATCATTCTCCAGCCAGCCCTGCTTCCTACAGCCAGGGAACCGTGGACTCTTAACGTGCTCTAGGTTTGGGCTGTACCCCATTTCCTAATGCCATATGTGGAGGTGATGCCAGGTCGACAGAGTCAAAAGGACTCATCCCAAAAAGTGATCAGTCAGAAGCTGTCAGCAGGTTTATGTCAGGAGGTTCACATTTCCTGTGTCTAGAGATCTTGTGGTGGTGGGTCAAGTGTACTGTGCTGATTTGGACTCTCAGGCAGGTGGGTTTTGGATCCTTATCCCACCAGCAACCTGCAGAACCATGTGTTTGCTGGGTGTTTGTAAACCAAGAGCAAGGAAATGTTGCAGCTAGCACGAAATGGTTGCCACCTATTGAACTCCAGGACATTCCCAGGCTCCTTGTCCTTACCTTGTAGTAGCTCAGTGCCATGAGCAAGGGTAGCTCCCATGACCTGACTACCCTTCATCTTGTCCTCCTCTCTTTCTTGGCTGCTTAAAGCATGTCTTGTTAGTAAACACCATAAATTCTTTAAGATCTAGGGGCAGTCAGAAAAAGTCTAGGATGTGGGAAAGGAAGGAAAGAAAAAAAAGACTGTGCTAGCTGTGAGTCCTTTCCCTTTATTATGAGGGAACAGGGTTAAATGCATCTCTTCTAAGGGAAACAGCAGCTTATTTCTAGCACCACTAAAGTATTTTGCGGCCTCTGGTGAGAGTAGGTGAGTGGAAGGACAGGTTCAGAAGCTTAAACTATGCTAAATCAGACAAACTTCTCATCTGTGATGGAATTTGAGCACTGAGCTGTCAAGATAATTGAATATTTACAGTAATTCTTCTTCCCTTGCTAGAGATTTTCTTCTTCAAAACTTTCCACACGAAACTCTTCTGGAAGGAGAGGGGATTGGCACACGCAGTGTCTCCACACGACACAGCTCAAGACTGATGCACATGGGGAACACTGTCAGGGTGGGAAATGGGACAGCGGCACTGGCTGCATGCATGGGGTTCATCCTGCAGAAGCAGGGGGATGCCTGGCAGGGAACACCTCTCCACTCGAGCTCTGCCTCCCCCCCCAATCTTGAGGCATCCCACCTGCTCCCTGCCTCTTTACATCCCTCTGACGCACACCTGCCTGCAACATTTCCACCTCTCATTTTAATCTTTCTTCCTAATTCCCAGTTTTGCCATTGCCCCTTGACTTTCCTTCGTATTTTTCCACTAAGTTAAATCTGCTCAGCTGAACACACAAAGGACCTGGAGTTAAACAGAGATGAGACCAAGCTACTGCAGGGAACAACTGAGCAATTTGTTAGCACGCTGACCCTGTCCAGAGTGTGCGTGGTCTCATGTACCTCTGTCCTGTGTCACACCACTGGAGCAGACAGTGAGTACACAGGGACAAGGGGGCATGGAAACCTTTGATGCTCGTGAGGCCTCAACAACACCAGAACAGCTTCATCAGCTACAGCTTGGCACTTGTTTTGTCCTCTGCACCTGTGAGCTCAAGAGTGGGCTTGGGTCTGCCTTGGCACTCGAAAAGAGCAGCGCTCGTGTCCAACAGCAGAAATGCACGGCCAGCATGGCTCTGTGCCAGGCACAGGAGAGCAGACTGACCAGCGGGATGGAGAAATAAAGATAAGACTATCTAAAATAGGCAAAGTGAGAATATGAAAGCCATGTAAGGAGTCCAGAAAATTTAGACTTTATCTGCTGCACGTGTGACCCAAGATAATGTACTTATGCAATGCCTGGCTAGCTGCTACCTCACAGTTACATTCAATGAAATCCATTATTAAAACAGTTCAAACATTACCATTTACCTCTTCATATTTACATCTCCTTATACCTTTATTAAATACTTATTAACTTTCCTAATCTTGGCTTCTGAACTTCTATTTGCTGAAAATTAGCAGCCAAGAAATGGTATTTAAAACCTATTCTGAAATCATCCATGAAAAATACTGAGGCAGTATTTTTCTTATGACACAAAGCCAATATGTTTTTGTCAAATTCAAAAGCTGCCTAATTCCCTTTCTCTGATAGAAGTTTTCAATTGAAATCTAATTAACTGCAGTCTAATCAATTAATATTTTTTGTCAAATAAATTTACATTTGGCACTGAAGGCAAAAACGTCATGGCTGTGACTTTCTAGCTGTAATTTCAGACTTGCTATGGGTCTCGGTGGGAAGTGAAGCTTTTCCTGCCTGTGGACTGCCATTTGATCCCTACATCTATGAGCACCTGATGTGACCAGGGCAGAAGACTTTGATTGGTCTCTGCTCTGAATTCCTTCAGAGCTTCAGTTTCTCAGCTATGTCAGGGCTCAGGGTGTGTCCTGTACTGTGGCTAGATGGGATTTAATCAATGTCTTCTGCGTACAAGAATATGCCTTTCTGTCCTTGGCTCCTTGATTTGGCAATCACATTTTACAAACTGGAATTTCTACCACTTTGAAGATCCAGAACATAGGAATCCATAGGGAAAATATAAGACTGTCAGTTTTCCCTGACTGAAATTTTATTCAGATATCTATGCCAAAAGTTGGAGCTCCAACATCTCTCCATTTACCAAAATGTCTAGCCTCTTGTATATAAGCCATCCCACAGCTCAAATCTTCCACCTGAAGTTTGTGGGGTGGTGGGAGACTGATTTATCCCTAAATTCTTCCACTTCAGTCATATACACCAGAGATTCCATCAGCCAAATCTGTGCTGTGGAAAGGGAAGGCAGGCAATAAAATCCACTTCCTGGGGTCCACAACTGCCTGGATAGTGGGGACCAGCAACACTGGAGTAACAGCAATGAGGCAGAAGGAAGAGCACACAGGCAGGAAAAAGAGCACACAGATGAAAGTCTAGAGTATGGGGCACATGTGGCATTCAAGACACCTCCTGTCATCCCTTGCTAAGGCTGGACATGCCTGAGCTTGTACACAAGGAGAGCTGGAAGATGAATCCAATCTCTTGT
This sequence comes from Corvus kubaryi, assembly GCF_017639235.1. Taxonomy (NCBI): domain Eukaryota; kingdom Metazoa; phylum Chordata; class Aves; order Passeriformes; family Corvidae; genus Corvus; species Corvus kubaryi. Next base: position 16,343,221 of record NW_024582061.1, on the reverse strand, counting down.
AAATCCATCTGGACATATTAGAAGCAGAGCCAGGAGATTTTGATGAGGCCTGATCAGACACTGGGCAAGAGAGGAGGACTACTGCTGCCACTCAGAGCCTGCAGCCACAGGATGCACAAGTACCAGCAGATGCAGACAGGCTACTTGCCAGCCCAGCAGGGCTCCCAGCCAGGACCTATTTTTTTAAGATTTCTGCCCCATGCCCACCATTTTGCCCTACAGCTGGAGCCATATCCTTATTTTCCCCAAAGGTCCGGTGGGCTACAGCGAAAGTTAAAGACTCTTTCATTATCTGGACCTGATCTTTTGCTATATGGACATTGTGTTGCAGGAGGCACAGGGCTGCCAGGCAGATTCCAGCACTGACCCTCCTACCAGCTCACTTGAGATAGATGAATAGATAGATAGATACAGATGTAAGTACCTGAAGAGCAAACTGTGCATTTGTACCCCTTTTGTACCATTTGGTGCCTCTGGGGCCAGGCTTAAAAACACACCCTAAACAGATGATCCAAAATCCTTTCAACATCTACCACAGAAAAAATGGAATGACACATTAGGCCTCCAAATTGCTCTGCAAACCACAGTGTACTAACCTAAGTAGTCCTGCTTATCTCTTTTAAATTTAGAGCTCATTATGCTGCAAAAAGAAAACTCTCTGCTGACATGAAAGCTGAAAGATAGAAGTAAAAAAAAAAAAAGCCTTGCTGGTAAAACAAGAAATGCAAAAATTACACTCTTTTTTCCTCATTTATAAAATATAATAATAATAAAGAGTCTGTAATTCTGTTAGTAAAAAGACATTTCCTCAGGGAGCAATAGATCAATTACTAATTACACAGTCAGCTCCTGAGCTGTGATGCTTTATATTCTTAAAAAAATAACCTGCAACTCTCCCCCCTCCAGTACAAAATTTTTTTTTACTTTTTTTTTATATTGCTGTGCAAGCAAAAGCCGCTGAAAGCTTCCAGAGCCTGTAAGACTGGTCCCTTGCTGCCTAGAATGTGATTATTTCACACCCTGGAACACTCAGATTTCTTTCCAAACTGTGTACTAAGAGAAAATGTCAGAGTTCCTTAATAGTTTCAGAGACATGATACAAAAAGACATAAGCAGGTTTTCACACTGTGATAAGAAAGCCAGAAGGACTCGCCAAGCTCAGATGACTGAATACGAGTGATGGGGCCTCATTTAAAAAGCAAGAGTCAGAACACGGGCTCTGAGCTCTGTATTTCACTGCTTAGGGAAAAAAATAAAGAAGAAAAATAAAAAAGAATGTCTGCATTTTGGTCCTGTGAGCCTGCTGGTTTTACTTATTTTGGGAGGGTTTGTGTTTGTTTTTTTTTTTTTTTTAAATAAACCTAACATTCACATGGTAAGGAATTAGCTTTCAGGAAGGCAAAAAAGCAGAGGCAATAATTGAGAACTACACATTATGCAGGCAGGGTAGCGCTGCCTCCTTGTTTTCATTCTTCTCTGGTGTGATTCATTTCGTTTTGATGACTGCTTTCATTTCAATATGTTGCACATCTAGGGATAGTTTTACTGGGAGAAAGCAAATAAAATAATTAGTATCATTAAGGAGGAAAAAGCGAGTGCATGTTCGAGGGGAGGGCTGTGCTGCTGCTATTTCTACCTTTGGTTAAGATGCTATTTAGCCTGCTGCTTGCTGGTTTCCATCTTTTTCTGATCACTACTCGAAACACCTAATTGCTATATTTATTACAGTTTTCTTTAACTTGCCATAATTTTATAGAAACTTCTATTTGGCATCGAACATTAGCTAACTAGGATTTTCTGAGCATTCTGCTGTTTACCCTGCTGCTAATAAGTATTTAATGATCTGAGATTTTAAAGTCATAACTATGCAAATTCTGGCCAGGTCCCTGAACGACTGTAGTTAATTCAAAGCAAAGAAAAAGCAGAAGATTGGCAACACACTTCCCCATCTTGTGAGATTAAGGCCAGTTGGTGTTTTTCAGGCTAAGAGGCATCTTCCCAGTGTGGAAGGGCACCATGCAGTGATGGATTTGTTTCCTGGAAACAGGTGGGCATTTGAGGATGGGGGGCTGGTACCTCACATCCTTCAGAGAGCTGCCAGTTGCCTTTCCTAGGCTGAAATTTAGAGGGATAAACTTGGGGCTGTAAGTGCTTTCCATGTAAGGAGAAAGTTGGTGTTCACAGTGATGCTGCACACGTTTGAAAAGAGCTTGGATGGGTGAATTTGGGAAGCATCATCACTGCAAGTTTATGGAAAGGATGCCATATCTAAGGAATTATGGGGAACAGAACTCAAGGACAGCAAATAACTATCAGAAAGAGAATGTAAAAGTAATATCTCAGTTAATAGAAATACTTTCCAGACTCTTGGTGTGGAAGCTGCATAAAGCACTCCTGAAGAAGCAACTAGCCAAAAGGCACGGGGAGTGAGAAGAAGTGTTCTGCTCAGCCTAGGGGGCTATCAGGCTTGCCTGAGAAGAGATCTTCAGCTGTACAAAACCTTCTCCAAAGGCTGCATAACTACTCAAAAAGGAAAGGATGCTTTGGACGAGAAATGGAGATACCAGGAGAGCCGTGCTGCCATACTATAGGTGAAACTAAAAAGCAAATTTAGGAAAGCGTTCAGACTACAAGGACAGTATTTATCCATGCTGATGTGTTTTGAAACTAATTGTTTTTCTTACCATGATAGATATACCACATATTATAGACTTGGATTTATGTCTCTTTCTGAAGAAGTTGGACAATAAATATTCAGCTGAAGTCCTTAGTCGCACATTCTAGCCAGCAGGCAAAAAGGTGACAGAGGAGTTTGGTAACAAAGTGCTGGCTTGGCCAGCCACAGAGAGCATGAGACTTGCAGAGCACTGGGCTAATCCTGCCCAGAAATATTAACCAGCATTTCATCAGAAGAAAAATTAGGTTTTAGAGAACTGAGAGAAAGACCAGTCAGAAGATTGCTAAATGAAAGACCAAAGGGGAAAGTGATAAAACTAGGAAAAGAGTTAATTCTTACAGAACCTCCATGTCAAGAACAAAACTAATCAAGCACTAAAAGATGTAAAGAGGAGAAAAATAGTGTCGCCTATACACCAGTGCTAGGGGCCTGAGTAATAAAGAGAATAAGAATTGTTCATTTTATGAGCACAATGCCTAAATGGCATTAGGAAGGCCTGGTGGGAAAATCTGCATGAAAGGAATATTAAAATCCAGGATTTTAACCTAGTAGGGAGGCTCAAGTGGACAGAAAGAGAGGGGGAGTAACACACTCTGTCAAGAATGGCATTTTCTACTACAGAATCAGCGACAAAATACTTACAGATTAATTTTCTGCCATGTAGAGAATTCCTCCTGGCTAGAGAAATGGGCTGACAGGAGCCTCATGAAATTCAACAGATGAATGCAAGGTGCTGCATTTGGGCCGGACTGATGGATAGTGGTGCTGCTGAAAAGGAGCTGCCAGTCCTGGGACACAGGTGACACACAGTCCACGCAGGGAAGGACAGTGACATACCAAGCTGCACCAGCCATACTGCAGCAGGTAGATGAGGCAGGGGTTATGCCCCTTACTTTGCACTTGGTAGACCATATCTAACATAGCACATTCAGTTTTGGCCCTCCAGTAAAAGGTGTTGATAAATTGAAGCAAGTTCAGGGGAGGGTCACCAAGGTGCTCAGGGTTGGTGCATTTGTCCTGTAAGGAGAGGCTGAAGGATGAGGGCTTGTTCAGCTTGGAGAGGAGATGATTTTGGTGGGACCTACCAGTAGCTCCTTGGTAGCTACAAGGCAGTCAGCGAGGAGATTGAGCCAGAATCTTCACAGTGCCACAGGGCAGGAGAACAAGACACAACAAACATAAATCCGAAGAGGAAAGGGAGGTTCAGACTAGTTACAGAGATACATCAGCAGTGAGGGTGGGATGGTGAGAGGTGGTGCCATCTCCATCTGTGGTGGTTATCAAGACTTGTCTGGACAACTCTAACTTGAGTTTGCTGTTGACCCTCCTTTGAACAAGACTGGAGTGGAGACTCCACAAGGCCCTTTCCAACCCTGATTATCTATGATCCTGTGAATGTAATTAGGTATGTCCAGATCACACCAGAAGAGAGGCTGACTAGCTCTCTTGATAAAAGCACTCTCCCCATCCATCTCTAAGAATTAAATTTGAGCAATGCATTGGAGGTACCGAAATCTCCTTGCAAGTTCCCAGCCTTACAAATCACAGAAAATTGTATTCAAGAACGGAAGACAGAGAGAGATTGTCTATTAAGTTATTAAAAAAAAAAAAAATTATAGAACTTGATTACATGTGTTATGTCCAAATCATGCAAGGTCATCAACAGTACCAGATACGTTTGGTGGATTAGTGAGGCCACATTCATGAATTTGAAACCATACAGAAACAGCCACAGAATCATAAAATCATTTAGATTGGAAAACACCTTTAAGATCATTGAGTCCAACTCAACCCAGCCAAGTCCACCACTAAACCCTGTCCGTAAACACCAGTCACATCTACACATCTTTTAAATAGCTCCATGTGTCAGACTAGCCAGACTTCAACTAATGAGCTGTGGAGTACAGTCAAGTGGTGTTTAGGAATATTTATCAGGTGTCCAAGAAGCTTCAGTAGAGACAAGAGAGGTGAACAGGCTAAAAAGATAGTACAACATAAGTGAAAGCAAAAGCAGCAACGGAATAGCAGAAGAGGGGAAGGTGATACCAATGAATATAAATTAGGAGATGGACTTGTAGAAAATTTGTAAGAGAACTGAATGAGCGCATAAAATGGCATAAGTTTTGGAACAAGATAACAGAATTGTCACTAAGTGTAAAAAAGGCAGAAAACATCAGTTAAAAGTCCTCTGGGGAAGGTCAGATGATGTATGTGCACCATTGATCATAATGAGCTAATTTCAGCTCCAGCTGTGATCAAGTATTTTAGGCTGTGCCTAAATAGGGATTTTCTAAGATAAGCAAGCCTGGACAATTTGTATGCAAGAGTTTTAAAAGAGACGGCCAGAAAAGATCTGGACCAGTACTGATAATTTTTGATTGCACTCAGAAAACTGGGAAAGCATCCAAGGGTCAAAGGAATTCTGATGTTATGCCAGTACACAGTGATCTCAGTGACTGGACTGATGCTGGTGACAGTACAGTAATGAAATTTTCAATATGCATCTTGAATAGATTATGGATTAAAAGTGGATAACAAAATTAGCCATACCCAATACAAGTTTAAGGAAAAATAGACATCATCAAACTAATGTGCCGTAATTTCTTATGAGATTACAAGTCTGGTTCACACAAGTAATTAGGTTGATATGGCTGGAATGATATGCAATCGTCATGACATACATTAGCTAGAGAAAAACTGTCTAAGTAATAAACCTCACATGCAACACTAAATGGGGATTCATTTGTAAGCAGATGTACTTCTGTAATGCACAATTCTTGCCACTCTGTTCTTTATTTATTTATCACAACCTGACAGAAAACTAAAAAAAGTCACCGATGGATTTTACAGTTGAGGCATATTTTTGGGAGAACAGAAAAGAAATGAAGATGACAAGTCAGGGACAGAACAGCATGAACTGCTCTGGAAATGCAAGTAATATGTATTCCAGGGTGAAAAAATGGAACCAACATACATCTGTGAACAAAGTTTACTGTTCCTACTAATAGGAAGGGGTTTTCTCTCTTCAGAAGAGGAGACAGGAAAAAAAACCCCAACCAATCAAGCTTGGAGGCAATGAAGAAAGCAGCTGAATTAATTGATAGCGAGGTGCTGTGATTGAATGGATAGGCAACTGCAATACTTGGCTATAGGAAACAGGAAATTTCAGGCAGGAATAGAGAGGCAATATTACAACCAAAGGCACTGAAGCAGACTGAAGCACTGACAGAGTACTGTGTCTTGTTCTGAAGTCCACCACTTTTAAAAGCTGTTTAAGAACACCAAAAGAAAAACTCAAAAAGCCAAAATATCCAAAATGCCATTCCTGACACCAAAGGTAAGGTCAAGTTGGGATTTGACCACAGTTTGAGACCTACATGGCAAACTCCACTGTGATAATGGAGAGAGGTAAAGACAGCACTCTCTGAAAGATAGACCACCCTCTCCTCAGCCAATGGACTTCAAGCAACAAGTAGTTAAGAAAAGATTTTGGGCATATTTTGGGGACACACCTGTAATCACAATCACCCCCCCAGACAAATAGTGAAGTCCTCTGCCCCTTAATTTACCATGTCCCAGGGATGCCACAGAAGAGGGCAAAGACAGACAGAATTCCCACCACAGATTGTTTATTACAACACTTGGATCATGAGGGGCAGAACAACCACTTGGTCCATGGAATTCATGCCCCCAAGGTCGGGGGACTCTCAGATCAGACATATAAAGGGATGATATCCCCCTTCCTAGAGGGACAGTGGCATCATCTCCAACCACATGGGAATGCAACTGTCTCACAGACTAGAGCGAGCAGGGAAAATTTTTCCCTCTTTTATTGCTAGAGAACTGCCTGGCTTAAAAAGTTGATGAGTATGAGCCCAGAAACAAGTGAGTCTTCCCCTAAATTCACACACATATAGACTCTGGCTGACATTTCCAATTTGATTAGCTTTCTCATTATCTCAACTTTCAAACCATCATAGGCTCTCAACTTGAGGAAGCTGCCCTCTGAAGTTGCCTCAGTTCAAGCTCTCCAAACGCACCCATCTCTGTGGGAAACAAATGACGACAGACAAGACCTAATCACAAATGGAAGGGAAGAGGGACTCCCACCAGGACAGCTGGTGTGACGAGCACAGTCTGCTTGAAACGTCTGGGAGCTTGCAACCTCCTGTCACCAGCGAGCAGTTGGAAACGGGAGCATCGACAAGCTGAATCTGCAGCCCTGGCTGTTTGTGCACACAAGGGCACTGGCACTCTTCAAACCAAATTGCCTCATATGATTTTTGGAGCTCTGAGGGGAACAATGAGGGAGAGCATTGACTTTTAACTGTGGTTTTGGTTTTTTTCCCTAACCCTTTTAGAAAAAAAACATGTTGAAGGTGGTTAGGGGAGGGAGTGTGTGAGAGGGGAGAAAGTTCTGGTGATGTCAGCTCCTATCGCCATGGAAACGGAACATTTTTAGTGACAATGGAGTCTTCCTCCTTGAGCTGCTGGGTTGCGTGGGGAGCAGGGGCAAGCAGGGCAGGGGCACACGAGGGAATTCAGCTAACTACAACCATAGCTTCTGGCTTTCCAAGGAAATAACTACGAATGATTGCCTGAATACATGGTTTATGTAACCAAAACACTGTCTGGGGCCTTAGCAGCAAATAGTCATTATGCTCTTCGATAAAATATGCTGTTGTGCAGTGAGCCAGATGGAGACATCTCAGCTGCCCAGAATGCCCCACAGAATGGGCCCCTCCTGAGCTTCACTTTGCCATGCTACAGTTTATTCTTTGCAACTTTTGCTGCCTTGCTGGTGTTTATTTGGGAAAGGGAGAAGGGCAGAGAAAGGGCTGGGAAGTACAGTCCTTGTTCTTGAAACTGAGAGAAGCTGCATATATTCTAGCTGGGCATTGCTTCCCAACATCACAGATGTTTCCTCAGGAGCCAAGTTTATGACCTCCCTCAGAGAAAACAAGAATCCAGGATGATGAAAAGGAGAAGGCTCTTAGAGAAAACTGATTAGCCTCTGATCAGGACCTAACTCACCAGCGTGGAGAAAATGTGCAAGACCTAATGCTAGGTGTCCTCTCTAAATCAGAATGCTAAGGCAGCATCTGGACCAGAGTAAGCTGAAGCCATGATCCAGGTGTGGGATCAATAAGGATAAATGTTGGAGCTTACATTTGAGGTTAAGTAAAAGCCTACAGTATGTAAGGACAAGTTAAAGCCTTGGGTTTTATTTAAACAGCGCAGACAATTTTAATGAATTTCAAAGAATAATGAATTAATAACCACAAGCTTTTATAACTCGAAATACATTATATAGTCATTAGTTCTATATAACTAAATGGAAAAATCTTTCTTTAGCAGAAGTCCTTTGAGATCAGATATTCTAATGAGATTACTATCATTTCATTCTGACACCTCATGAGGACAATTGAATAGAAATCAGGCAACAAATTTCTTTCAGTTTTGGGCGTGAAATAAAAAATCCTCCACACAGATTATTTTATATGTAAGGAGTTGATTTGAAGTCTCCTTGGCATTGAAAGTAGTTCAGATATAAGCTTTTTTTCCCTAGTACTGCTATCAGATGCACAAAAGACTCTCTCTCTCCTCAAATTCCTGCCAGGAATGGTGACAGAAGGAAATATGTAAATAGAGTTTGCTCCCTTCTTGTCTAGGTAGTGTGGATTTTGCTTATTTTCTGCATGAATTATTTGAGCTCACCCTCTTTCATTTAGTATTGGCCCACTGATTTCACCATCTCTTCAGATAGCACCACTCTCTTACCATGCTTGCAGGGACCCCAGACAGAGCAAGACCCCCAGTTCCCAAGCCTTTTTACCTCATATGCTGGTACTCCTGTGCCCACCTGGAGTAGAGTCTTTCTCCCAGCACAATGCAGCATCTCACCCACTCAGAGGAGCACCATGGGCTCCAAGGTCCCCTTTTCAAACCTATCCAGCTTTTCCTTCCTCAAAGGCTCCTCTGCTATGGTCTTGCTTTCCCTGCATCCAATCTCCAGCAATTTTGCCACCAGGAGCTCAGGCTAGAACATACAATGATCTGGCTTTTCTCAGCACCATGTCTCAGGGGCTTTAAGTGGCACTCCTCACATCAGGCTGTTTTAAATCAGATGTTAATCGAAGCAGGCTCAGCTTTAAGAAAGGTCTTCCCATCTCACACATATTGTGTTAATTTAGAAAAGCCTACAGCTTTCATCTGCCTGTCCTCCTTTCATGCACAACCTGACCGAGAATCAGCCTTCAAATTTTTACAGCTTCACTGAGTTTGAAAATCTCTGCTCCTCCCAGAAGCAAACAATTATCTGCTCCTCCAGAGGGAATGACTTTCAAGTCTTGCTGTAGAAGAACTCTGTCAAAAGCAAATATAAAGATGGTGCTGCTCCACACCACGGGGGAAAACTCTGCAAAGTGAGCTCAAACTCACTGCTAGCTCAGTCAGTAATACATGCACTTCCAGGCAGCAGTGGAGCTGGTAATTCCTGGCTGCAGAAAAAGAAAATTGAGGGCTTCTCTCTGAAAAGATGTTAGCTTTTTTTTCTGTGAGAAGAGCAATATTATATATTTATTTCTGATTTTTTTTTTTTTTTATTATACCACAAGGCATTCTAATTCAAAATTAGAATTCTGGGAAAAAAAGCACATCCCACTGCTATCAGAAATGGACATTTTGCTGTGCTTTAACAGGCAGATTCTGGTAGACTTTCCACTTGATACATGCAGAGGGGAAAATCAAAGCTTCACCATAGCAACTTTGTTGCAAAAAACCCTCAAATGTCAACTTGTCCCAAAAGTACAGTGGGTAATGCTGGTGCAATACAAAACCAAAAAGCCCTGAATAAAAATCCCCTACATTCTTACCCTTGAAACACTGCTGCTGGAAACGGAAATGCTAGCTTTAAATTGGTTCTGGTAAAGGTTACACCCCTTCTACCCAGACATTTTAAAAACACAAAAAAACCAGAAACGTTTCTGGGTAACCTCTTTGGCTGGTACAAATTAACACCCTCTCCTGAAGTTGTGCTAGACAGATGGCTGCACGTCAGCTGAGGAGTTAAGCTACCTTGTCTGCTCTTTCTTCCATTGGCTGCTAACCCCAGCATGCCCAATTCCAGTTTGGCAGCTGTACCAGAGCAGCACCAGAGTAGAAACTTTCCCCTCAGTTACATCATTTCTGTTCCATACAAGGCTCTAGTAAACCCAGAATAAACAAACCCAGAAACTATCAACCTACCCAGCCATGACAATGAAGAAATCCAGGCGGTTCCAGGTATCTCCAAGGTAACACTTCTTCCCAAAGATCCCCAGGGCCACCATCTTTAAGACCATTTCCATGGCAAAGAAGATAAAGATGAAATCATCAAACACCTGCCAAACAGAAACCCAAGAGCGTATTTGACAAGCATTCTCAGCTGTGGACTTTAAAACACAGAATGTGAGAAAAATACTAATTTCAGTACTCCTGAAAATGAGCTAGAGGCAGGGCTGGAGAAGTTTCTTCCATGTAGCCCTGGCATCACAGTTTCCTGCTGCTCAAATTCAGTGAGGGCTTTCGTAGTTTTTTCACCCACAGGTGAAGTAACTGATGCAGACTCCGAGACTCCTTACATAGGCTTGAAAAGTGGTGTTGGTTCAGCACCAGCAGATCTAAACGTGGCCAGAAAAACACTGTTTTTCCAAGATCCCCCCCAGGAGGGACTCCTCATCACATTGCTGCAGATGGCTCAGCTGAGGACATAGTGCAACTCCCCAGACAGCTTGGACAGCACACACCCATCACAGAGAGAAGCTTCAGATACCTGAAGGCTTAGCCACAACAACACTGTGGATGACACCCTTTGCTGTCACCTTTTCTTCGGGGAAGCATCAAGCACAGCTGGTGTGTTCACAGGCTGGATGCACTCATGGCGCTTCTAAGTGTTCCTTTTATTTCCTCTCCCTTTGGGCATCCTGAATGGCACAGTATCTGTTGAATCAGTAATAGTCTTGCACATCACCAGACTACCAAATGCATTGGAGGTTGCTATTCTCTCCTGCCTGGATTGTGTAACCTTAGTTATTTCTCCCTGGCTTAACCCTGACCTATGTATCTCGTAGGTGTCTGTATCCGGAAACCCCTGCTTATGTGCAGGATCAGGAAGATCAGCAAGGGCTCAGTATTGCATAGTCACAAGAAGAGTTCATTCATTCTCTCTGCTGTCCCATTCCCCTCCTCAAAGCAAACTCTTGCCGTTTTACAACAGGACAGCTCACTGTGAGGGACAATCTTGCCAGCCTCTCTGGGAAGGTATCGCCCACACGCTGAAGGAAAGCATGCATGAAAATTTGTGACTTGGACTGAAGCACCATCACAACAAGAAGGAAATCTGCTTACCTGCAAGATTTTACACCTGTCAGAAAGGCAGTCCATATCCTCACATGGCTGGTACATTCCCAGGGTAACACAGTTTAGCAAAATCACCATCATGCTGACACACTCGAACCAGGTGGAAAAGAGTCAAGGAAAACTTCTGCAAAAGCATCACGGCTGAGATAAGCTTGCTCTAGGCTTGAAGTAACAAAATAGGAAGATTAAGGGAAAGAAGCGCTGGTAGGCTGATTTATTACATTCCCGCATTTTCCCCACTCAGTTCATCACTACTCCAGTCCTTGATTAAGCCAAAACTCTCTTGAAAAAGGGAAAGTAGAGGTAGCTCAAAAGGCCTGAAGTACTTACACAAGTCAAATCATTGCCATAGTCAAACACATGCTTGCTCCTCTCTTGTTGGTTTGCTGAGTCCCTTCCCTCGCTGGTTTACTGAATCTCCCAAATATATGGAAGAGACTTTCCAAGGTGGTCTATACCTTAGTGTATCAGAGATCTCCAAGATCTGGGGATCTAAACCAAAAGGGACAGATTAATCTCTACATTAGCCTAGTGATTATTGGGAAGGGGATACAACATGATGCTAGAACTCTCCCTCTTCCCCTCTCAGAGAAACTTCGGGGTAAAGAAGTGCCCGTGGTCCACCTAATCTGTTACTACGCTTCCAACAGTGACCCACACTGTATAAACTCCACAACGTGCCCAAGTTACTCAGTAACTATGGGGAGAAACTGTGTTTCTGACCCCAGCTGGTGATCTGTTTATGCCCTAAAGCATGAGGATTGATAGTCCTTATAATTGTTTTCTCAGCTACACTGGTATCCCTGCAGATGCTTTGCTTATTCATTTAAATCCTTTGTTGATAATCTTACTAAAATATCTGCTTCGATAATAGTTGGCAGCCCTGAGCTACACTGGCTAATTATACTTTACATTAAAAACTGTTCCCTCCTACTTATTATTAATTTGTTGTCTTGTAATTTTATCAAGTGCCACTTCATTTATGTATTAGAGAAGTGGATAAAAATGGTGTATTTGTGTGACCTCTGTACTCTACCCACTCTAGCTGCCCCCTCTTCACCATCCCTCTCCTCCTGAAGAAGTTTTAAAGCCTGGTAGACGCTTATCCAAGACCTCATTTACAGTATTTTAGCTCTAAAAGTGGGTGCATTTGTGCAATACCTTTCCAGCGTTCCCATTGCAAAGCAGTGATGTAGAGCAAATAGACCTCCAACCTCTGACACAAACATTCTCGGGCATTTTACACACCTCACAACAACGTATCTGCCCAGTTTCCACTGTCAGACAATTTTATCTTTTCTTAAATAGAAGAGGCACGAAATTGTCTACTTAACATACAACCACTGAGTGCATCCATTTTCAGCCCTTTCAGTACTGAATCTAAAAGAGTGGTCTATATCTCTGATCACTTCTGAAAGACATTCAACTTCTGTGGTTTGTTCTGAGCAACTCTTCCATGCTCATTCCCTGACAGTGATTTATGACTAAACTGCGCAATCTGATCTAGAAGATAATTAATTCTCTCTCTTCTCCCCCACCTGGTTTGTGGTGAGCTACCTTCAGCTGCAAAATCAGACAAGAGCAGGGCACTAGTTCTACTGTTCCAATTATTCTCTAAGGTGATTTCAAGAATGTGTTATCACTATCCCTCACAAAGTTAATCCCACATGCTCTACAAAGTAATGCACATGAAGCCCACCCTCAATGTAGGCTTCAAAACTAGAGCCCTTTTCTGAGGGGAATGCACCAAAAAGGCACAAATAAAGTATTTTCACTCAGGGGTCTATGCAACTTCAACTTTCCACCTTCCTCTCTCTTGCACATTTTTTTAATGATCTTATCCGAAGCCCAGGAAAGCAGTTTGAGAGGTTTCCATTAGCTCACACAGGGTTTTCAGATAGGACTGCAGTTCTTTTCTGGACTCTTCAGAACCTGTTTGGCATCTTCATTGCGAGTTACAGAACCACAGAATGGTTGATGATGGAAGGGCCTGTGGAGGTTGTCTTGTCCACCTTCCCTGATCAAAGTAGCATCAATTACAGCAGGTTGTTCAGCATTGCATCCACTTGGGGTTTGATTATCTTCAGGTATAAAAGCACCAGAACCTCTCCAAGCAACCTGCTCTAGCATTTGACTATTTACGCAGAGTAGAAGTGTTTCCTTATGTTTAAATAGGACATATCCCACCTTTCAGGCTGTGCCCGTTAGCTCTTGCCCTGTCACTAGGCATCACTGAGCAGTCTGTGTCCTTTATTCCTCTCATCAGGTGTTGATACACGTGGATAAGATCTCCCTAAACCATCTCTCCTCCAGGCTGAGCAGCCCCAGCTCTCTCAGCCTCTCCCTTTTGCAGCAGGTGCTTTCACAGTTACTGGAAAGGCAGCAGCAGGGAAGCCCAGACAGGAGGATCAGTGCTGAATGACATTCTTCAAGGGGCCAAAACAGTTTCAGAGCAGGCTGAGCCAATGGTTGCAAAAGTCCTTCTCCCTGAACATAAGAGGAAGTCAGAAGATATGTGGAAAAAACCAGGACCTCAAACATTCCTGGATTAAATTAATGCATAATGAATGAAAAGCAAAAATTGTTTTAAAAGCCAATTAGCTTCTTTTTTTTTTCCAGAAAGCATGATAAGAGAATTTGAGGCAGAGAATACTACTCTGACTACAGCCAAACTCGGGAAAGTCAGGACAAAGGGGGTAAAAGTCAGGAGGTTTTATTTAACACAGATCTACACCTCTCTGCATGTGCTTTGGCAGCAGCACTGTCAGGGCAGCACGCTTCCATGTTTCTCTCACTGCCCTTGCAGTGCCCCCCACAAGGCCATGCAGACCATGGCAGGGTGCTGTCAGCATCTGGTGAGACCCTGAAGCACAAGACATGACACACCATGGCAACTGCTCCCAAAAAGATAGAAACTTAGGCCAGATGTGCAATCTCATCTCATCTTCTTGCTTAAAAAGCTGTGGCCAGTTGCAGATGATTTCTTCTCCCCTGCTTTTTAGGTATCAGCTCTCAGAGTTTGCCACCGTTGTCCAAGCTTCCCAAGAATGCTGCTGGACTGCTGGCCATTCCCAGGCTATTACAGTGATACTAGAAAAAGCCACTGCCCCACAGTTTTCCTTTCAGAGCAGTTGGAAACCCTGAAAAAGCACATCCAAGCAGCAGCAGAAAGGAAGAAAGTGCAAGGAGAAAACCAGAGCATCTCCTGCCCCAAATCAGGAGGGGTTGGTGCCTGCTTGGGTTGGTGGAGGGGGTAATTAGGACTATCTGCTGCCTTATGTGTCACCATTGTCAACCACAGCTACTGACTCCTGTCACCACAGCAACAGCCTGCACCCAAGGTTTATCATCTTTCTTTTGGTGATGCCTCCCCTCTCCCACATCCCTCACCCCCCTCCTTTTCCCTGTGCTTGAGCCTGTAATTAATTGCAGCTGCTGACAAAGCCAGTCTTCACAATCTGCATCATTCAGTCAGAAGTTTAATTATTAATTAACTTCTTTCAAAGTTTAAATCTCCTAATTACAAGCAAACCCATGCACATGTTCTCCCAGCCCCACTCCAGCCCTTCTTCCTTACGGCTACTCTCCCTTCCCACAGCCTCATTGCCAATATCTTTCCCAGTGAGTTTTGGGGCCTGCAAATGGTTTGGGAAACTAAAAGGAGACCCACACAATTTCTGCCCATGGTCATCTTCTCTCCTTGGCCACCACAAGGTGCTTCAGAGGAAGGCACCAGAAAATTCACAGCAATCCACTATGTAATAACTTGCCCTTTTCCCACCTGTGACAGTTCACAGTTGATTCAAACCCTTTCAGATAAAAAGACCATGGCCCTCATTTGAAAAAAGAAATACAGCAGAAGAGAAGTGTCTCCTGAGTTAATAACAGAATATTCTCAGTTGGGAGGGTCCACAAGGATCATTGAGTAACCATGGGCTAGTCTCATTATCCACGTAAGTCTCTCCTCCTTAAAAAAGTTTTGTTCATTTCAGCACTGTCTGGGGACATCAAGATCCATGTCTAGATTAACTATATTTTGCCTAAAAACTTGCACTGGTTCTATAGCTGGTGCCTGCTTGTGGCAGCAAGACTTTTCTTTGCTGCTGGGTGCCAACCCTGCCCTGCACCCCAAGCAGGGCCTGGCCAGCTGCCGGCCAGAGACAGCCACTGTGTATCTACGGACCCTCCACCCTGTCTTCCTATGGACAGGGCAACTCTGGGATGAGGATGCATTCAACAGGGACATGCATCACCAGAGCACACCAGGAGAGAGCCGTCATTCACCCCAAACCATCTGGAATGCGCTGACAGCCACAAGCTACAGGACAGTTAAGGAGATATGCAGATGTTTCTGGGACATGTTTTGTGGTAGTGCTTGATAATGTAACTATGCATAGTGGAAGATTATGTTAGAAACAGGTGATGAGAGACAGACAAAGCTTTTGGGCTCAATTCCTAAGTGACAAATAGCAGAAGAAACATCTGCTGTGCTGGAGCTGTAAATACCTTGCACCTAAAAACTGCATACCACTTAAGATTCTTGGGATTGACCTTAATCTCCATTTTCTATCACTGACAAAAATACAACAGAGCAAAATAAAACAGTACTTTGGGTCCCCTCTTCTCTTCTTCCATCATCAGCTGTAGTGGCACAAGTAGCTCCCCAGAGGCTGGCATTCCTAACAGCACAGAAAATATATAAGCTTTAAAATCATGACAATCCCTCAGTGTTTCCTGCTGCTATTTCCACACTACTCCTAGAGTATGCCTTGTGCCAATTAAAGTCCTGAATACCTCAGACCTATTTCACATGCAGCAGAAATGCCTGACTGCAAAGTATTTACAGCAAGGGGGAAAAGCCAGCCCTGTGGTATGGCTGGTCATGGCAGAACCTGCTCCTGCTCCAAAATGGAGAGAAGAGCAGTTCAGTGATTCAAGTGGAAACACGGAGCCCCACGCAATGCATCCCAAACACCAGCCACCCCTACATACAACTCCTTGTGGCCTCCCATCTCTGAGTTGGTGCCAGGCAGGCTCAGCTGAGGGCACTCTGCATCGCATCAGCCTGAGCACTCCTCTCTGCTTCCCCTTTGGGCTCCTCCCCACCTACCTCTCATCCCACCATCCTTCCCACCAGCTAAATGGCTTCACCCTGTCATTCCAGTCTGCAGTGATTGCATTTCTTTCTCTCCCTTTGAAGCAAACTAAGGACAGAGCTGTGTTCCTTCCCTGCTTTCCAGCCCTGCTTTGTGACTGTCCTGCAAGAAGCCAGTAGGATGCTGTACTTGAAGCAAGACAGTTAATATTACATTTGTAATGGAAGGAGAGATTTGTTATAAAGGTCAGAGAAAGCAACAGCTCCAAGGGTAGAAATGTTCATTTTCTCTACCTCATTGCTGTTGTCTTTTGAAAATGTTTTCACAGGCAAGTTTCACTCTTTGCCCCCTCCCACTTTTTCTTATCACCAGTCAGCTTTTGTGGTTTGTTTTTCCTTCTGTATCAATGCATAGGAGTTTTGTCTTTTCCTACGAAACAAGCTGGCTGAATCAACAGGGCTCTTTCTCTTCAGCCTCAGTCTGCTGAGCTAACTCACTACTAGAAGTTGAATGTAACACTGTGTTCGCTTGAAGAAAAACACCTCTCAAAATGTGTTTGTGTTCAAATAGATCAAAACAAACATTTTTCAGAACAAGAAACTTTAAAAATCCTACTTTGGAAAGACTAAAGCATTTCTTCTTTGTCTTTTTTAGTGCAAAGAAAAATTTCAATGTAACAGAAAAAAAAGGTTGAGGTTTTTTTGACCCAACATAGAACACCCTCGTTTTGAGTTCTGAGTTTCTGTTGGAAATCAAATGCAATGCTGGGATTTCATGGTGGCCAAGCCGAGGGGTGCAATTTGTAAAGCATATTTGCAAGTACTCAATGTCGACACGCTCTAGGTGGTCCCGTGTCGTGCAACCTTGTACATGTTTGCTTTCATCATGTCACCATTTATAAACTCTTCTCATGAAAAAGGAGCACCTGAACTTCAGGCACCTGACATGAGCATTGCTGAGGTCTTCAAGTGTTCAATAATACTGGTGCCAAGGAAAGGACAGCAGTACTGCCGAACACAGAGAAACTGTTACATTGATTTGAGAGGCACTGGGGAAGACTTAACTTGTGTTGGTGTTACTGGAAGGCAGGACAAGAAACTGCAGAAGGGGGACACAGTAGAGAAATTTTAAATGCTTGGCAATGCTTCTATGTTTATGCCCTTTGGAAGGGACTTCCTATCAAGAACAGATTACAAAAGACAAAGACTCAGTTGTTCCCGTGTTAAATCCAATAAACACCAAAACCACAAAGCATCATAGGTCAGATTCTCTGATCTCACTTCCAAGGACTGCTCAGAAAGTGGGTCCTGTACCAGGCCACACAGGCTTTTGGCTGCATAGGTCAGTTTTCATTAGGTTCTAAGCTAAATTTGAATTTAAGTCAGTTTTTTCTCAAGCACCACATCATATCCCCCTTCAGAGTTTGGCAAGGATTGAAGATGGCTTTTGAAAAATTTTGTTAGGTTTGCTTTTTTTCCCATTACAGAAACAAAACGAAGCAAATCTCTCCTTTCTTAAAACTCTTTCTGTAATGATTTATTCAGTTCTTATAAATGCATCCATTAAACTCTCAAATCCACTAAAACCAAAAATAATAGAAAGAAGTTTGTCAGGAAAAACATACAGTGAAGATGAAGATGCTAAGAATGAACCTGAAGAAAAAACCAGAGGTATTAACACAATGAGGCAAGTCTTCAGATACTCCAGGAACAGGGAGACAACATGAGGTCTCTGACCTAGTGTAGGGGCCCTAATCAAGCAGGAGGCTGCAGGGGAAAAAGCAAGGCTTCTTTAAGACACCCTTCACCAGCAAGACTCAGTGGCACTAAAGCTAGCATGAGTTACACCAAGAATTCTGTCTGTCTGTCACACCATTTACATGGATACACATTGGTCTTGTGAAGCAGCCTGGTGTTTTCTCCAGGAGAGGTGTGCAGATCCCACTGCCGATTATTCAAATATCTCACAAATACCATGCATCTTCATCAATGCTGCTACACTGCCCTGCTATTAATGATTACCTCCTGCCTGTAGCAGCTGAGCCCCAGAGCTTCTCGACTGATAATGACCCACCTCCAAATTGCATCTATCTTTCAGGGTGCAGCAGAGCATCTGTTTGACAGTGTGCAGCATTCCTACAAAGCTGTTTGCTACAGAAAGCATGAAAAAATACAGTACCTAGAAAAAAAACCCCACCCAAGAATCTTTTTTTTTAGGTCAGATGAAAGTAATTACCCAAGTTTAAACTTAAGCAGGGTATTAGAGGTAATGACTGTTCCTTGAGAAAGAGCTTTTTAATATCCTCAGATGGCTGGGACTGTGGTTGCCTGTCATTCTTGCCAGGAAAGCAGTATTCCACCATGCTGTGGAACCAGTTCAAGACTGACTTGAGGAATCACACCTCCCGCTGACTCCCAAATGGTGCCTCCTGCAGCATTCTGGCTCTGCCTTGGAGATTGCTATCCAAAATCTGACCTGGCTTCACATTAAGAGCTTCAACAAGGTCACAGCATGAGGCAATAGGACTGCAGCTTGGAACATTATTATGCTGTATGACAGGTGAAAGAATTTTGCTCCAAAATCTCCTGGTCAGAGTGGCAGGTTCAGCAGTTGCTTCCTGCTGCAAATGGAGTCATAGGAGAAACAGACACCAGAGAAGGACCAGCTGAGGAAACCCCCTGAACCACAAAACTGGGGTCCATTTTTTAAAGGTCTTATTGCTTTGATATTTCACACAGCACAAGCAACTCCCAATTGACAGCAGTGGCAAAGTAGAAGAGTTAGTTCTTGATTTTGGACTCAGCTAGACCTCTACACCAGAGAAGAGCTGAACTTGGCAGGCCAAAACAGGAAGGTATTTGCAGTCCAGAAGTGATTTCAATTAGTAATGTGCTCCAGAGTGACAAAATCTGAATTTTCGAGTGTAGCTGAATTTTCTGATACAGTGCCCCATCATCCATGATCCCAGGAAGTGACATGATCAGAGAGGCTGGTGGAGTTCTCTAACCAGAGCCTGAGCCATGGGAGTTGGGTTGGGTGTTGACTTTTTATCAGATGTAATCTGGCTGTGGTCAATATCTTACTTGGTGGAAATTTCCTTCTAAAGTATGAGAATGGAGTTTTGCAAGGGGAAAGGAAAAAAAAATCTCCCAGTCCTCCCTCTGCTTCTGTGCTTCATTGCCCTGTCACCCAGCAGCTTCATCCAAAATTGTGTAAGTGTTCCTCAGCACCTGTCAAACTGATGCAACAGCCCTGCCATATTTGGCAGTGCTGCAGTCCCTTCTTTTGCCTTCATGTCATGATGGGTTTGAATAGAGTCCTTATCTCGGGCGGGCCCACTAGACACAACCACTAAATAAATACAGCACCATAAGAGCAGTGTTCGTGTGACTCAGTTTCAAGAAAGGGAAAGAACAAGCGATGAGAGATTTGGGAGGGCAGGGAAGAGGAATTCTAAAAAGGAAAACCTTACTTTTATGCCTCCTTACTGCTCCTAATGTTGTCAGGTTTGTTTATGGATGGGTGTAGGGTTTGTCCTCTTGTTGCGGGTTTTAGGTTCAGTGGGCTTTGGGAAACCATGTGTGGGACATGAAGAGGATATTCCAATGAACCTCCTGAAGCAGGTGCTGCTATGCAGCTGCCCAGGCTTGAGCTGGGAATCACCTCCCCCAGGCTGGAGGCACAGACACGTGAAGGACAGAGAGATTTGGGTCCTGGGTGCTGAACTTTACAGCAAATACAAAGGAATGAAGGAAACCTCTGTCTTTGAACAAGAAGCCATTTCCCTGGAGAGGAAATAGGGTAGAAGAAACCTCACCAGGACCAAAGGGCTAAACCCCACCAAACAATAAGTGTGCTCCTGTTCCCTTTCCTTGCACTGGTCTCTTTGTTCAGCATTGCTGTCTTTCTAGACCATAGTAGTTTTCAGATGTTAAAGACTGCTTTTTCCATTATTTGCAGCTTCCCACCTATCCCTCTCAAAGGCCACACAAGTTCAAGCTGAGCTTAGAGGGATGTACATATCAGATATGTCTGAAGGTAGTGCAGGGCACCTTTAATGAAAGGTCATCTTGCCTTGCAGGAATGTGATGATGACGACAACGAAAATACAAAAGGCAGATTATGGACTTTCTCACAGTTTTAAAAGGTGTGTATGCCCTTCTGCACAGGGGCTCTTCTCTGCAGGTTTCAGGGCAGTATCTTGTACCCCAGCACATCACCTGGTGAAGGATGTGGAAATGAGCACCTTGCTCCTCCAGACAGCCAGTTTCCAAGGCTAAATTATCTTAGAGGGTACTCCGTCTCCAGCAGAAGTCCTAGATTGGAGAGGCAGAAAGAAAGGCAGAGTGGCTTTATCCTTTCTCTCCTCTCCCAGTGGCGTGATGTTTTCAGTGGCTGGAGCATCACTAAATCCTATGCTTGGTGCTTAGCTTAGCAGGCTTTTCTGACGAGTGCTTCAGTACAGAAAAAAAAGACGTGGTGACAAATCTTTGCAGCAAAGTAAATAAAGATTAATTCAGAAGTGTAGGGAGTGCTCAGGTAAAGTCACTCAGAAGAAATTGCATTCAGTCTAGGCAAAATGCAGGGCAATAACAGAGAGCTGGGTATGAGCTCCTGTTGTTTGTTTCATTATTGGCTGTAATGAAAACATAATTGTCAGAGTTTAAGTTATTACCACCCCTTATTTTGAACGCTCCTTTTTCTTCTCACACTTCTTAACTTTTTTGAAGGTTTGTAGCTGGCCACTCTACACTGATTCCCAGAGGGTATTCTGGAAGATTTGGCACTGATGTCCTGCAGGACGTGTGCCTGAAGAAAAGACTGCAAATGACTGAGCCAATCTGTCTCAGCAGATAACTGGAAGCCAGGAGCTTCAGCCAGCACACAGGCTCCCAGCAGCTGCTGGAACCTCCTTGAGGGCACAGGTGGGCTATGGATGCACCCTGAAAAGGAAGGTCCTGATGTGTCTGTGTGACAAAGGTAACTGCGAAGGGCGGGAAAGATTCTCAGTATTTAAGCTTCTCATCTTAGGAGGAGAAGAGAGCCTGTGGTGGGTGAGCAGATGTGTCAGCACTCTCCTAGTACATCTGGTCTCTTTTCCATCCCTCCTCTTACATCCTGAAACAAAGAGCAGTCAGTGAAAATGAGGTTATATGAATCGTCTAGTACTTTCCTTCAAGACACTGTGTGAACTTTCACTAAATTCCACATCTACCTCTTAAGGTACATGAATGCTTCCCTTTTGTTGCTGAAAAGAAAGCAGTCAGAAGAGGAGCAGGGTTTTTTAAGTATCCCCTGGTTTGAGTTTTCCAATGCATGAGCTTCTCAGAGACTGGTTTTCAGGAGTGTGTAATACTTTTAATTTCTAACAGAGCCAACAGGATTAATGATGCTCTAAGCCTTCAAAGCCTCTGGCTCCCACTATCTCAAGTCAGATGGCCAAAGACCAGAGTTCACTTAAAAAAAACCCCCAAAACAAACAACATTACCCAGCAATGACACAGTAAGTTACTGCTAGGGCTGCATTAAGATCCAGGTGTTCCTGACACCCAGTACATGTTCACTAAAGGCCTCAGTTTTCTGGCTAGTTGACAGACTGCACCATGCCAGGGAAAGGAGCCAACATGACTCATGCTCAATCACTGCGATGTCGACAGTGCTGAGTGCTGTTTTAGGGGGAGGTTAAATGCTGTGAATGTGCTAAGCATTAACAATATTAAAATATTATTAGTATTATTTATGAGATATCTCCACGTGTCCTAGATGATGCTAGCCAAGATCAAATTATGCAAAATGTTACATAAACATGCGGTAGAACATGCTGCCTGCTCCAAAGGGTTTTTAATCTAACTGAACAGGACAGGCTAACGATGCATTATGATCTCCGCTTTGCACACAAGAAGCAAGAGCACAGAGAAATGAATGCATTTACCCAAGGGCAGACAGGAGACATGGGGCACAGCTGGGAACTGAGCAAGAGTCTCCCAAATTGTTCTCCAGCATCTCTGACCTAAGATCATTCTCTGTCTCCACTACCACTGCATTTGATGAGGACAGTGCTCACAGGGAAAATTATTTTCCCAACAATCTTTCCTCAGAATGATGGGAGCAGTGTCCAAGTTCCACTTGTAGAGGCAACTAATGTACTGCCTTATGATAATATAGATTGTCATAAATACTGGGCTCCCTGCATCCAGAGAGGCTTCTGGCTGTTCAGGCGTGCAGTGGATGAACAGGCAAGAGCCTGTTCATAGCATACGTCTGTATGCTCTCTACCTCCATCTTCCACTGATACCTTCACTGGGACCTCAAGATAAAATTCAGCCCATAGTTGTGATAGTGTAACACTAAATCCAGTTTAACACCCCCACATCTCTCTCTTTTCCAGTCTGCCAAGGAATTTGCTACTGTCCAAGGGCACTCCAGGTTCCTTTAATAGAAGCACACTCTATAAGCACAAGTTACCAACACAACTGACTGCAGAACAACCATCTCTGTAAAAGGCAGCTCCTACACAGCATGTTGCTAATGGGGCAGGCTAGCTAAAGCCTCCATCAATCAGCACAGCATAGCTCTACTGCCTCTTTGATGTCTTTCTGCCTGTTGTATCCATTGCCCCTATTCAGATTTAGGACTGGTACCACATTTGTATTCCTGTGACCTATTTGTTTTCATATAGATTCAACTTCACACTCTATTTATTCTAGAGTTTTTGACAGCCCCTGGAAATACATGTTTCTTCCTCTTATTTACAGTCTAACTTATTTTTCCCTGTACTGTTTCCAGTCAGAAATTTTCACTGTGCATTAATCTCACTTCATTTTGGACACACCAGTGATAGCCTAGCCCATTACCCCATCCTTGCTTTCTAGCCATGCCAAGTATTTCCTTTTCTCTTTTCAGAGTCTCTTATGAGCCTTTTGGTTTTAACTTTTAACAACCACCCCCCATTCTGTCTGACTCTGTAGGAGGTGCTTCTTTATTGGATTACTCTTCACTATCTCACCGACATCCATCTTCTGTCACATTAATTTCAGAGCACCAAGGGATCATGTGCATTTCCCCTGTGCCATGCAGGTTCCATTACCTGCACTAGTCAGCTACCCTCACATGCTTCCTGCCTCCTCTCCATAGTGCACACTCATTCAATACTGCCACTGCAAAGGTGTCCTTGCCCATGGCAGGGGGGTTGCAACAAGATGATTTTTAAGGTCCCTTCCAACCCAAACCATTGTATGATTCCATTGAGGGTGGTGAGGCACTGAAAATGGTTGCCCAAAGAAGTAGTCCCTTTCCTGGGATTGTTCAAGGTCAGATTGAACAGGCCTCTGAGCAACCTGATCTTGTGAAAGCTGTCCCTGCCCTTGGCAGATCTCTTCCAACCCAGACCATTCTATGATACCTAACAACATCACTTCCACAGAACACTTGCAACACTTCCCTTTCACATTTCACAATCAAGTGACTTTACCACAAGGATGGAATAAAGATGATTGTTTAGCTGGGACATAGCTAGTACAAAATGTTGGCAAGCAGAGTACAAAACCCAGCCATCTTTCCCTATCCAGAGGACAGGGCTCCCATAGGGTCTCAGCAGCCTGCGAAGGTCCACTGCAGGGAAGGCTGTGGCACGATGCAGACATTTCAGCCCCTGGATCAGCAGATGGCCAAGGAAAAGAGAGTCACAAAATTATTGGTAACCTGCCCAGCTCAGCAAGATGAGACATTGTCAATGAGGAGCACCAGTGACCAGAGTATGAGATAAATTAGTTCTTGGTGGATTAGGATGGCTGCTTCATGCCCTGTACAACCCTGCCAAAGAACCCATCAGGAGCAGTGGATTCATGTGCTGTTCTCTGAGATAACATACCATCTACTACTAGGCTCAGGATACCTACATCTGGAAGACCCATCAACTTTTGCAAATTTACTTTTCAAACCCTACATGCAGTATCCTTTCTCGAACACATCTAGCAGTGACTTAACAAAATTCACCTTCCCTACGCAATCTTTTTGTTCATCTGAGAATGATTCTTCCTGCCCAGATACAATCAGACATGGAGTCAGAGGTGTAATAGGAAAAACTACCACAGAAATTTAGGCTCCTTACTCATAATCCACCCTTATATTTCAATACTTACTGCCTACAGATTCTTATATGCCTGACACTGACCTGTGCCCCGAGCACTCATCCATTTTGCTGCCAGGATATAAAGTGCTTCAAGTGCCCATCCCCATGGGATGCTGTGCAGGAAGCATGTTTGGTTTGGTCTGAGCAGGTAAGGGTCAAAAATATTTTCCCTCAAGCAGCCATAGTCACCATTTATCAGCGAGGAAAAGAAGGGGCAGCCCTGTCGTAACACCACTTTGAGAAAGGAGAAACCCCCCGGCACCACCGTTTTTTTCTGGACGAGGAGCTGCCATACCTGCTCCTACAGCAGGGGGCTGAGGCAGGAGGCGTCAGCACCTGCACAGCATGCACAGCACAGCCTCCTCTCAGGCACGCTTGGAGCACCCACTTAACTGCACTGCATTTAAAGAGCTTTCAGATTATTTATGACAGTGAGTGGAAGGAAAAGAAAAACCAGAGCATAGGTCAGGATAGTAAAGACAGACTTGGCACACAGGGAGGAGACAGCCACTGTGCACCCACAGTAAATCTCCAAGAGCGACCGCAAAGGAGCGTCCATCTTTCACAGAAAGAACAGCCTGTCCCTAAAGCCAGCTCTACTCCCCACCCCTCTGCCATCAGGGAGGATGACAAATCCCCAGCTAACAGCAAGATGGCTGAGGTTCTGCAGCCCCACAGGCACCTTTGCCAGGCAGTGCTGGGGGCCAGGGCAGTCACAGTGTGCCAGGTCTGGAGCCAGACACCCACTCAAAGCCCCGCATGCTGCACCAGGCTGATAAAGCAATTTTACCCACACCACTCTCCCTCACTCTGCACTCTTCCCACCCACCTGCCACTAAAATTGGGGAGGAGGGTACAAAGAAAAATCAAAATTTCACTAATATTTTGTGCACAGTGACCCATATTATAATTTTTTCTTTGTTTAAGTTGAGCTTCATTTCTCCAGGATAATTAGCTTTAGCAACGCTTCAAAAAAACTTTTCAGCCTCACAGAGCCACAAGTTTCTAAATGACAGTTGTCACATCAGGCTGCACTGTCATGTACAAAGCTTTTAGTGGTCCTGTCTCTCTCCATGCTTTAAGGCCATTTCCACAGAGACTCCATATACACACCTGATCCTTTCCTCTCCTGTTAGTAGTCACAATTTTCCTCTGACACTCTTCCTTTCAGTTTCCCGGATGCTGCCTGATAGGATTTTGTTTGAAGGTGGATAAAAAAGAAATGATAAACTAATGTTGGCCCCGTTACTGGCTGTTGCATTACAGCTTTTCAAAGCAAGTATGCCTATGCATATGTAGCATACACAAGGATTAGGGCCACATCCATAGAACAAGCATCAGCTGATACAGGTCTTTCATGGGGAAGGCATGTACATTCAGGTGATTTGATGGTCTGTCAAGTGATTTGTTTCCTCACATAGAATGCCCAGGCTTTTTGATGACACGTTTGATGCGCTTATTTTTAAACTGTTCATACTTATTTGAAAACATAATCTCTCTCAAGAAGGCCTTTTCTTCCCATGTTTGAGAACTCCTTAACTTTTTTTCAATTAATTTAAAAGATTTTTTTTCTTAATTTAAAAGAAACTGAGAAATAAGAAATCATTATTCTCTCTCCTCATTGCACTGAAAATAAGAAATTGCTGTGATCCTCTAGCACCTTCTCCTGTAGCTACCACCATCAAGGTCCAAAACAAAGCCACTGAAGCCAGCAAAGCCCTCCATCCCCACAGACGGTCCTGAGTAAAGCAGCCACCTGTCAGTCCAGAGCACAGAGAACTTCTCCAAACACAGCTAAGACTCTGACAACTTGAGTTAGGGTTAGACAAACATCTCCCCTTCCCAGACCCCATCAAATCGTGGCTACCTCACTTCTAAACTCAATAGCCCCTGAATTGAGAATCCATGCTTATTTTCTTACAGCATGAGGGAGCAGCATGGATATGCATGTACAGGTTTGTCTGCTTCTATTTGGAGCAAGAGTAGCACACTAAAATTCCCTTTCCACCCAGACACTGTGACCACTCTGGGTGAAGTTTTTGCTTCTCATTTCTCACCCCAGAGCTCACTGACAGTTCCACCAGCAGGCTGGTAAGACACAGTACAAGACTGGGATAAAGCAACGAAGGCAGAGGAGAGCAGGAACCCATGAAACACATGGCATTCCTATGGAAACGCAACCAGTTTTGTCCCTGATCCAGGGAGAATCACCCTTCCATGGGAAGGAGCCTCCCACATTCTAGCAATTCTCCTGCTTCTCTTCTAGTTGTGAAATGGCTCAAAAAAGTAATAGAAGCAGTTTAGCATTGGGGAAGTTTGTCATGGGCTATCTTTTAGAAACAGAGATGGTTCTTTCCAGCCCTAGCAGATGGAAGCTAATGGCACATTATGCACCTAACCCTGGCAGGGACAGAAAAACAGCTGCAGGAAAACAGATCTGAATTCCCCAAGCCCTTCACAATGCAGCCACTTTCTAATGTGCTTAAGAGCATGTGGTGGTGTAATGGAAAGGTTTTATTAACACAGAACCTGCACAACTCAATTGTAAGTTTTAACCCAGTACAAATCACATCAGTAAAGCCTGTCTGCCTAATCCCCATTCTACAGCTGCAATAGCAGAGGACGATGGCTCAGCTGAAGGAATACAAACTGGGACAACTACAGTGCTTAGCATGCAAAGGCTTTTCAGAAGGGTCCTATATTGGTACATTGGGCAGGAATAGCCTGTAACTCCATCAGTCTGTGGAGCTCTACACCCATTTAACACATCAACATAGAATCATGTCTTAGTTGATTGGTTAGTTTGGAAGGCACCTCAAAACCCTCTAGTTCCAGCCACTGTGGGCAGGGATACCACCCACTAGATCAGGTTGCTCAGGGCCTCATCCAATCTGGCCTTGAACCAGGGGAACAGAAGATGGCAACTGCTTCAATCTTGCTGGGGTGACCCAACACTACCTGTGGGACAGGACCACACAATTGCGGTCAAAAGCAGAGCACAAATGTGTTACAGTTGATTTATGAGACCACTTGCACATATCTAATCACATTTTCTGCAATGCAGAGATAGCACTCGGCAGATTTAACCT
Source organism: Corvus kubaryi (assembly GCF_017639235.1). Classification (NCBI taxonomy): domain Eukaryota; kingdom Metazoa; phylum Chordata; class Aves; order Passeriformes; family Corvidae; genus Corvus; species Corvus kubaryi. The sequence goes on along the minus strand of NW_024582061.1, from coordinate 16,315,828 downwards.
GGATTTAAGACACTCACTGAAAACTGCACATAAAACTTCCTCACAGCAAGGCTGGGATAAAGATATCTCACCCATGGGAGCTAGGCTCCTCAGGAATCTTTAAGTGGAAGTAGAGAGATGCCCAGCACACATTGTCTATTAGGAAAGCCAGTCAGTAAGCCTGAAAGGCCAGTCTCAAGTCTAACATGGAAGATGGTGAGACACAGGGGTTTTGTCAGTTACTACAGCAAAAGACAGTTGGATTTGGGGCTTGTGACAGAACGATGAGGAGTGAAGCTAAAATCCAGGGCAGGGCTTCCTTGACCAAATCCAACCACTCAGCTCTGTCACTTCTGATTTCAGATTAAAACTTCCACCTCTTCCCGTAGCAGCACCTCCAGCTTGCCTCACCCCATGCACAGGCTAGTGAAACATTTAGCTACAGTTTTAGCTTCAAGCCTTGGAAAAAGCTCTCTATGCTCCCAGGCTCCTTTCTGGTGTTCTGCGGACAGGGTCTTTGTTCAAGCATTTCTGCTCTCTTCCTTTGCCATGAGGTTACTCTGTTTCTAGACTACACAATTATAGCATCAAGGTTCTCAGTAGCTGTACCATTTATTTGACAATGATCAAATCTAGAGGAAAAAAATTGCAGATCCCTATCATGTTGCTGGATGTGTAGGGAGAGAGGAACTGTTTATTTTTCACTGACCCTTTAAAACAAATATTTTCCTGTCTGGATTAGAAAACATGCCTCATCTGAGTAAAATTTAGCTCAAATCTTCTTTTTGTTTTTCTGTTGCTCTTCAAACAGGGAATTTCAGAGACTACTTCACTGATGAGAAAAAAATGGATTTGCTTTATTTCAGGAGTGGAGGTTGTGCCTTGGTTCTCTCAGATATATGAAACATCCCTTGATTGTGCAAATGCATCCTGATGGTGTCTTTGTGTTCTTATCACTCCTGATTTATGGGGGCCTTTTCTACACTCAGAAAAAGAATTTGCATTTCAATTTCCATTACTTGCTCCTTTCCTCACAGCACTCCAGCTCTGGAAGGGAGCTCGTATTCTGCTTTCCCCCAGCTGCCCCACATTACTCCAGCATTGGGGAGGATACAGGAGCAGGGTACTACAGGCTCTGCTCTATGGGAACAAGGCTCATGCTGCCATAATCTCTGGTGAGATACACCTTTGCTTATGCCCAGCAAGGACCCCTGGCATGTCTGGCCCCGTCTCTCAGCCCTTCCTCCCTACGCTGTGATGGAGGGGGAAGGCAACAGCCCTGTCTCCTGCCTGGTTCCCAACACCAGCCCTTGCTTGCTCACCCGTTCTTAGAAACAGCAGCCAACAAAAGAGCAAGAGGACGAGGAACGCTCACCCCTCTGCCTTCTCGCTCCTACAGAGATGGCAGGAGGACAAGCAGGAAGCCTTGGGGACTCGTCCCTTCCTTGTTTCCTGCAGGGTTGTGCCTGTTCTAAGGTGAGCTTGCAAGCAGACTCCAATCCAAAACCACCTGAAAGCATATCACGTCTTGGACAGGTGGGTGGAACACGGATCTGAAAGCCACTGTCCCCTCTACGCTTCATCTTTACCCCTCCTGCAAACCCTAGTCGCCGCAGAAAGTTCCTGTGCCAGCCCAGGCGCTGCTCTCTCAGTCCTGCATGCCTCTTCTCATTTGTGCAGTCTGGATGGGCTGTCACAGGCAGCCTGAGCATGCTACAAACCCTCTGAGCCTGCACAAGGGGTGGGCTTGGAGCCAGGAATGTGTGGGAAACCACATGGGCTGTGTTGCAGACCCCACCATCCACCTCGCAGATAAACTGGGGCTTTGATAGATGTAGTTCATGTCTACCTAGGAAACATTAGAAGCTTTGAAAAAAAAAAAAAAAAAAAAAAAAGAAGATAAAAGATAGCTTCAGAAACGGGGGAGGAGTTGCCAGGACACGTCAAGCTTCAAAGACGTGAGTCGCAGAAATGCATTAAGGCTCGTTGTTCAGAGCTGTCAGCCCCACAGCCGTTATTAAAACTGAACTCGGTTAAAAATAAGAGAAGCAAACTGAACCTTATTGAGCATTTGTTTGGACATTAAGGCCACAGATTCCTAATAGGTTGTTGGAAGTCAAACATCATGTGCCATAAGCCTGTGTCATCTTAATTTGCAATGGCCTGAAACAATATATTCAAGAATACATTTTGCTTTGACTTGTTTGAAGTACATTTGTTTTGACCTCAGGGTTTTGTCTATCACCATTACCATGTTGACTTTTACATTAACATATAAAGCCAAAGGAAATACGTTGAGCTGATTAAAACATGCACATCATTTCCAGGGGGCAGAAGGGTGACAGTAAATTTATGCTGATTTCTCTGAATCAGCAATTTCCAACTGAACCCAGTTCCAGGGCAAAATTCTCCAGAAGTACCATCGGGAATTCTCATGCTGTCCCTAGTGTTCATCTAAGACGCTACACACGTCTCAGTGTTTCAAACACGCAATTTTGGCCCCTTTTTCTCCACTGGGCTCCTTTTTTTTTTTTTTTGACTTTCAAATGTTTGTACAGAGCACTGAAATCCATTACGTTCAGCAGTATCTGCCCTATTTATCCAGCTCCCAGCTGGCTGCAGAGTAGCTTTCATCAGTGGGTCTGAACTCACAAATGCTGACACAGAGATTATCTGCCCTGTGAAGAACAGTTTAACCAGATTAATCTGTGGGAGGTCCCCTCAGCCTCTTCCCTGCAGAGCCCTACCGTGAAGGATTGGCATAATCTCAGAGTCTATGGGGTATGCTCCCCGCCTCCCCTCCCCGGAGGAAGGTACCCCATTCCCCAGGGTCCACAATCCCGTTTTCCAAACTGGGCTTGGCTGCTGTGCAGTGCCCACCCTCCCCCTTCAGGGAAGGGCCACTCCTGAAGGACAGCGGTGGGATGGGGCAGGAGATGGCTTTCATTTTCGATACCCCAGAGCTGGCAGCCCTGCTCCCAGCATGGTACATTATGGTAGTAGGGACACAGAGCAAAGCCCCACAGCCCTCAAACCCTTAAACCTATCAGGTTTACACAGCAGGGTGAAGTAAGGGGAATTACTGACAGCCCTTTCTCACCTGCTGACTCCAATTTGCTTGTTTTCATTACAGCAGATAAAGAAACAAACCATTTAGTCAGCAAATCCAAGCCCAGAAATCAATCACATTCCCTCAGCAGCTCTTGCATTGTCAGAGGAGACAGAAGCAGGAAAGACCGATCAAATAACACCTTACCCCGACTTAAACAAGGGAGGAAGGTTTGACATTAGCATTTCTACAACTACCTCTCTTTTTCTTTTTTCTTTTTTTTTTTTTTTTGTACTTTTACTCCCCTCTTTCCCCTTCAAGCCTGGCTTTAAACATCTCAAAACGGGCAGATTTTAAGGTGAACTAGATATCCTGGCAATGGATGATGACTAATACACTATGAATGACAGAAACTTGGTGGAACACTAAAAAGCAAATGAGATATTATAATACCTGGCTGCAAGTTCTATAGAAAAGTGGGTTCAAGCCAAAGGGTTGAAGGAATAATGTAGTCTTTTCAATACCTCAGTGGAGTTAATTCAGAAAACCTTAAAACTCTTAAGGGGGAAAAGCACGTGCAGAAGATCATTCCATCAACTCTGCATGAATTCACAACCCCGGGAGCTGCAATACATTTATAATCCCATGCTGCACATCTATCATCAGGACTGTAGCTAAAGACAGCTGGGTATGCAGTTTTGAAAGAACACACAATTTATAGAAAATTAAGATGGGGAAATTCACCTGTAAGCTGGCACAAAGAACACAACAGCTCCTCTGCTCTTTAAACAATTGCTTCTTGGAACAGATAATTCAAGCGCCCACAAGCAAAACCAGCAATTCCTGACTTAATTTTCAGCAACATGCAGGAACTAAATCAAGAAGTGACAATATCTGAGCCCTTAAGTAATAGGGTTCACAATGTAATTAAGTTCAGTGTCCTAGGAAGAGGTAGTGAATGAAGAGATATACAAATGACTCTAGATTTTAGAAGACTGTTTAGAGCACAACAGGAGTCATTCAGAAGGACATTAATTCAGCGTAGAGGAAGAAAGTGCTGTACAGATGGTTTAAATAATATATAAATGATGTGGGAAGAGAGCTCTTGGTGGGGTCACAGAGTCTGCAGAGGATACGGGTTATTTTGGGGAATTCAAAACAGCCTCTCAAGACCAGAGAGAATTCTTGGATGTTGAACTGAGAACTTAACCAAAGCGAGGCAGATGGCCAACACAACGATAAGTGACACTGTCAGTTAAAACAAATTGATTATCCTGGAAAACCCACATTAAAGCTGCTCCAAGTCCTCTCACAGGATTTTGAGAGGCAACAGCCTATGCACGGGAGCTGGTGTCCCTGCACCCAACTCAGCACTGCCCAGCCAAACACAGTACCATCAGAAATGTGCCCAGCTGCAAAAGGACTTGGAAGAGGAAGGACACAGAGAAAACGCAGGACTGGCTATCTCAGGCTGCAACAGTTTTTGCAGAACTTGAGAGGGTTCAGAGAAAAGTGAGAGAAGTGATGGACAGCCTGGGAACACTGTTGTCTCCAAGGAGGGGAAACTTTGCGTTGGTTTCTGGTCCCTTTTACCAAGGAAATCCTCTTCCCTACTGCAAGCACCAACTGCATTAGCAATACCCTTGATTCCTGCCAGGCAAGGCTGTCACCACAGTATATTACTGTCGGAGATTTTTGATCTGCTATTGCATTGGTCTTACATCTGCTGTAAAGCACACAAAAATATTTCACAGCCTCTGACGTGTGAGAGTACATTTTTGGCAGCTCATTCTGGACTTAGCACAGGGGCTCATGATTGCAGGGTGCCTGATAAGGCAACTCCAGCCATCCCATTTGGTCCTGAGCTCATCTGAACAGAAAAAATTTATAGAAGTGCATAAAATAATAAAACCAATAACGTGAAATTCCGTGCTCCCAGCACTGGGCCAAGAGGATACACAGTCATTAGAAGATGGCAAATCCAACCTGGCAGAAATGAAATAGTGTGCTGCTCTCCCTCCTCTCCTCCCAATTTCAATATATGATTAAACAGCAGAACTCTGCCACAGAAGGCAGCAAGACCAGGATCCCCACATCACTCAATACAGAACCAATCAATTCATAGGAAAATAAATCCGTATGCAGAGTAATCATTACTAGAGACTCAAAGCCCCATCACTTACATCCATCTCTAACCCATACACAGGGGATAAATCCACACTTGCCTACAGCAAGGTCTGGACACCTTTTTGTGAGGTGCTCCCTGCTGTGGTTAATCACCAGCAGTTATGTACTACACCAGCTCAGCCATTCCTTTTTCATCCAAGCTGGATGACATTTATAATCAAAGCAATCACATTTACTGCTTGATTTTTTGAAGTGCCTGAGCATATTGGAGTCATATGCAGAAAAGGAACCTCTGAGCCAGAGAATGAAGCAAGTAAAGGGCAGCTACTAGCCACAGCCGATAAAGTGGGCATCAGCATTAACTTCTGTGATGCTCATTTGGATCTTTTTCCACTTCCAGGATCAGTTTCCTCTCATCATTTTGAGTCAGACCTTCACAGATCAGGCCAAGCAAACCCTGCCTAACACCCCATTTTCAGTTTATAGAAACAATTGTTTGTGTTAGTACAACTGCTATGATTCATGCTAGTTAACAGCCGAGAAGGTAGAGACACCTTTCAGGCACAGTCAGGCGCTTGCCACCTTCCCCACCAATCACTGTCAGAGAGAGGCCAGGCCAGCATGTCAGACTCAGTCCAGCACCACACAGGCCCAACATCCTTATCCCTCTCCACATCAGCTTCTTCTGTAAGATAAACAGGCAGAGGAATATTTGCTTAGCTCAGTGTCCAAAGAAAATGCAGCTACAATATGGTATTGCACTGAGAACTGCTCAAGTGACACAAGCCAGTTTCAGGATAAGTAGTTTGCTTCCCAGCCAAATTTTTTTGCATTGCTTTATCTAGCTCAGTTAGCCTGACTGCCAAATGCCCAAGCCTTCTCTGAGCTTCCAGCTCCTTTTCAGTCATGGCACTTGACCATCTTTTCTTTATGGATTGCCAGACAATGAGAACAATGCTCCCAATTCCTAATTAATTTGCTACTCATTTCCTTATCGTTGAAAAGGTGTGTGCATGCAGGACTGAAGCTTACACACGTATTATGAGCAACTATAGCATGTTGCTTCCTTTCAACATAAGATTGGTCTAAATCTCAATAACATCGCTCCCTGTCTGCTGCTGCTTTTCACTGCTCCCGGGATATTATTTATTCCTTCTCACATCCCTCAGGGTATTCCTCATTTTCCTCTTGCATCACTTCCCACTCCTTCTGCCCCCCACCTACTTCCCTGCCCCACTGTAACAATTCCAAATTTCTTCTCTTCCATTACTCTCCTGCCGCCTTGCTAGATGTCACTACTTTTATTCCTGCACATTTCCACCTTTGCCCTGACATATCTCACTTTGTAGCCCTCCCTCTTCTCAGGAAAGCAGGGGGGGAGGGAAATGCCACCTCTCATTTTTATACACAGCATAGACCCAGCCTGTTTTTAGATCAGGTTCTGACAGAGTCAGAGCACTGGAACTGCCTGGGATAGCTAATGATCTCATCTTCATCTTTGCAGAGAAAACCATGAGCTTTTCTCTTGGCTCATTCTCTTTGACCTTAGTACAGCCTTATATGCTGAGCTCCTCCATCCTCCTGGAATTCACCATTGCCATCTCTTGTTCCTGTCCAGCTTCTCCTTATTTGTGATACACCTGCTTTTCTGACTGTAGGTAACACCTTCTCTGTAGTGCTGTCTCCATACACACTCTTCCTTGCTGTGGCCTTCTGATCCCCTTTTAAAAAAGAAAACTTTGTGTGCACTCTCCTGGACTGCAGCAATACCTGGGAACTGCTGCCATCATGGATGGAAGTGCTTCCAGACTTTATCACTCCTGATGATGGCAGCCAGTGAAGTCTAGGACACTGCTAAGGCTTGTGGGGTTGGGATAGAGCCAAGGAAGCAGTGATAGGGCTTCCAGTCTGACTGACTGGTAATTGGCATATTCCTTCTCTTAATTTTGTGCTTGAGCTGATGCTTCTCTCCCTAGAAATCACAGAATGTTCCGAGTTGGAAGGGACCCACGAAGATCATCAAGTCCAACCCTTAAGTGAGTAGCCCATACAGGGATCAAACCCATGACCTTGTTATTAGCACCGTGCTCCAACCAACTGAGCTCATCCCAGCACTAAGATGCAAGTCAGCAGTGTCAGAGACGTGCAGCAGCAAGGCCTCTTCCCTGGGCTCCAACTTGAAGGATCCTAGCAACACAGTTTCCAGCGTGTTTGAGCTGGGTTGCAAGTGCCACAAGCCACAATGAGGCAGTCATCAGCCTAACACCTTCACACGCGTAAAGCTCTTTCAAACACTCAAAATATTTTGTCCCTTTCCTCCTCCAAAAGCCTCCAGCATTTCTACAGCCTTAAAGTAAATCCTCTTCATTCCTGGGGCACAAACTTTTCCTGTTGTAAACTCCTTCCAGGCTCCCCATTGACTTGTTGCTAAGTCGAACAACACAAAATTGGAACTTTCAATTCTTTCCTGCTAGAGAGAAGGGGAAAAAAAAAAAAAGAAAAGAAAAGAAAAAAACCATCCAGATCCTTTGGCATTTCCCTTGTTTTCTCTTTCACTGCTTTTCCTATTTTGCTCTTCCCAAAATCCCTCCCAGAACTTGGAGTACTCAACGTGTAACAACTGCAATCACACAGGAAAAAGGAGGACTACATACCAGCTCTACAATGTGATTTCTTGCTGTACATCTAAAACTTTTTAGAGCAGGGACCATTTTGTCTTCCTATGTTTACATGAGGTCTACCACAACCAGTTCCCGATCCTCCCATGTAACAGTAAGAGCAAGGTGCTCTGAACTGCAGAATTTAAGCTTTTACAGTTTTTGTCTTTAACCTCCAGAAGTCCCCTCTTCAGGAGCAGGTCCCTGTGCCAGTGCTCCCCAGGGTGACCCTTCCTACTGCAGGGAGAGAGGGTTGCAAGGGCTGAGACACAAACATGAGGCATCATTAGTTCTGCTGCTCACAAAACTAATCTCTTCAACCTCTCTGGGTCTACCCACCTACCAGCACATCTCAGGTTAACTTCTCCTCCAACTCTATGCACTCTGCATCACACCACAATGTTTTACTTCCTCACAGTGTTCCCAACATCAACAGTTTGCCACCATGCCTAGGTCCGTTCCTTGTTCCCACCAGTGCACCCTACTTGGCACATTGTGCCCTCCCAGCGTGGCAAGTGTTAGCAGCCACCACGGCTGCGCCTGTGCTGCGTGGGTGCTGTTTGGCCATCTGGCACAGCAGGCTGCTTGCCCAGGTCCCTGCCTTTCAGCAGCTGGTGGATCAAGCAGAACAGACAGCATCTCTGCTCTGCCCATCCTTCCTTGGATGAGGGCATTAGTAGGACTCCTCCATCCAACCACCTGAGACTGAAATCAGCCTAAAGGTTCCTACAGGGGAACACTGATCACCTCCATTTCCCTAGAAAATAGAGCTAAAAATAACAGTGGTGATAGCATTAACGGTGCAGTTCAAAATTGCAATGAACTTTTCTTCTGATACTTTGATTTGTAACTTCATATCTAATTTACTTACCTTTATTACCTGTAGGACTCTCCAAACATGTGCTGTTCATCTGAATGGCTTTCAGATGTACAGATGGCAACAGTTATTTAGGGAGAAGCCTAATTAATCATCATTACAGTTTTCCTGAGTCTCCCTTCACTGCAACCTTCATCCACACTTTCATTTCCTCTTATCCTGACCCATTTCCCTATTTTGCCTCAAGTCCCACTTCACTCGACCATGCCCCCAATATCACTCTTATTTTTCATGTTGTACAAGGAAAAGCTATCATCTTTCTTGCTCTTGAATAGATTCATTAATCTCCAATTCATTTAGAAGAAACTAGTTTAAATTTCCCCTTTTAAAAGTTTTGTCTCTAGCCTCTTTTCCATCCTTTTCTGCACTAAAAGTGAAACCACACTGCTGGAGATTGAGGGGCCAAGAGGAGAAGCAGCTCAGGAACAAACCAACACGTTAAATCCAAAAGCTGCGACTACCAAATATTACACCAATGATCTCTAAATTACTTGCAGTATGAGGCAACTCCATCACTTAAACATTCAGTTACATAAGCCAAATTGGGGAATTAGTAGGCCACACTTTGCATTTGGAAAGCATCTCAGAAGCCAATCCAGAAACCTCTATATAAGGGACTTTTCAAGTTAGGCCCCACAACTGGAATAAAATAAGTTTTAAAAGCATAGTATCTAAACATCTGGAAGAATATGCTGTGGCAAACTACTTTTTACTTTAATACACATTAAAGAAAATAGTGTCTTACCACTCCGTGAATAATTCAAACATGACAAGCTAGTGAATGAATAAAATTGGTCAATGTTTGTACCGCATTGGTGTTAAAATCCTTACTATGGCAGTGAATTTTGTGAGAGATAAAGACTCATTTCTAGGCTGTGTCACATTTTGCTTAAACACACTTAGCTGGAAATGAGAACACACAGCAAGTGACAAAATTGCAGACAACGCCAAGTTATTTGAGGCAGCCAAGACCGAAAGGAATAGGGAAGAACCTGAGTGAGACTTAAGCAAATAGACTGTGATAATAAGTTATATTCAATGTTGCTAAATGCAAATAATACCTCTAAAGAGGAGAAAACTGTATATTATTCACACATCTTTCAAATTTATGAAATAACTCTCTTACCAAAGAAAGGAATCTAGATGGCAATAGGAACAGCTGAATGCTGAGCTCAGCTTACTGTGCAGCTGTGGCAAAAATAAAAAAAATAAAACAACCACGATGTCAGAACACAGGAGGAACAGGATGAAGCAATACAAAGACTGTGCTGAGCCCTCTATAATTCAAGGCTGGAATCACACTCAGATTATTATATGCAGTGCTGATCACCATCTCAAAGAGGGGGAAAAAATGGAAAAAAATTTAAATGGGGAGCGTGAGTAAAATAAAGCCATGACCATGGTCACGCTGTGCAATTTAGGAGGAGATACACTGACAGCTCTTGCAGATTGAGTACCCATCTATCCTAAGGCCATTCTCCATGTCCCTGTCTTCACTGCATTTCAGGAGAAACAGGGATTTCTCCCCATCTCACTCCCTATTGAGGTGTTTCAGTTGTTTCATGACTGGCCCACAAAAATCAACCTTGCATTGAATTTAACTCGTCTGTGTATTAAAGCTCATAGCTGGAAACATCTCTCTTGGTTTTTTTTCAGTGGTTCACTTCTCCCTTCCCTCTACTGTTGCTATTATTGAATTCCCTACTTCTGTTATGTAAAGTAATTTGTGCTATTGTGTTCAGAGAATACAGCTAGCACAGTAGATAGCACACAAAATAAGATGATATTGTATCACTTATCTGAAAATATGTGCTTACAGCAGAGGAGAAAGGAGGAAAGAGGACGCCTGCAGGAGCAGCAGGTGGGGGATCTGTGAGGGGACCTGGACTGGAGCAGAGGTGGGCACTGCCTCATGATGCCGCACGTGCCACTCAGCAGTCAGCAGCCCAGGGACATGGCACGTGTGTATCACAGATCCCTGGTCCCCACCGTCCCAGGCAGCGATCACCAAGGAACAGATACATGGAGCAAAAGGGGTCTTCCATCCCTCTCTTCCTATGCCAGGGAAACAGTCCACAGCAGCGCAGGCTCCTGGCAGCTCGGAGGGAGCTACTGGATCCTGTTTTGCCTGTCTGAAAGAGGAGCTGTGGCAGAAATTATAAAACTCTCCTCCTTTTGGATGAAGGAAGGGATTTTGTAGCACATGGGTTTGCTTTGGCTAATTAAAAGCACGAGGCCATGCAAGGAAAGCAGCACTTTAATAGCTGAAAATAGCTGGAATTAAAACTAATCACGAGCATTTAGCATGCTACAGATAAAGATGTTTGAAAGAGTTTCAGCCAGGGGCCTGTGGGCTGCCTTTGCATAGCTCCAGGATAAAAGGGACAGAGTCCCTCATCGATGCAGCTCACATCCACCTTTCTGCCTGTGTGCTTTGCCACCTTCCCTGGGGGCTTAAGAGTCCTACGGGGGTGGGCACAGAAAGTATCAGGGCTCCACTCCTCAAGGACTAAATCTTAGCTCCCACCTTGACGCAAAGTCACCTCAATCCTGGATAAGGGACTCTCCTTAAGCATCAACAGGACATGGAGTGGGTGTCTCCTTTGCCACATGGAGATGGACAACCTCCGAGCTCCTATGCAACCAACCACATCAGACAGCTGAGAGCTACCACGTACTCACACTGCTGAGGGAGGGTGTCTGATTCACCCCAATCCACCTCCTGCCCCTGCCCGAAGCCATGACTTGTGCAGCAGCACTCTCATCGCCCAAACCCTGCCCTGACATAGACCCTAAACAGGAAATCACTTGAAGCACATGAATGCTCATTGTTCATGGGCCACTGGTTGGACCAGCTGATGCATTACTGGGGCCCTTCCTCTTACAATATTAAGTCCTTGTCTCCATTGAAGATTCCCCCAAGTGTGGACAGAACACGTATGAAGCAAGGTTTCTATTAAATTTGAGGTTACATCAGGACAGTGCACTCTTTCCAGCTTCCTAGAAGTTTCCTACATCTCCAATTTCAAGCATCCTCCTACAGACCCTAATCATGAATGATTTATAACAAAATTTGAAAGAAAGGGGACTCAGATTACAGTTCTGAATGGCTTCTCCCTATAAATTATCTGTTATTCCTTTTGCCAATTTTCTACCGTATTTCTGAATATTCAAATTGCTTCGGAATTGCCCTTTAATTCATTAATATTATATTTCAGCTACTGAGATGCAAAGATGTACAAGTGAATAATTCTAGCCCATAACTGCACGGTCGAAACCAGCACTGGAAGTAAAAGAGGTTTTGAACATCTATCACAGGCTATATTTTCATGAACCCACAGCTCAGCGGTCACGCCAAACCACGCAGGTGAGGACACCTGCTTGTATGAAGACAAGTGTCCCCTGTGTGAAGGACAAAGATCTGTCACACCACAATGGGACTCAGAATTTAAAGTGCACATCAGAGCCTAGATCAGTGGAGCACCACTTTTGCAGATGTGTTCTCTGCCCTTTACCGCTCTCAGCGAGGCCTAAGACTGCAGGAGGACTGAATTTATTTAAACTGCCCTCCTGTGTGACAGATGGACAGCATGATAGCTACCCTGCAGAGCTAAACAAGACTCCAGTGTTTTAGCAGCACCTGGCAGCACACGTTCAGCCATAGGAGTACCTGGTCATAGAAACTCAAAGTGCTTTGCTTCTAACTGGCCTTATTTAATGCTACTTAATGATAGAAGCCAGAATGTCACTATTTCCAAATGAATAAGAGAAGTGGGGAATTTTGTTTGTTTTCCTTAAAAGAAGCAAGCTTTTTCTTATCTAAGCAGCAGTTCCCTTTGCAATAGCTTCCACCCAGTATCAAATAATCCTTTTATTTATGATTACAAGGTCAGCAGCTCCACCTTACCTTCAGAGCCCTTACCACTCCCAGCAGACTGTCTATCCCACATACCAAATTCATAGCAGAAATGATGATCCATATCCTTTTCCTTTAGGGCTTAGATGGGGGACAGTCAGCTGCCAAGCAGGGCGATGCCCACTCAGATGCTGCACTGGCCAAATCAGACAGCTGGCTTTAAAGCAACAAAAGGTTCAGAAGTACATATTCTGTCCCAGCAGCAGAGGCAGCTAACAAAGAGCATAGAAGACTGTGTTCTCAGGACTTTCACCAGTAGGTTAAGGGAAGTGTTTATTTCCCTTCATACTGTACACTTGCTAGACCATATGTGGGTACTTGGATCAGCTCTGGATCTGTTAGCACTAGAAAGTTGTTGACAAACTGGATCAGGTTCAGTCTAGGGCCACCAAAGGCCTCAGGGGGCTGAAGGACTTGCCTTGCAAGGAGAGGCTGAGATACTGGGGCTTGTTCAGCCTGAACAGATTTGAGAGCCCTTTTTCCAGTCCAAAGAAGAGATGGAGCCAGGCTTTTTACTGCAGTACATAGCAGGAGAAAAGGAAACAATAGCTTTTAAATGAAATGGAAGCAAGAGAGTCTTCCCTACTTAGAGCAGCTATTGCAGCCATTGCCCAGAGGGGTGGTGCAGACTCCATACTCTGAGGTTTTCAAAATTCAGTTGGACAAAGCCCTGAGCAGCCCAGCCTAAGTTCAATCCTGACCTTGCTTTGAGCAGGAGGTTGGACTCCTGAGGACCCTGACAACCCTTCCAGTCTGAAGGATTAAATTTTTTTTTTTTGGGCCCCTCAGAACTACAGCACCAATTTCCTTAACTTTTAATCCCATCCAGACATTCAAATATAGTGGACATCTCAGTAGCTAAATAAAATGGGACAGCTCTGAAAAACTAAACCTGCTCCTTAATCACACACACAAAAATCAATAGACATATCTGAGGGAATCTTCCCTCTCTTCATCCTACACAAAGGCAATGCCCCTCTGCCCTCTACATAGAGATGCTTTCCTGAGGATGGATGCACTATTTGATCTCTCACTATTGTTTATTATGTTACAGCTCTACAGCTACCCTTACTCTACAATTTGACAGCCTTTTTCTCTTGCCAGAGAAGGAAGAAGTTTCTCTGCTATGACATGAAGAGATGTCACTTTTGTATTGCTGTCGCTTTCCCCAGATGCACATCACTCTCCCAGTCTCTGAGGGAATGTGCATATTCATACAAAGTTGGAAACGAATATGCCTGAATCAGCCCCTAGACTGGGCATGCATACACAGCCTTGTGCTAACACACCCACCCACTCAAAGATTAACTAAATTTTGACCTAATTCCATCCAATTAACCTGAATTTCTCACTTTCTTGCAAAGCAGTTTCCTTCGCAAGCCCGTTGGCCTTTACCTCGTGGCTATATTGTGAGTGTGATGCCCTAGAAAAATGCAATGCAATGAGAGAAAAATAAAGCAGAGAGCATAAATAGGAGGAAAAAGAGGTAGAAGAAGCAGGAAGATGTGTAAACAGAACAAAGAGAAAAAAGGAAAAAAGTAAAGAGAAATCAAAGCTAAATAAGGCACAGAAGCAAAGTATGTAAAGGTGGTAAAAGTCATGGGGGCGCAGTGGATCTAAGAAGAGTTACAGAGATATATTTGGACCAAGGGAAAAAGGCTCCAGTCTGAGGGGCAGGGGAGACACCACAAAGCCAAAACCACTGAGTTAATTAGAAGACATATTAGACAAAGCTACAATCAACAGATTGAGTTCCTGGAGCCCATCACTCCCCAGTGCTTCCCAGACAGCTGCCAGTCTCCTTCATTGCAGGTGCATCTCTGGCACAGCAGATCCAGCATGAGCTGGGGACATCACATCCCATGGTGACATAGCAGAGAGAATGGGGGCAGACGAAGATGGAAAGAGAGCAAACCAGAAATGGTATCAATGAGACCAAGCCCATTTATCAAACAAAGCAGGAAAGAAATAGAGACTTATTTTTGGATCATGCTTCTGAAGTGAGTAACCCTGCCCCCTCCCTGCTTGGTCCTCTAGCCCACCTCCCTCCCTCAGTTCACTGCTCTATTTTGGGTTTAATTATACACTGTGCACAGGGACAGAACACACCAAGATCTTCCCCGGTGCAGAATTTAAACTCTTCTATTTTACCTTTCCCCCTTTTCATTTCACACAAGCTTATAAAAAGAAGGAAAAGAAAATAATTTTATTTCTCATATGAACCAGAACACCATTTGTTTTTTCCCCCTTTAATCAGGCCTCTGTGCCTCCATGTCAAGGCAGCTCTGACAATTACGAGCAAAGGTTTTATGAGGTCATTTTTTTTAGCTCCTTTTAAAAGAGGACATAGACTGAAAGGGGAAAATGTAAACAACTGTAAAGTAGAAAAAAGGGGAGCCAAGAAGACAAGAAGGGGGAAGGGATGTATTGAATTTTTCTGTAGGAAAACAAATTATCTCACCCAGATACTAGGAACCATTTCTGCTGCTCTGGGCATGTCCCCCCATTACCACTGGAGGCCACTCGACAAGACCGGGTAGTCACTCTTGGTGCAACAGCAAGATGTACCAGGTCTGGTGCATATCCTTGGCCATGGAGGCGGAAGGTGGCAGCAGGGAGAGAGCTGCAGGCAGTGACAGGCCAGAGATGAGGTCTGGGCAGAGATAACATAGGGCTAGAGGAGCCCTCCCATATAGAGACCATCTAGCATCAAGAGACCAGCACCCACCCTACAGCCCTGGGCTGCCCCCTGCGAAAGGTGCAAACCTCATTTGGAGACACCCTGACAAGAGGAGAGGAGAGCACCAGTTTTGGGGACAGCACACAGCAAAGACTATGAGCAGGCTAAAATGAATTAGCTCCTCCCAAGGCACAGGTCAGAAGTGCCAAGAGCCCACACAAGATTAAAGAGAAGCTGTCACCACTGCAAAAAAGCTGTGCTGATTGTACCCAGGATAGACTCGAAGTTTCTACATACTCCTTGTCACAAAATAAAGCCTTTCTTTGCCCAGCCATCCAGATCCAGCATGTTCCTCTGCTGCCTGAGACATTGCAATTAGCACTACTAATTGTCTGTATGACTGCAGTGCTTACATACCCTGGTCTAGTCAGGGCCCGTGTCCCAGGTGCTACACAAAGGAAAAAAGAGAGGTGATACCTCCCCCCTCCACCACAAACCACCAAGCAGCCACAGCATTTGAGGCAGCAATGTGAAATTAGGGTGGAGAGGGTGGCTGTTCCTCTGCAGCCTTTAAGAGCAGGCAATGCAATCCCTCTTTGCAGCAGGCTCCCAGCAAAGCAGGCACGCACAGCTTTCAGATGAAGGGGAGGATGACAAAACAAGGCACAGGGCACAGACAGATGTCAAGGCAAGGAGCCTCTTTTGTGCAGAGAGGTACTGGTGTGGGACCTGCCTCCTTTATTCTTCATCAATGGAAAGATGAATCAGTAGATGCATATGACAGACTTAAAGCTCAAATATGTCAGTCTGAGGAAATATGGTTCTTTAGTGAAGAGATTAGGCTCATATACAGAATACAAAAGGACTGAGCAAGTCACAGACTCATGTGGAAAGCTGATTTAACCTTAACCCAAGCCACAGAGATTTCGAAAAAATCTGTGAAATGCAAATTCATTTTACAATTAAATGCAAATTTAGGCTCGAGACAGCAGAAGCAGCTATTCCAGGTGACATCGTTCAAAAAAAGACAAAGAAATCCCCAGAGCCAAAAGATACAGAAAACTAAAGCAATCACAGATCATCAAACTAAAAGTACAAAGGGCCAGCTCCACACCTAATCACAGCCAAAAAATGATCCTCTGCTGCAGCTGTAACAAGTTCTACACAAACAGGAAAATAAAACCAGAAAACGCTTAGCACTTAGTCAATTACATCATCAATGCTTACACACAAGAAATGCTTTCTAAAAGTTACATTACAGCTATAGACAAAACTTCCTGCATGCTTGGGCAGCACTGGGACAGTGATCCACATGTTTTGGTAACTGCAGTGACCACAGTACAAACTGCTTCAGGAGTTTGACTTCCACAACCCTTGTGGGTCCCTTCCAGCTCAGGATATTCTATGATTCTGTGATTGCAGCTACAGCTGAATAGAGACAGAACTCTATCTTGTTCTGCAGACGCTGGTGCTCTGAGCAGCATTAATCATAGAAAATAAATAGCATATCTAAGGAAAATGCACAGGAATCGAAGGCAAGGCATGCTGCTTATTCAGGACTCGAAGTACAAGTGCAAATAACTATTTCCACCTTGGTCACAGAGAAAAAAAAAAATATCAGTAGCTTTTGGTGACAACTTTCCATGCAGTGCACACAGATTAATGTGCTGTATCTGAAAGCCTGCCTCACTGCAGTGCCAGACAGAGGGACATGGGCTGCAGGTCTCTTCTGGTACAGCATGGCTGTCTTCAAGGCCCTGCAGAGAAACACAGGGCTCCTCTGTGGAGTTGCCCTCCCTTCGTGAACTGCTTTAAGATGGAGGGTAATCACCACTGAGTCATTCAGATGGGATTGGAAAACAAACTCCAAGCAGGAGAAGAGGAGGTGGAAGCAGTCTTCAGGCTGGAGGTCAGCTGTCAGATGCATTTCAGAGGCAGAGCCTCCAGGAAAAGTAGTTTTTAAAAATAAAGTTGAAGAAAGTCTCATCTCTGTTGTGGGCAAATATTCATCTTCCAAGCTTCATGGATAGCTGAGGGATGAGGGTTTCCCCTCTGCTGACATTAAAGCAGAAGAGTAGCAGACTCCCGGGGCACAGGAGCTCTGCAGGGAGCAGGGGCTCCCTTGCATGCATTTCAAGGCTGAATAGCCACGTGGAGTCCCTGCTGTCTGATAAACTGCAAGTGCACACTGCAGGATTTCTGCTGCAGAGGCCTTTGCGTGGGCTTTTAAGCCTACATGACCTCTTTGCAGTAGCTTTGCTTTGAGACCTCTGCTCCTCTACCAAAAGGGACTCAAGCAGGACCAAGGGATTCAAGAGATGGATGGTACAGACACCTAGGCACTTTCCTTAAGGAGACAGAGCTACAAATTTTATTTCTCCCAACATACAAAAACCATAGTAATATAGAAAGTCTGGAGAGTTGTAGAAAACGTAAAGCTTCCTGTAGAGCCAGTCTATGGCTGTTACTGAAAGTGTGAACACTGCCTGAGAAAACCCACTGCTGAAGAGAAAAGCTGAGTTCCCGAAAGACACAGGAGATTATATATGCAGGTACATACAAGCATTTTGGCAAAAAGCAAGGATTAAGCTTAAATTAATGATTGTGCACGTTGTTTGGATGTCATATGAAAGGTCTCTAACTGGCTTTAAGTCTCCTCTTCAGGTCTTGCAAAGACTAACTACTTAGATCATTACAGAATTACAAATGAGTGCATTTTAATTATTAAATAATGCATTTCTAATTAGAGTAATCCATTAAAGGAACAATTAGAGAACGGGGCCTAATTCTCCCTGTTTTATTCCACTTCTCCTGGATTCTGCCATGAACATGACATAACAAGCGGTGAAGAGCACCCTACAGACAAGCTTTGCTACAAATACACATGCATTAACTAGCAAATGCATTAAAAGTACTCTTATAATAGAAAAAAAAGCATTTGCACTCCACAGTTAAGATTCATGAGATGAAGCAGCTTTCAGCCACACAACAGCACAACTCCAAACCATATCACAGGTTTCCCAAGACAAGATTCCTGCTGTTCTCCAAGGTCGCTCAACCCCACCTTTTGAGATAAAGATCACAGATGTTAAAGTATTCTGCCAGAGTAACCAATCTCAGTGGCTTTCTCTTATCATGCTTCACCTACCCACGATCTTCAAACTACAGGGCGGCAAAATTTTCTGATCCCAAGAGGTACTGAATGTTTACATGCTGGGGGGGAGAGGATTATGAGGAAAAACTGGATGGCCACTCACATGTCTCATTAAATGCAGAGAACCTCAGCGTGCTGGCATTGGTGCTCTCTGCTGCTGCAATAGTCACATACAGGCTTTTAAGTCTTGCTGTGTGTTTAACTTAAGTAACCCACATACAAAATCCATAAGCTATGAGCTGATCACAGCTGCATTCATCCACGCAAAAAACAAAGTGAAGAGATGCATCTTCCACATGATAAACTGGTGTGCAGAGTTTGCATGTATAAATGAAAGCAACCCTATTTGATGGTTACGTGTGCACAGAAAAACTAATACAAATGGACACGTATTTATATGCAAAGCTTTAAGCATATGTTCCACATCTGCTGGAGCTTAGAGATCCAGCAGTACCTTGGTCCAGAAAACAATATGGACATTTGTTAGTGCTGTTCTCTGCAGGGCAAACAGTTCATCTCTGCACATAAATCACAATTCATCTTCACTTCAAAGGCCCAGCTAAGGACAAACTCACACACACATAAGCTCCTGATGAAATACAGGCAGATACCGCGGAGGAAGATTCTTTACCTATGCCCAGCTAGGAGCCAAGCAACAGCCAAGCCCTGGATCATCCCCCTTTTATAGAAAGTTTGACTTGCAGTGAACAAAGATAGCTTAAAGCAAAATAAAGGCTGTGGGAGAAGCAGCCATACCAGAACCTAATCCGCAAAGATTTGTGAGTGTGATAAAAACTGAATGACAAAAACACAAGTCTACTATTAAACAGTAAAACCACTCCAGGAAAGTGCTAGAACATGGCTTGCCTCCAGCCACTGGTTCGAGGGATATAGAACAGTTAAACACACTGGTCAACAGGCTAACTGTAAACTTAGCTAAATAAGTCAGCTGTAATACCAGAACCATCTATCCCTTTCCCTGCCCCAGAAAAAAAAAAACCCCAAAGGTTCAGAAGGCGTTTTGTTCCCTCAAGGGCAGCAGCCAGTTGCATTTGGATTGCAATCTCGACATAGAGCTAACAGAAAACACATCCAGGTGATTTTGTACCCTTGCTTTCAAACATAATATTATATAGTAGAGAGAGAGAAAGATTTAACTGGCTGAAAACCTTTTGAAAGGTTGTATGCCCTTTAGCTTGGTTTATTTTATGCTTACCTTTTAATACAGAATAATAAACTCCCTGATCTAAAATTACAATCTCATAAATATCAAACAGATGGCTGTGAGCTCCTCTTAAGAGCATGCTTTGGAGCAGCACCTAGACTACAACATACGATGCCAAAGCTGAAAAGATGATGGAGCTTGTTTCACCTAACAAATCCACTTTGCTTTTCTAAAAATTACTACGTAGTCATGCATGAGGGGCTGGTGGAGGGGGAGGTGGGCAAAAATTTGACCTTTATTTCCAAGTAGAATACAAACTGGGAAAACTCCAGGTTGAGGGAGGTGGTTGTCCTCCTCTACCCTGCTCTCATGAGAAACCCCCTGGAGTTTTGTGTCCAGCTCTGGGCCCCCAACACTGGAACATGGACCTGTTGGAGCAAATCCAGAGAGCCACAAAGATGATCAGAGGGCTGGAACACCTCTCCTCTTAGGGAAGGCTGAGACAGCTGGGACTGTTCAGCCTGGAGAAGAGAAGGCTCTTGGGAGATCTCATTGCAGCCTTTCAGTACCTGAAAGGGGGCTTAGAAGAGAGCTGGAGAGGGGCTTTTTATGAGGGCATGTAGCAACTGAAGAAGGGAGAGTGGCTGCAAACTGAAAGAAGGTAGATTTAGATTAGATAATAGGAAGACAATCTGTACTATGAGGGTGGTGAAAAGACACTGGCACAGGTTGTCCAAAGAACTGGTGGATGTTCCACCCCGGAAGAGTTCAAGGCCAGGTTGGATGGGGCTCTGAGCAATCTGGTCTAGTGGAAGGTGTCCATGCACATAACAGGACAGTTGGGACTAGATGTTCCTTTAAGGGCCATTCTGATCCAAGCCCTTCTACGATTTTGTGAAAAAGCTGAGCACGCCACATCAGCATTGCTTCAGAGTGACATCTGTCAATGTGGAAGTAACAGCAGACCAGCTGCTCCCACAGGCAGACTGAGAGCACTTTCCCACCAACACCTGGACTTGCAGCTCTCATGCAAGTGTTACAACTGGCTGTTTCAGCTTTCATTAGAAAACCTGCTACCTCAAAGGAAACCTCTCCTCCAAGCAATTTCAGCAAAGACTCTTGAAAACTAGCACCATTATAACAAAAGAATAAGAATTGCACCTTCATTCTCCAAAGCTAAAGGTGTTTTCTAGTGTTTATTGCTTGTGTGTGTGCATTACACTTCTCAGAGATGACAGCGTTTACATAACCAGGTTTTCACAGCTTTGGGGAGGACCAAAACCTGCCCTGGCCTTGTCATTGCTCAGTTCTGAGACATTTCATACAGAAACTATGCAAACACCGTGCATGGCAAGCAATGCACACCCCACCCTTTAGCACAGTGGGAAGCTGTGACTGCACCAGCACGGCACTGAGCCCGGGGTAACACAGCAAAACACTCAACATGCTTTATTGCTTTATTTCAGTG
The DNA here is from genome assembly GCF_017639235.1 of Corvus kubaryi. NCBI lineage: Eukaryota > Metazoa > Chordata > Aves > Passeriformes > Corvidae > Corvus > Corvus kubaryi. The sequence goes on along the minus strand of NW_024582061.1, from coordinate 16,294,756 downwards.
CCACAGGTAACGCCAGGTCAGAGTGCAGGTGATCAGGGTTTGTGCCTACATCCAAAGGATGGCAGTCACAGCCTTAGGAAAGCAGCTGTCTCGCCACATGCAGATGTGCAGCATTTCAAGCTGAATGACAAAGAGCTGGCTTGTTTTGCATAAGCAGCAATTAGCAGTTTCCCAAAGACAGCTTGCAGCAGAGGCAAACTGGGATGGCACTGGCCGCTGACAGAAGAGATCAGTGAGAGGGATGTTCTCGAGCGAAGCAAGACAGATTACTTGAGCAACACTGCTTGCTCAAATGCAGTGGTCACTCCTGCCTCAGAAACAAAATGCAGGTAACAAAGTGACTTAATTTTGCAAGGGGAAGAAAAGCTCAAACAGTATACTAGATCATTTACTGCAAACAGAAACACAGGAGATCAATTCTTTGCTGTGAAATTTTCTAATTACCCTAAACCACACTCATTTCACCCTTTTACCTCCTCATCAAGATGCACACAGAGAACCATACATCCCATTGGACAGCAAATACTTATGACTAAAAGAAGTTAAATTCAGCAATAAATAGCTGTATCTACCTCTGCTGGATCCTAGAAACACACCAATGGAAAGATTAGATTTCCTATCACAGATGCCAACAAGTAGAAAACAAGTACTTTTATCCCCCACAAGACATCAGTTATCCAAATCCAAGCAAACCCCAGACTTGCAAACACAGCTGGGAGAGAGGCAAAATAAACCAAAATTTTACTGTGACATACAAAACCATCATTTAGACAATCAACCAGTATGGCTGAGATCAAACAGTTACAGCTGGAAGTCAAAAATTAAAGCTGCTAGCCCTGTTTGCTATGCAATTATGTACTGCAGAGGGCAGCAGGTCAGAAAAATAAAGAAAAATCTTTACTTTTGGCATTAAATCAAAATAATAATTACCGAAAAAAAATTTAACCATTTGAATTCTGAAGTCTGGCTCCATGGGGCTCCTATCCACTTTTTCAGCATTCGGACTTCTCCCAGTATTTGGTCCTTGTTCATACCACTTTTGTAAAGCAGGGCAGCTATTTTGGCAGTTAGGAGGAAAAAATCCTGGCAGCCAGACGTCATCAAGAACAGGTGTCTGGCTGCTGTCATACCCTGCAGATGACCTGCTCCATTATGAGCCAGAACTTACTGCAGACCCTGGATACTCGGGGCTTACAGCAATCATTGCAGGCCCTGTGGTGTTATGCTTATTGCCCCAAATAATCCTCTTTTGTAAAAATGAGACTCTTTTTATGGCAAAGCTTCCATGAAATTGAGAAGACAGCTTTCTGTTGAAAGACAGTTGTGATGAGAAGCTCTCTGAAAGAGATCAAAATACAAAGGCACAAAAGGGCAAATAACTAGTATTTACCTGAACTATGTGAGACAAAGCAGACAGAAGTTCCAACAGTTACATAGACCAAAATGGGATTCCCTCAGTGGAACCATATTTCCCACATGGGAAATTCCCCAAATATTCCTTGTATGGAAAAGCAGAATCCATATTTCCCTGCTTGCAAAACTGGCAAGAGTTTAACACAGGTGCTTGGCTCCAAAACAATAATTGATGGATGCCCCCACCAAGTGCCAAGGCAAAATCCCACTGATCAGCTGTCCCTGAGGAGGCTGCAGCTCCCAGCCCTGCTGAAATCCAGCAAGAGCTACACAGCCAAGGGTCTCACCACTGTAAGCTGAAGGAGCAGTTGCCATGGCATCACCTGGAGAAAAACATCAGCATGATCCCAGTGTGGTGTGAAGCATCAAGAGTGGTTAAGCATTGGAAGAGGGTGCCCAGGGAAGTGGTAGAATAGCCATCCCTGGAAGTGCCCAAGAAGTAACTGGACTTGGCACTGAGTGCTGTGGTTTTGTTGACACAGTGGTGGTTCGGTCAAAGGTTGGACTTCATGAACTTGGAGGTCTTTTTCAAATTTAATGATTCTAAGATTAGTCACTTCAAGCACGCGGTCACTAATTCTGTTATTTTCATCGTGCACTGCAGACCAGAAATCCCAAGTACGTCTTGGGGGATGACTGACAGCTCACTTCTGCATCTAAGGCACTTTGAATATAGCAAGCGCTGCAGTCCACAGACTGAAGAATACTAATCCTATGTACTTCTAATTAGTATTTCAGAATTACTAAATGCTTCTGGTTTCAATCTGTGCCCACTGCCATCTCCTCTGTATAAGCTGAGAGCCAAGAAAAGCCCTTTCCTTGCAGGGGCATTGTAAATATAAATTAATGTTTGTGAAGCACTCAGGTTCTATAGCGATGAGCATTCAGGCACTACGGTGACAAAAAAAAAAAAAAAAGGACTACGAGGAAATCAATAATCCTATCTCCAGAGCAGGACTTACACAGTGTGTTGTCAATAGGGCCCAGAGCCACGCATTGAACAAACACAGGAAAACAAAGTGTAATCTGGCTTCTCATTAAGTGAACACCATCCTTCAAACACCTGACAAAAGTAGGAGAACAATGGGAAAAAACATGGTCTGAAAACATAAGAAAAGGCACCAGCCAACTTATTTAGTTGTGTCACTTCAAACAACAGAGGACTTGGTTCTGCAACAGTTCCTTATGCTTCCATCCTCCCCTTCTTCTATTACTCAAGGAGGCCTTAATTAGCCACCAAGTGGTGAAGCACAATTATTTTTATTTTCAGGTGAGCAAGTAATACAGAAAAGTCCGGAAGCTCACCTAAGGTCAACCTCAAAGGGAAAAGGAGAGTTTGGCTGATTTCAGCCTTAAATTTTCACAGCAGGACAGCTCTCCTGGTTTGGGCTGAAATAGAGTTAATTTTCTTCCTGGTAGCTGGAACAGTGCTGTTTTGGATTTAGCGCAAGAATCCTGTTGATAACACACCAATGTTTCAGTGGTTGCTAGGTAGTGTCTTACTCTAAATCGAGGACTTTTCCATTTCCTGTGCTCTGCCAGTGAGAGGCTTCACAAGAAGCTGGGAGGGAGCATGGCCAGGATAGCTGACCTGACTGGACAAAGCAATATTCCATGCCATGGAACACCTTGTCCAATATATAAACTGCAGGGAGTTGGTCAGACACTGCCAGTCACTGGTCAGAAACAGGCGAGACATTGGTCAGCGGGTGATGAGCAACTGTATTGTGCACCACTTTTTTCTGTCAGGTGTTATTCCTCTTTCTCTCCTTCTCATTACAATTATTATTATGATTAGCAGTACTAGTATTGTTATTTTACTTTGTTTCAATTATGAAACTGCTCTTATCTCAGCCCACAAGTTCTCTCTCTTCCCACTGCAGCTGGGGCAGAGCGAGTGAGCAGCTGCATGGTACTTAGTTGCCAGGTGGGATTAAACCACAACAGCAGCTCATGCTCTAGTCAGGTCCTTGACAGAAAGACCAGGCTTGAGCATACAAAAGCTGTAACAACAATGCTTTCTGCATCCTGATTCAGGCAAAAAGGGAAAAGTGTTCCAACATTAATACTGACATTCTAGTAACAGTCAAAAGAGAATGAACAGCTGAGCACCCATAGCTGTTTTCTTTCTGTGGAAAATCATCCTCACAGCAATTTAAAGTGGCATTTCCAGACAAAACTAGGGCCATAAATGCAGTGCTCAATTCCAGTGGACCCGAAATTTAGTGCTGTGGCTCCTGTCTAAGCTGAATGGACAGACCTGGAAAGCCTTGCTCCCCAGAAAGAGTAATCCAGGTTTTGCTGGACTGCTATTGCTTCAGCCAGAGTTATTTTTTATATCATGAATAAAATTAAGAGAATAAAACAGAACAAAACAAGGAAAGCATACTTCATCTGGTCCTAGGGTTAAAGAGCAAGTACTCTCAATAGGGCTAGAGTAGAGCAAGTCTGTACATGCCATGAGATAGCTATTCACCAAGGGGAACAGCAAATTAGGAGAGTGCCAACAGCCACCGCACATTGGATTAATGACAAGAAACAACATCTTTATGTAATAAGATCCAGTGCGTCTAGCGCTGTAAACTGCAAGGAAAAATTGAAACATGTACAAAAAAGCTGAAACACTTCCAATTTTTCTTGCATTTTTTTAAGCTTTGTGCACACTGGGACACCTCTTCCTGCCAAGGCAAAGAATAGAGAGGATCTGGGGAGTGAAGGCAGAGAAACTGCAACAGCAGAAAGAGCTCAAGAGCTGGAGAAACTTCCTTGAGTCCCTACGGCTGAGGAGCAGCCACACGTTCACACACACACACTGCTCCACTGACAGCCTCATCACCTTCCTAGAAACCAGCACCAAGGAACAAAGCCCGACTGCCAGCACTCAAATGCCAGTCTCATCCCTGATGAGAGTACCCCGTGAGGACAGGGTGCCATTACTGATGAGCACAGAGCGGGTGCACTCTGGCTGATAGCAGTCCAGGAGAGCAGGACAACAATCAAACGTTGATTACGCATAGTGGGATAATGGGCAGATAGCTCCCACACACACACCCAGTTCAGATTCCCCTCGTGTCCCTTCAGCCAGGAGACAGGGAGCCCAGGGGAAGGTAGGGATGCAGTTTAAGTTGGTAAATCAGGCTCCCATTCTAATCATTGGTGGGGTCCTGGCATCTCCGTCAGCCTTCACCTCCACACCTCACTCCCAGTGAAAAGCCTGTCTAAAATTGAGAAATCAGCTCCCAGACAAATAAACCCACTCCTAGGGGATCAGGGTCTCTGAAGTGACTTGGGTCTACCAGCACAGTGCCCACCTGAGCTGAAGAGCCACTGCAATGCCAAGGTGCTTCAGACACTCGCTATCAAGCCTGCAGATGCTCCACAATGAGGTTGATGACCACAGCCCCTTTGCTATCCAAGCAGTTCTGCTGGGGGTACCCATGCAGAACAAGTCTGCATAGGTTGGAGACATTTAGGGCTCTCTGCCTCTCAGGTGAGCTGGCTGATCACACAGGTCAGCTCTGCTGAAAGTGGATAGAAAACCATCTTGCAGAGCAGCAGCATCAGTCCTCCTGTCAGTTTCCCATCCTTCTGGCCAGTTCTCTGTCACACCACTTAGGAAATACGGGTCTGTCTCCAGGTGCCAAACAGCTTTAACCCATGTATATTCCAGGTTGCCTCATCTTCTGCTCTTATCATCAATCCTCTCTCCATTTGAGACAATGTTTTCCTGTCCCTCAGCTGCCACCCAAACTGCTCTTGTGCACTAGGACCTGGAGGAGGAGATGCCTGGGAAGAGCCAGTGCAGGAGCAAAAGGCTCACTACTGCAACATCTCTGAGCATCACCTGCCACACCGGGGAAAGTCTCTGAGCCCCATAAATTCCCTCCTAGCATGAACATAGAGCGGAGGCTTTCAGGACTGGTTTTTCTATGCCACCAAAGGTCAGAGCTGACTTAAGTTACATAGGGAGCCTGGAGGGACCAGTTCCCAACCCAGGGAACACCAGATGTCCAGCTCCCCCAGGGTACTACAGCTGCACTCTGTATACCTTGAATTCCTTTCCAGTATCCACCAAGCAGTGCTTCCTCACCACTCCTCCAAGGGACAGCAGAAGTGTCAGCTGAGGTTGCAATGCATCAGTGAGGGGTGGGAAAAAATAGCATCAGGTAAAGGAGAACTGTAAGAGACAAAGGAGAAAGCACCCTGGGGAGGTGATGTGAAGAGATTAGAGAGATAGAAGCAGACATACTTAATAAGGTAAGAGCTATCAAGGTGATAAAACATTAGATAGGGACCAAGGTGCCTAAAACATAAAACAGATGGAGAGAGTGGTTTGGGAAGAAGGCAAACGCATTTATATTCTACTACAGGAGACTTCAAGGTAACATTGCACATACACCTGAGTGCTTTGCCTACAAACCTCCCTCTCTGAGGAACACAATCTTCATCCTTCCTCCTAGTCTAATCAGGGCTCTCTCACAGAGTCTCATGCTGCCTTCTGCCCAGACAGGGATAACCCACAAGGGAGAGCTCAGCCAGATGATAAATAAATGAATCGGTGTCCCTACCCCACTGCCCATCAGGCTGCGCCACCCGCTGGCAAGTGAACGCCTCTCAAACTCCTTCCGTGTTCCCAACAGCTGCTGAACAATCATTTTCACCTTCTTAACTTTAGCCCAGTGCTAGGGAGAATTTTTACAAATTGTCATTTTCTTTTAGCAACCTCTTCGGCAAATTAGGCACTTCATCTAATTTGAATGAGTTCCCTCCCTTCAACATCTGTCCTGCCCCCACCTACATTCCCTTCAAAACTGCTAACATCAACTGTACCCAAATATTTTTTTGTTTTCCCTTTTGACTTATAGAGGTGTAAAGGACGCTTGTACTAAGAGGGGAGAGTGGGTTCACTGATGATCCACCCCTCCAAAGCCTTGATCACCTTTGTCTCCATTAGCATTAGTCTGTGTTACTCTCAGTATAACATCCGTAAACAAGGACCAGCTCCCGGGTGTTGAAAGCAGACTTTACCAAAGCAAAGAGCATTTGCTCATCATTTTCATTAAGAAGTTAAATTGCACTGCTGCCTGACCCTGAGTCCTTTACAAGGTTGTTTCTTGGATGCCCATCAAAGCTTGTGTTCGTTCATCCCATTGCCTTCCTTCCAGACTACTTCATTCTTGCAGTATCTTATTAAGTGTAGTCCTGAATAGTAAGCGTGGCTTTAGAAAACAGCTTACTAGGTCTTAAAACCTCAAATTATGTTGAGTCTAAAGAAAGAGGCTTGGGAACGGCACCCGCAGCTCCACTTATTATAAAAGAAACGTTGGGTTGGAAGGGTAGGAGGACTACTTCATATAAAATAACACAAGTTACTTTGAATATGATTTTAAACAAAAGTCAGAAATAAGTGATTCTCTTACACAAACATCCATCCAACAGCAAAAGAAAACCAGTTCCATTTAAGCCACCTGCATCTCTTGCTGACAAATACTGGCATTATGACTGAATTGTAACTCCAACCTGTGGGAGCTTGAGCTGTTGTGAGAGTACAGAAAATACTGCAGATCTGCTGTAAAGCCACAAACGGGAAATGCAGTAGTAATGCAACAGGTCTGTGCCTTTGTGCAGTGGAACAAAGGCTTCTGCCCAGCCAGTGCTTTCCTTCAGCCTCAGGCTGCTGAATCGCCTGTGTGCTTGATTGCTGTGCTACAGATTCATCCTCAAATGAGCTTCAAGATTTGACTGAGCTTATTTGACCAACCAAATAAGTTAGTCTAGATCTGTCTTTATAATCATAGACTGTAACTATCACAGCCTAGAAGGAAAAGGTCGCTGTAATTAAATGTTTACACTAAAGGCTCATATACACCCAAGAAAGAGAGGGAGATGACAAACAAAGCAAACCTTGAAGTAGAATTCAGTGTACAGGTTAATCAGAGCCAGGCTAATGTGTCCGAGCAAGGGCCCCCCACTTGGAGGGCATTCCATCCTCTCAAAGCAAGCAGTTCATCTCTATGTTGCATCTATTTTCCCAACAGAGGGGAGCCAGAGAACGTATTTACCTTCCTCTTGTGGGGAGCTCTTACTCCCGATCTGCTTTCAGCAGGAGGGATGGAGGATGGGACACCACAGAGCCTGGACAAGGACACTTGCCCAGCCTGCTCCCTCAGTGCTCTAGGCAGCAGGTAAAAACATGGGGTGGGCACCACCAGGTGCTGAGATTGTGGTCTCCAACCCCGCACGTACACACTTACTGATCATGAGCAAGAAATCCCCACTAAGAGGTGTTGAGTAGAGCAGAGCCTGTTCCCTCCAGAGTTAGAGGTCCCATGTCCCCCTAAATGGGAACACCCACCAAAAGGACAAGTGTCTCGAAAGAAAGGGGAAGGGGGAGGGTGGCAGATGGTAATAAGAATTAAGCAGAAAGGATGTTTAAAAACAGAACAAAAAACCCCACAACTGACCTAAGAGTTTACAGACTCTCAGAAAGCCTACACAAGTCAGGGAGCAGTCAGAGCAATATAACAAAAACAAATAAAAATGAGCATCTCAAGTTGGACCAAACATCTGTCCAGACGGGGCAGCAACACAGCTGCCCAGAGAAGTGTGTAAAAACGGGATGAGCAGACAATACTTCCCTTAGGCACCCTTCCAGCTGCCAACCACTCTCAGCTCAAGGACTTCCTGAGCCAAATCAGGTTTCTGTATTTTTTCACTCCTCCTTCATGGATTCCTCCTAATGAGGGAGGAATGAGAACAGCCAAAGAGAATAACAACATTTGAGGAGAGCTAAAGTAATGCTCAATATCAATCTTGATACAGGATTATAGAGAGACAGCATCAACATGCAGGCTTCCCATGCATAATCTACTCAGATGTGAACTGCCATGCTGCTCTCACAAATCCAGACACATGTTTCACATCTTTGGGAGAAATCTTCTGAAACGCTGCTGTCTTGTACTGTGGCTGTTTCATCAATAACCTTAACCACATATTTCAGTACCCAGGAACCATTACAAAAATGACGGGGGGAAAAACCCAAAAGGCTGTCTAACATTTTCTCTTTGTGAATACCCAAGAGTGGAAAAAAACCAGCTCAGGCTTATTGGAAGCCATCAGTCCTGGGAAGGGTTGCTAGTTCGTTATAAAAGCCTGTTATTTTGTCGTCTGAGATAACATTTACTTTTTGTTCACTCCTTCACATTTATTAACTCATGCTGGTATAGACCTGTAGCACATCCTGCCTTTAAATACAGCAGCATTTCTCTGTGTCCTGTGATATTTTCTGATGCCAGACAGAGAGCAATCAAGAAAACCTGGAGACCAGTCCCAGGCTCACTTGCCTTGTGAACCACATAAAATGTAATTCATATCCTTCCTTCCCTTATTGCCCCACTCAAAAAAACCCCCAAACCCAAAAACTAACCTGGACTTGCTAACCTGTCACCTGCAGTCCTAAGGTGGATCAGCAACAGGAACAGACAACTCCACCATCTTAGAAAGATCAGGCACGGTTCACAGGGGCAGGGAGGCAGCAAACAGTGGGCAGGACACACTATGCACAGGAAGATCACAAAAGAAAGATGCAGCACCTGCCACCCCTAAATGAGGTCTCTAGAGCTGAAGCATTCAGAATTAAGTCTGGACTCCTTCCTACATTTAAAAACAGCACCTGCGACAGGTGTTGAGATTTTTTTTTTTTTAACATAACCAAAGCCTGATCTAAATTACTAGGTGAATTTAACACTGGATTTGCAGGGCATGGAGAGGGAAAAATGTAGTTATTTATTGTATTTTTTAACTTAATGGACATGGTTTTCTCTCCCTTCTAGATGCAGTTCCCAAACTAGGTCATGGCGATTACACACATCCAGTCTAAAGGCAGCAGCTCTCTGCTTTCATGGTGGGAAGGGAAGCAGGAAAAGCAAAGGGTGATAGCATTGCACAATAGTGGTATTTGTACGTAAGCAGAATGTAGGACACAGTGGCCCAAAACCTCATGAGCTGAGTTGAGCTTTCTGATTTCTCTTGGGCTCTGCCATTGCCTGGATCCTCAGACACTCAGTGACATTCATCACACTTCAAGAGCTTTGCCTCTGCCAGCCAATGTGGGATAAAGTCAGAGAAATCTTTGTGGGTACTTTTACAACCAGATTCTGTTCCTGCATCACCTCACTTGAGCTCAAGGCTTCACTGAACTGACGCAGGTCAAGTCATCCCACTCCCACAAGCAGATGTCAAAAGGACCAGGCACCAAATGGAGAAAGAAAAGGGCTTGAGAGGTGACTTGAGAGAATCAAGGAGGAAGACACATTTGCCTCTAAAAGGGACAGAGCTACACCCTGCCTCAGCAGTAGGAGAAGCAAGCAAGGCCCAGCTAGACTGAAGTTGGTTACTGTGTGACAGATGCTGTGAGTTTGGGGAACAGGGAAAAAAGGAAGAATGTGAAGAAATATAAAGCAAAAGCAAACTAAAGCCTCAGAGGTTGAAGAAACCAGTCCTTGTGTCCAGCCTAGCTACACATCATCTCACCTCTGGAGAAAGTAAGATCCTGGAATGACTTGAGATGGAAGGGACCTTAAAGATCATCTGGTTCCAATCACCCTCCCTCACTCAACCCCACAAATGCCACCCACTAGATCAGGTTGCCCAGGGCCCCAAAGATAAGAGGAGAGATGTAAAGAAGAGAGTTGTGACATGTTGTCAGATTTTTTTTATCAGCCAAATTTTTCTTGTCCCTCCTACCCAGAATCTCACCACCATTGAGAAGATGGTGTGATGGAGCATCTTAAATATTTCATGCAGCCTTCAGACTTGCAATCCTTCGCTCCCCATCTGCTTCAGCCTGGCCCTGCTGACTTCTCAGCAGGCCCATGGCACACTGCCTAGGCAAGGGCTCCTTCAACCCTCCTTTCTCTCCATCCACCTCTCTGTCCTCTCTTGCCCTATTAAGGCTTACATTTTTCCTTCTCTCCACTCTGCCTCCAGAGAAATCAAGTCCCAAAACTGAATTTCCTCCTCCCTTTTTTCACACTTCTCCCTCACAATTCCCTTTTCATCAGCTTTCAGCCTCTTCATTTCCTCTTCTATTAATTTTCAGTTTTATTTTCATTAATGAGATATTGCCTTAGGTCAGGATTAATAACCAAACTTCAGACACCGTTAATCCATCAGTAATCAAGTGTGGGCACGAGAAGCCTGGCAGCTCACTGTGACGGGGAGAGACCCACTGGCAAAGCTGCATGGGGACTGGGGGACCCCACAGAGCTGAAGGGGGGTCAGGGGTCAGAGATCAAGGGGGAGAGCAGCCTGGGGCAAGAGGGCAGCAGGACTCACCAAGGAGGGCTCCTCTGGGGTGCATCACCTGCAACAAAACTCAACTCCCGTTTTCCCAAGCAAAAGGTGTTTGCACTGAACCCTGACAGCAAAGAGCTTCTTTTCACTGAAAGTGCCTCTGGCTAACACAGGAGTAATTTTGGCTGTTGTGAAAGGGAAGCTGGCATGGGACAGGGAACCTCTCCATGGAGAAGCAGCTGCATATTAAAGCAAGGAGAGATTCAGCATGCTGCACTCTGAGAAACAGGGTTGTTTCTTCACCATTTTGGAGCTTCCCTCTCCTAGAGCAGGGGTTTGGTTCACTCAGGAGCCCCTGCAGCAACTCCATCCCACTGAAGGGAACCCCACCTTGCCTGAACTCCTCAAGAACCACAGGGTGATCACGCCCATATAGAGGAACAGCAGCAGCTTCTCCCTCTATCACCACTGCTCCTTCCTGAGACATTATTTCCCCCATATTAGATGCTGAAGGAATAGTGACTCAACTGTCTCCCCATCAAACACGGGGAATGAAAGGAGAAAGTGATTTTGCACATGGAGGATGATTGTAGGCACAGAGGATTGAGGGCTATTCTGGCTGCACAGGGACTCCTGTGTTGCAGCAAGTCTTAGAGAAAAAGACCATGACAGGTAGCGCAGCTAGACATTGGGTGACAATCAGAGGAGTGGAGCAAGCAAGTTGTGGAGGGGCAAGGGGTGAAGACAGTGAGATTTGATAGGGCTGGTCCCCAGTACCCTGCAACGGAACTGTGTGGCTTACCCAGCTGAGGGACCAAGGCAGGGACAGCAAAGACACCAGCAAGCAGGAGGTCGAGAGACAGCAAGATCACAAGGCAATGTGAGGTGGACAGTGGTGACAAAAGTTTATGGAAGAGAGACAGAGCTAAGCAAGATGAACAGGGTTAAAGTGGCATCCTGTGTCTTTTCCTTGCTCCTAATCTTTCTAGGTCATGTTACCTCTAATATCTTGTAGTCAAGGATCTTTTGACATTTTTTACTACAGGACAATTAACACACTCAGAAGCAGCTAAAGAGAAAGCTAATTAACACCAGACCTCCACAAACCCAGCTCTGTTCCCGTTTGCCTCAGTGGAAGTACTGCCATTGGTTCTGCTGCCTTCAGTCCTGCACCCACACTCCTGGCTTCCCAGAAAGTTCCCTTCTCTCTCTGCTTTGTTGTTCATGCAGAAGCTGTGGCAGGTGTTCTCCCAGGCTCCCACAACGTGGGAAGGCAACACATTTGCCTGGGGCAGCAGGTACTGGGGAAGCTGTTTTACCAACCCATGTGGGGGAGTGAGTTGTAGAGAGGCCCAGGTGGTGAAGGGTGCAGGAGCCGAGGAGAGCACACTACAGCAGGAGAGAGAGTGCCTTTGCTCTGCATTGTTTTTAATCCCCTCACCATTCTTCTTTGCCTGAATGGAATTAGAAAAGCAACAAGGGAGCTTTACTGCCAGGCACACCATGGCAACACATCAGCTTTAAAGACATACCAGCTCCTAGGAGCACTAACACAGTGCTTGCTCTCATCCCCCAGGTCCTCTTTCCTGTGCTGTCTCCACGCTCCAGGCTGCCTGGCCATCCCAGGAGGTCCTCCCTAGCAGCTCTCCCTCAGATGGACAGATACACAGAGGACCAGCGAAGTAGCCAAACTGGGAACCTTTTCAATGTTTGGACTGTTGCCTTTTCTTACGGACCTTCCTCCTCTTTCCCTCCAGCAAGACCTGCCACATGAGCATCCCCATGGAGCAGCATCCCACCAATCCACATGCAGGAGGCTAGGCACCAGCTCCTCTGGGAGATCAGCTCCCTGCCTGCCACCAGAGGAGAAGGTAGATGATGTTCTGCTTTGCCTCCTCTTCCCACCGTGCCTTTGTGAGAGCAGAGAAATTACAACAGCTGCCTCCCTTTCTGGGGGATGGGGTGGGAGGTACGAGCATTTGGGGGAAAGGAGAATTAATCTTAACAAAGCCCAAGCCAACTGAAGCTGAAACTCAAACTCAACTTGCCAGCTCAGATTTAATTTTGTTTCAGTAAATGCTTGGTTTGAACAGGAGCATGAAACCAGCACAGACACAAAGGCTGTTCTTTATAGTGTATTCACCCTGACCAAAACAGCAAAGGGTGGCCAAAGTCCTGCAAGAGAGAGCTTGTTCTCTGTTCTAAAATTTACACCCCAGTTTGAGAAACCCGAGAGGCCCTGAATTAGGGTTAGCAAAGAGAACTCTGGAAGCCAGTGGAGTGGTGTGAGTTCATCAACCACAGCACTTACAACTCAAATGCTTGAGCACCTACCTGCACTAAACTCAGCCTCTCTGGAGGCTCAACACACCTTGCATGCAGCCAGCAGGCAGGGGCAGCCCTATGCCCACCTCTGCCAAAAGAAGGCTCTGTCATTACCAGCCCATTTCCTGGGTATGAGCTCCAGTTCCTGTAGCACACCACATTTTTTAACCAAATCACACCTCTCATCTTCACGGGCTGCCTGGATATGTCATCCCACAGAGAGGTGCCCAGAAAGAGTTGCGAGGACTTCGCTCCCACCATCGGCACAACTTCTTGCACTGGTGATTTACACGGGGATTTCAACACACCTGAACAACATTTGGGAGCTCACTGATTTTAACTGTCTGATGCCTTTCAGTCCCTACCCTCCCAATCAGTAACCTCCAGATGGCCCAACATACAGCAGCCCACTAGATTTCCCCCACCATGACCCATTCTCTCCTCATTACTCCAGGTTTCCCTCTACCACTTCATCAGTAAAAAAAGTTTAAATCCTCACACATTCCCCTCAAAACCTTTTCAGTCCCCCCAGGATTTTAAACACCAGTGAAAGGTGCCCCCCGTCCCCCCCCCCCATATTCCTCTGGCATCACCCAGACAGATGCACAGAGGAAGGTACAGCAAATCTCTCCAAGGAATAATTGCAGAGGAATTCACCAGTAGGTCAAATATTTACCCAAGACTCATCAATGCAAAGATTTTCTAATCCTCCTGCATCTTTCAGGGACAGCAAAGGAATGGTGAGTACACCTCTGATTTATACAGATTCATATAAATTAGAGTAATAAAGAGCTCACTTAGGTGATTTATTATGTAGTAATTGTATCAGTCAAATATCTTTACTGTGTATGTATATCAATATAGGACTTAATAGTATAAAAGCAATATATACATTGCAGTAACAGTTCCTATACTTTCTTCTGGCCAGTTCTCAGTGCATTTTGGTGGTCTGATTGCTGCTTGTCCACATTTCTGCTGAGAGCCACTCTGGCTCCATGAGGTGCACAAAGCCTTCCCACAATTTCCAAGCACAAGCTTGTAGCTACGTGCCTGAGGGCACCAGGCAAAAGTAGCACACTTGGTGGGGAAAGGGTGCAGAGATAAACCTATAAATACAAACCTATTTGAGGCAAGCAGCAGTGTCTCAGAAGAGGTCATTCCGTGAGATGAAATAATCCCAGATGTAACTATTAAACCCAACAGCTAAAGACCTGGCATCAGATCCTCCACTGGGAATGTCTCTGTTCCTGGAAAGCTACCTGAGACCCATGAAAACATTAATTATCAGAAAAGCATAATCCTGAGTCCAGTGGGGAGAGGTGTCATGGCAATGGATGAGGAAATCCTTCACACATACAAACAAGGATAGGAAATGCCATAGGTACAAGACAAAGTCTCAAGTGCATGACACTAATCAGCTTAATCACACTCAAGAAGTGCCCAGAGAAGTGAAGTGGATGGGGAAGGAAATAATTACTTTTATGCTCTCCTGCTAGAGCTGTCTAACCTGTCACCTTTGCTGCCACTGATGGGATCACTGATATCCTCAGTCTGGTGGGGGACATTCCAGGTCATTCACCCACCCATCCCCTTGCCTCCATGTAGGAGGCATGCCTCCATGTCTGTATTTCCAGTGATATTCAGCACCTTCCCGCTTTCCTAGCCTTGTGCCCTCAGTGACAGCTTCCCCCAGGGCTATGCTCCTCAGTCCCTAGGAAACTCTGCCCAGAAATGCCTCGACAGCAGTGTGCCTGTGCTCACACATACCAGCAGTGAGGACGCTGACTGCTACCACAGCCAAATAATTCTCTGGCATTTTTGCTACCCAGAAACTCAGGAGTGTATCTCGCAGGTTGTGCACAAGAGGGGTGTGCCAAGTGCCACAGGCAATCTTTTGAAATGTAAAGTTGGAAGACTCTTCTGTCCTAACATGACAAAATAGGGACTGCTGGTACATTTAACTACTCTGCAAGAGACACCTGGTATTTATCCCCGCTGCATCTGTCTCAGTAAAGGGGAGATGTTGGCACAGGCATTACCTTCAGGGACTTGCAGCAGTTTCTCCACTCAACTTCCTCCCCTCCCCTGCCTCTGATGTTGCAGGGGAAACAACAGAGGGGCCTGCCCTAAGCACAGTGCTCAGTCTGGGAACAGGAAAGAAAATGCGGGGACAACTCACCATAGCGCAAGGACAAGAGGATGCAAAGCCACATTCAGAGCAGAGAGGAAGGAGTCAGAACAGAAACACAGATCTGCAGACAGAGATTGTTGGCCAACACAGATGACAAATTCCCTGCTGTGTGTCCATAAACCACAGTCATGCAATGGTGGCCTTACATCTAAAGTGACCGCAGCCCCGGCATCTATGACTCCTCTCCAGGAGTCAAATTCAGCACCACACAACCCTGAAGTGCCAGCTCACTTCAGGCACCTGGGTCACAAGTATCAGGAGTATCCTTAAGGTTTGAGGAGCCTCAAAGCTGCCACCTGCCTCCTCCTCATAGAGGAAGGTCCAAGTACAGACTTAATGTTACTTCTGTATGTCCAGAGCATGCTGAGAAGGCCCATGGTCCCATGGAGCAGGGTATCCTAGAGCAGACCTTCCCATCCTGTTTTCACCCCCTTGTAGCCCTCAGAGGATGTTCTTCAATGGGAAGTCCCCCTTCACACAGGGAAGGGAGCACATCTTGCCTTGTGCAGTTGACGTATGATCTGGATTCATGTCTCACACCCAGCTAGAGAATCCCTGATGTGACAGCTCAGGAAAATCAAATGAAGTGTCAACCCTCTTTCATTTTCCAGTAAAATAACCCCCATATGGGAGAAAACACAGTTTCCCAGACATCTGCCACACGTTCCAGAAAAATGCATTACAGACATGCCACTAAGTGTGAAATAGATTTTTAAAAGTTAAAAAGCTATTGGATATTTAAAGGATGTGTGACATATCACAATATGCTGTAAATGCATTTTAAAGAAATAACAGCACCTCAAAGATACTGTGGAGGGATGCAATTAATTCTGTGCTTTGAAAAAAAATCCTGGGTTATGGTTTCCTGGAGGAGGAATGCTGTTTTTAAGTACCTACTTTAATAGTTAATTATTGCATTGTAGGGGAAATCTGAGGTTTCAGAGAGAGCTGACCTATATGGTGGAAGGCTGCATGCAGCTATACTGATAACGCTAATTTTAATTAATCCTACCACAAACTCTTCTTCTTTCCAACACCCTGTCTCATTTGCTTAGAGCTTCATTTGACTGGCAGCTTGAGCTGAAACTCACATAGCAGGTATGACTGCTATGAGGAAAAACTAAGTTGAATGTTAATGATTGCAAATATAAAAGTTATTTTGTCTGTTTGTAAGTGCCCCAGTTCGTTTTTTGACTAGCACTTGTTGCTGGATGCTCCGAAACACTGCTTTCATGCTGGGCAGCAGGTAGTAACCCAAGACCTCTTTCACTCATCCTCTAACAACCCATCCAAATGCAGATAAATTAGCAGCTGCCATAGCAAAAAAAAATTGTGCTTTGAATATGCTCAGGAGAGACTGCCTGATATGACTCAATCCAATAAATTAAGGATGAAAGTGGAATCTCAGTTTCTCCCTCTCCACACCACCTTCACAACACAACCTTTCATTGCATGTTCACATGTTCAGGTTTGTTTTTTCCCCACAGGATCCCTGCACCCACAGGGAGGGATGGCATTCAGTGAAGACAGTAATGTGACGCCTCTTTAGCCAGCGGGCCCTAAAGGGGTTTGCTGGCAGCAGGGAAACACAAACAAGTAGGAATACAAAGCATGCAGGCTCTAGGGTGGGGACACAGCTTCACCCCACTACATGGGGTGCTGCCACCTCACCCCTTCCTGCTGCAGGCTGAGCCCCCCGGCGCTGCCAGCCTGCCTCCATTTGGGCTCACTGCCCCAGCCTTCTCAGCCAGCTTCTCCCTCCAGACCTTCTCCTCACCCGCCCTGGTTACCAGCCCCTCCATCAGCCTTACCCAGCCCAACCAGTCCATTCTCCAAGCTGCTCCCTCATGCCATTGCTGCCCAGACCCTCCACTCTGGAGGGCAGATCCCTGCTGGCTGCCTGACCCAGTGGCCTTTTCCTCCTCCTGGGCTTCTCAGTCCCCCATCTCAGTATCCTTCCCCAGAGTTTTGCCTGGTCCCTGCCTCCCAGACCTCAAACTAAGGGGTTTTTTAAGGCATAAAAAGACTGTTCCAATGGAAAAGTTGGACAGCTTTTGAAAACCATGCTACCACCTCATGTAACAATGGAAATTGTTCTTCCATTTCTTTGGTTCTATTTGTGTTCATGGCCCTTGTATGAACTGTGTGAGATTCTTCAGAGATCCTGCTGGGCAGGAAAGAAAGGAAAAAAATGCTACAAGAAAACAGTGAGAAGACTGCTGTCTCCAAAGGATTTTCCTGTATAAAACAAGTGGGATAATATCTAGAGCCTCCTCCACTCACTAAAATCCCACTTCCAGAGAGGGGTCCAGATGGGAAGACAAGCGCAGTTGCCAGCACAGAGGCTGCTAAACAGTGGGTCAACAAGTACAGAGAAGGGAGGAGCAAACTCCAAAGCTGGGAAGGATCCTTATCCATCAAGAAAATTAATCAGAAAGGAGCCACAGGGAAAGAAAAAAGCAAGCAAAAAATTGCCCTGAGGGAAAAAAATATTCTTCATTAAGGAATATCACAGTTGGCCAGTGGCACTGAACATCAGACAGTACCAAAGGCAATATATTATTACTGTTGCACTTCTGTGAGGCTGTCTTTTTTAATATAACTTACTCATGACAAACACTTTCAAGGTCTGGCCTGAGTCTCACATGTGGACAAAGCAGAGCCTTCCAGAATCACCTACAAACCCAAGAGACTTACTCAAAGCAAAAATTACATCACAAGTTGGTAAATATGTGAACAAAAACAATTACATAAAAACTGCAGTACATCACAAAACCTATTTTTCTCAAATATGCTTTAGCCTGATTACTGTTAACAATTCTTGTTAACATCTGCTAGCTGGCTGGTAAATGATCTGTAGAACATTTTGTAGAAAATAAGGACGTGGTATTCTTAGGGGAACACTAGAGCGAAGCGATCTTGGCTGAGAAGCAAGATGCAGGATACAGGTAAAGACAGGAAGCATTCCTTTTGGGGTGTGTGAATGATGGGGCAAGTAAGATTTGCCAAGTACAGACATTTCACCATGCATCCAAATAATAAGCAGGGCTTAGAAGATGAGCAGATATTTTGGATCTTTGATGTGAGAAACCATCAACCTCTGCATGGAAGAAAATATTTCTCCTCTCTCAAATATTGAGCTCCTACATCTTTCATGCCGTGAAAGAGAACAGCTGCTGTTTGTTACAAACTGCCTGCTCCAATAGGGAGGTTAATATTTTACCATGTGTTTTCTTTCCTTCCTTCCCTTCTTGCCTGTTGAGGCGAATCTCAGAGCTAGCATTACAAGCACTGGATTCAGCAGCTTTCTCCTGGATGAATTTGTACTGATGTTAGCCTTTTTCATCCGTGACTCTTTGAGAAGAGAAATCCCCCAGGAGGTACATTTGGTTCACTCTGCCTCTCATGACATCCAGTTGCTACAAGCAGTCTTAAAGCCCTTGTAGTATTTCAGCATTTTTTTTGCTACCCCGGGGAGGTAGTGATAAACAATACCAAGTTATTAAAGTAACGATGAAACAGCCCTCACAAAGGTTCAGGGGTCAGGAACAAGGCTGAGACAGCACTGTTGGTTCAACTTTTGTAAGCAAATCCTTGAGCATCTTGCCCAGCTTCCAAGCTGGGGCACAGGGCCAGGAGATTGCAGATACACAGCTCCCAGCCAGCATGCTGAGCTCACATCTGTCCCTGCCTGTCCACAAGAGCCAGCTCTGGTTAGCAGGGATTAGCAGAGCACCAGCTACATCCCAGAGAAGGCCAGGGCCAGCTGATCCTGCAGCAAGTGTTACCCAGGCTGGCTCAGGAGGTGGTCACCTACCAGCAGCCTGTCCCTGCTCCCAGGTAGATGCACCCCCCAGACTCTGCCGCTCGGAAATGAGCACAGTGCTCCCACACACTGACTGTTCAGGACGGGGACATCAGAGATGCCACTAGCATGTCAGAGGGCACGGGAAGATAGCAGCTGACCTGGGCTTGGAATGCTCTAAAGGGGGATGGAAGCAGCCTGTGAGCACAAGGAAAAAGCAATCCCACCCTGCCATGTAGGAATCCCCTCCAGAGAGGGCAGAAATCTGCTGTTTTCACAGGTAAACTCTCACACCTCTGCAGAGCCCTGGCCTTTTCCCTCATTCTAACTAAGCCAATCAACGATGTCCTCTGTTTAAATCCTACATCCAGGTCTTCCCTTTAAGCCCTGGCCTTTCACCCCAGTAAGTCTGTTGTCCACAACACTGGCCAAGAGAGGCACTTTACAGAAGGAACCAATTCAAGGGCAGGAACAGTCAGTGCAGACAGGCTGCTAGCAGCAAAATCCAGGAATGACAGCAAGGGAAATAATGAAAGAGGGGGAAAATGACAGACTGCCACAGACAGAGAGGAAAAGGGATAGACAGGGTGGCTAGTCACAGGGGAGTCTGCTAGAGGAGTTGCAAGGACTCAGAAGCATCAAATCACACTCAAGGAGGGGGAGCAATGGCTTCTTTTATAGACTGAAGCACAGTGGGTGATGACAAGGGCAGACTGGGGGAGAGAAAACTAAAGGAAGAAAGGATAAGCAAAGAGTGTGATGTATCATTAGTGAGGACAGATTTATCTTTCCTCTTGGGTGAATTGCAGTACGTAAGTGTAAATGGCACCATTGTCTCAGGGGGACAGATGGTCCCCCACATCTTAGCTTTGCGCATCCCCCACCCCTCCTGAGGGAGTTGCTCCCCTCCCAATCTGCACTGAAGCAATGGGCATCAGGAAAGCTGGAGAAGGGAAAAGCAGGGAGGCCAAGCTAAGCTTTCCATCTCTATCCCCACATGTTGACTTTGCAATCAGGGATGGGCAAGTGAAAGCTGTTCCAGCCACAACACTGCACCCAAACTCCATCCCTCAGACCAGACAAGCCATCCAAACACCTATGCAGATCCTCTAGCAGAAGGCTTACACTGCCATCACATCACCTTCTTGCCTCACCAGTCCTTGATAGCAGTCAAAGATCAAACATTCAGGCTGATTGTCTCAGATCTATCAGCTGCCTTCAATACATTGATTTCAAGGGTTTGCTGAGATGCCTGCCAAGGTCAGCAGGGATTTGTATCATCTGTTCCCAACCTAGATAACCTCCACTTATCACCCCCCTCAGTATCTTACCTCCTCATCATCGCACTTCATCTCTCATTTTACAAGTCCAGCTGCACTCTCATCTGCCTTCCTTGCTCATCTCAACCTCATTCCCTGTCTGCTGGTCACAACTCTGATGTCTTCTCCAGACGGAATAAAGAAAACATCCCCCTGAGCTAGACTCTCTCCTCCTCCAAAGCTTTGACTGAGATGATTCCTTCTTATTTCCACAGCTGAGCCCAGACAACCCCGCCAAGGAGGGGAGGCAGGTAGGGCAGCAGTTCCTTCTGGGTGGAGGAGCACAGCTGACAGGAGGTAGCACAGCACAAGCTCACAGTCCAAGGAGCAGCAGTGACAAAGAGCAGGGCAAGCCCAATCCACCACTGGATCTGTCTCTTTGAACAGGCAGCCCCCGCTGGTGGCCCTTCCCACCACTGCTCAGCCCTCATCCCATTGCCCCCACCAGCCAGAGGCTGCAAAACCCCATTTAAGAGAAGCACTTGTCAAGCAGGATCTCCCTCAGCCCTGCCCCTCAGCAGGCAGGGAAGCAGGGGAGAGGCAGTGGCACAGACATACATGAGGCACCCCGGGAAGGGGCTGATCAAGGTGCTCTGGGCCAACTGGGACCAGCGGGCAAAGCAAGCACAGGACAGAAGTGGGTGCAAGCTTAGCCTGGTCTGTCCTACACCAGACTAGAGCCTTCCTACACCAAAAGACAGTACCTAATCAAAAAAAGTGTCTCTCCAGGACTACAGAGATCTTTCCAGCTTCGAGGCTGACAACTTGGCAGACTCTTTGCGCCTGTTCTCTCCCTAGGTCTGTAATGGGCCAAGTTTTTCATACTCTCATCTTAGCTCTACTGGGACCAGCTGCAGGCCATTTGCTGCAGAGGAGCTGCAACTCTGTTAACTGTTCCTCACCTGAAGCAGCTCCTGTCAAGTATTATGCTCACAGCTGCAAGCCCTTTCCCGGGGTCTGGGGTGGGAAGAGCATCAAGTCCTCAAAGAGGCAGCTGGTCAATTTGTTAGTGGTTAATTTCATTAATTCACATTGTTATAACAAGACATGCAATTAGAGGTCCGGTCAGAGTATTTTATAAGTCTTGAACTCAAAAGGAGCATTTTTATTGCCCTTTCTATTCCTACAACAGCCCCTTTGGTGCTCTCACACACCCTGCTCCAGTGTTCATGAAGGCTGAAAAAGGCAAACTGACCATTTTTCAAAGAATAAATGGATCTCATCTCCAAGGCAAAATATATTCCAGTGAATAAGCACAATATGCTCCAGGAAGGTTTTTCAGCATTTGTTCCAGTTCAGCAATGCACTCCTCAGAGGGATGGGGCGGTCCCCCAGCACAGGCACTGCTACCCTCCCTGCATCCCAGCTGAGCACATCATCCCTCTCTTCTGGCCCAGCACTACCAGATATCCCCAGGCTGCCACAAATACACTGTGCTGTGTGACAAGACAAGACCAATCTTCCCGACCTCACCTGAAGAGCAGTGGCTGGTGCATACAGGTCTGGTTTTACTAGGTATAGCAGAATAACACTAATTTATACCAGACAAGGATAAGACTTGCATCTTCTACTCTCTCTCACCTGCCTCCCTGCACTTTCCACATTCATTGACCATAAAACCAGGGACTGCATTAAGGCACCTCATCAAAAGCTGTTGCAGCAAAAGTCCTAGCCCCACTTTCCTGAAGCATCAGGGCACAGAGGTCTAGAAGGTCTCTTATTGCTTCTTCAATGTATTAGGGAAACAGGGCAGTACAAACACGCAGCAGAAACACCCTTCTCCTAAACCACAGGCTCCTCTGTGTTTTGCAGTTAGCCCTTCCTCCAACAGCAGGAATCTATCCTTCAGTAACAGCAAAAGTGCTCAGAGCTTTGAATGAAGACAGTAAGGATGCACCATGAATTTTCAGCTTTATTTCCAATTTTGTTAGACCCTTTAAACATTAAATCTTCAGTCAGAGCCCTGGTTTTGTTATGTGCTGTTGTCTTCTTCATTTCCAAGCCATGGTCTTTGAGCTCTCACTATAAAAAATGCCTCCAGGGAGTAAGCTAAAGGGATGAGAGGCAGGGATTTATCCTGTTTCAACATTTGTGCTTAGATACATGGGGCCATCTTGCAAGCCAGCCAAATTTAAACCTCATCCCTTTACATCTGCCCACTTGCCTGGAATTGCATACATCTCACATACACACAACCCAGCCAATTTCTTACAGATCTCAAGCATGCAGAACCCCTTCAAACGCATCCATCCCTTGTGTGCTACTATGCACGAGTTTAAATTCCATCTACACCACGTCTGACTGTGCAAATGGTTCCTCTAAACTTCCCCTCGTAAATTTGCACATCAAATGACCTGCACTAATGGCACTCCCTTGTCACTAGTTTTGTGAAGACAACTTCCTTCCCAACTACTTTTGAAGGCCCTGAGCTCTATCATGCTTCCTCTGCCACCTGCCTACCAACCACAATCAAGAAACAGCTATCCTAAGAAAAAGCTGGAATTTAGAGACTTACTTTTCCCCAATTCGGAGTCCAGGTAGATGGGGTTCCTCTCCCTCCACAAAGCTAAGATTGCCCAATATTTCATTATGGAAACATTAAAGCGTTCAGACTGCACAATTTCCAAAACTAAACCTGCTCTCTCCCTTTGCCTTCTTCTAGAGCATCTGGGAAACCAAACAGCATACCAATCATAAATGCAAACCCTCCAGCCTGCTATCCAGAAACTTCTTTGCTAAAGGAAGAACAGGAACATCCAGAGATCTGCTTTACCCTCTGAAGAGAGGGGTTCAGTTAAGCACACAATTTCCTGCTACAGTCTGGCAGTCTGTCAAATAAATACAGAGACCCTGGATGGTTTTCAGACAGGTAGAGTTAGATGGGGTAAAGCCTAACCAGCTTTCCAAGAGGAGAATGAACAGGGAAATTAGAGATCAGTTCACAAGGGTAGGAAATGTGTGCTTTAAGGCACACTGCTGACACAAAAGGGGAGGAGAGCAGTTGATGATAGATTGGTCCCGTGCATCCAGTGCCTTCAAATATTAATCAAGATAATGGGCAACTGCCTTATTACAAGTCACTCTTATTTGCTAATAGCAAACTTCATTCCAGTAGGGAGCCTGGCAGGGTGGCAGAAAACCCAGCAGGACCTAGAGCAGTCTTGCTCCCTCTTAAAGCTTGAAAAGCATCTGGTACCTGCCCAGGGGAACACCAATGCCACCAACGCTGCATACACACTGGAGAGTTCTGGCTAGCTCAGTTTCCCACGCAACGGGAGCAACTGCAAAGTTGACTTAGCACATTGTGGAGTGCAGAGGGGTTAGATAACCTCTTACAGAAAAAAAAAAAACCAAACCCTTGCACTTGATGGGGCTTGGGTGTACAGATATGTTCTCCTTGGTTGGAAGGAGGGCACAGCAGCAACACCTGCCTGATGACCTAGAATGAAATAAAGCTGTCAAAAGTCCTCAAATAAATGCCTCAAATAAATTCCTCATGTGTTTTCTGAGATAGACTTTTTAAGAGAGGCAGGAGAGAGCTGCCTTTAAAATGGAGACACATGAACAACATATACATTTTACTGTTTTTCAAATATGCACATAAAAGCTGATACTGACGACCCCAAGAGCAGAAAGATCCTTAGGTCCTCAAGAATGATGAATGCTGCTTAAAATTCATAAGCCGCTCAATTTTTGATGTATTATGATACTTTCTGGTCACATTTCCAAGCTTCTCTCTACCTACTAGAGATGCAGAAAACCATTATTTTTATTTATATATACACACATACATGTGAAAAGCAAAAGTAAAATTCAGATGATTACAGGAGCTCAGGCCTTAAGACAGCCATCAACTACTACAGGATTTGCAATAAATGTGCAGATCGTGCTTGTTTATTGTAGAACTACATCCAGTTGTTATGAAAACTGCCCAGGATTTGACAGTGTACGAGATTAAGGCAGAAACAAGTACAACATACTACAGAATTTGCACTGGACATAAACAAATTGCCCAAACTGGTATTTGACTTGGGCATATTATATATATAACACAGTCACCCAAAGCTTAATGAGCAACAGATTTGTTGTCGCCTTACACAGCACCCAAAACCCAGTGATTTTGGCAGCTCACAGTCCCCATGCACCGTGGCACCAGCTGCCACTGTCACCAAGAGACGTATCAATCCACACACACACATTTTCTTTTCTCCTCCAACATTTGAATCTGCACTTGGCTCTCAGAGGGCAGTGCCAGCATGAAACACCACTATTGCCATCATCAGCCATCCTATATTCCACTGACTCATGCATAAATGATGCCTGTGGCACCAGGCAGGGAAGAGGTGGGGAATAAATGTGGAGGTTTCCTCTGTTTCCAACCAAAATGCTCAGGGCCAGACCTGTTCCCTTGTGCATCAAGCACATGGTCCAAGCTGACAATGCTGCCAGTAAAAGCTACAGGAAAGGTACCTGCAGAAGCAAGGTGGGATTTTTAGCAGCAGGTATGATGGCAAAGCCCCTGTTTGGTGGATTTTAAGGCTAATGAGCTGCAAGGCAGCTCCTCTCACACACAGTCATACCAGCTTTAAGAAGTCACTCTGCTCAATACTCTGTAAAACACAGCTCCCAGTACTAAAAATTAAATGTGCGTATAAGCTTTTGCTCATCTGGGACCTGACCTGCTGCTCCTACACCACTGAAATCAGCTGGAAATGCAACACTTCACTGCTTGAGAGCAAAACAGAAGCCCAAATGGCCAACAACTTCACCAAGGGGTTAGTATGTAACAAAAAGCAAGAAAATGACAGAGTAATGAACTACAGAGCCTCTCTCATTACTGCTACAGTTTTAACATTGATTTTATTTTTTAATGGCACACTTCACTCATGCTCTCGCTGTCATGCCAATATTATAAATGTAACAGCAAAGGGAGGCCTGGGCCTCCTGGGAAGCATGTCTTTTACAGGAAAGCTCAAAGGACAAACTAAATCTACTGCATTTGACCCTCGGGATGGATGAAGTGTAAAGTCTTTATGGAACCCCAAGGAGTCAAATAGCATTGCAGACATCTGTCATAATCTTCTCATAACTTGCAAAGTGCATGAGGATCCATTTGTAAAGTGCCATGTGGCATACCTGTTATTTAGTCCCAAACATTTTATAAATTCATAAGATAAAGGCTATACAGTTGTTTTGGAAACATGTTTTTACACTTTTCATCCTATTCCCCATCCGAGCTTAAACTCTGTCATATAGGATTTAAGGTCAAGTTTTATAAAAGGGAAAAAAAAAAAAAAGATCTTACAGTCATTCTCATATCCATATCTCAAATGTTGACTGTATTAACATTGTAGCTGCAACAGCTCCATGATCTACAACTCTGAGTTGTAGATCATGGTCCAGCCTCTAGTTATCAAAGCACAAATTAACCTAAAGAAACCAGCTGGCAGGTTGCTCACATGCTTCATCACACCAACTCCTTTCTAATCAGGACACAAGCCAGGCTCCAGCTATGTGTTGCGTTGCATTGCATTCCCAGCTGATACAGAACTCACCTGTCTCTGATAAAGTATATCAGGAATAAAAAAAAAAATCTGCTTCTCAATAAACCAAGGTTATTCAAGAATTCACTTGTGCTGTATATAAAGTCCTCCCAAAAACATGCAAATCACCAAACTTAAAAGAATCAGGCTCCTTTTCACCACACACTAAAACGGCAAAAAGCACAGTAAATACTCTCTTTGGGGACAAACACCCAGACTTTCACATGGATCATAGTCTTCTTCTTACAAGGGAATTAGGATCTACAACTTCTGCAATGACAGCATCACACATCTCTACACTAATATGCTTCCAGAAGCTATTTTAAAGCAAAGAAATAAGTGGTTCTTTCTCCTATTACTGCACTGCAGCAAAGCAATATGGCAGCTGTTTAATAGCACATAACAAAATTGCAGGACTGCTCACAAAAAGAAAAATAATCTTCAGGAGAGGGGAATTTAAGTAGTTAGAATGCAATCACCTAAATTGAAATGTGGTGGTTAATGACCTCGTGCTTAAAAAAATTGCTACACAGTCCTTAACTATCAGAGTTTCCGTTTTAAATCTCATTGACAGTACTTCCATAACAGTGATCGTGAAGCTCTAGCCTAGTAAAAAATTCCACAAGAAGATTAATAAGCATTTAATTAATGCCCCATCTTTTTGCTGAATCTTCATGAAAGGTCAGGTGTTGACCCATGACAGTGACTCACCCTGCCCCTGCTTAGCTTGAGCACACTGGAGACCCAATAGCTCCATATAATGGATGGAAAGCAGGCAAGCATATCAGCTCCTAGAAGACATGATTTGATTTTCACAGAAGCATCTTTTATGAAGGGTCTGATTCCCAGCCAGGGAGGAGGCCACTGCGAGGCATCTGCCACCAGGCCATACAAATGTATCCTTTCTACAGTGCTTTCGAAAAAAAAGTGTGATGCCGAGAGCATGTGGTTACTTGTAAAAAGCCTTCAGGGTGCAGAAACAACCCCTCATTTGAGGAAAAAAAACTTATGTGAACTACTTATTGCATAATCCATTGAAAAAGAGGAGCACAAGGGGTTGAAGGGAAATCAGAGGAGGGGCTGAGTCCTCACCTCTCAGTTTCCACTAGTCATGTAATCTCCCAGCTTCACACAGCTGAGCTGAAAGTTCAGGTTTGAGATAACCCTTCCAAAAGGTTTCCAGCAGCCCCACCATTGCCCTTCACTCCCTGGTGTCTCCTGTAGCCATGTGCAAGGTCATCAGCAAGTGACTGGATGAGGCTTTTTCCTTCTTTGTATAGTTTCTAATAAGAAGTCCTTTTCTGAGTCGAAGAGCACACTTGTCTGCAGATTAGGACCAAAGTAACACTTAAAAACTAAAACAGCCCAATTTCTTGAATAATAGCTCCAACAATTTAAAGCAAACTCCTTGCAATATACCAAATTGGAGGGATTATTATGACTTTTTAGCCAGAAATAAGGACAGGCTCTTGTCTTCTGCCATCAAAACCTCCTTCCCCCATCCAAAAGCAAGCCTTCATCCCAAACCCAAGATGTTACTCTTCTTTCACTTCCCAAATCTAGCCTGTGACCATGACACAAATGTCTCGTGCATTACTCTGAGTCCTGTTCTGAGTTCTGCTCTACCACATGCTGTGACAACATTCCCAGGATGTAATAACTAGCACAGGCACACAGTGATAGAAACGCAATGCATAATTCAACACAAAGTTTTAAAATTTTATAGAGCAGCCAGTAGAAAGGAAAGCAGAATGTCTAAATCTCCAATGTGTTCTCAGCCCTAACCTGTGTTTGAGACTGCGACACCTCTTCAGTGGCTTTTGAACTTTAAGACAAGAACTCAGAGCTCAAACACAAACCTTAACCTACACTTGAAATTAAAACAAATCTCATCCATTTAAGGTCAGCTGTTACTGCTGGCACTACCTCAAATCTTCACCCGGGGTTGGCTCTTAAAGCTGAAAATACTCTTGGGAACATTTTGCTAGTCTCTACTGTATCCCCAGACACTCAGACTTAATCTAGAAGGCCATACATCAACACTAAGCATCCTTATAGATAATACCCACCTAACTAGCAACTAAGAAACTTCCAGGTAGAAAGTGCTGTCGCTTGAAATTTCCAGCTAGAAAAATGCTCACATAAAACTTCAGACAAAGCTCTCTAATGACCCATCTTCCTCTCCATTTCCTCCACACCAGCAAGGATCCCACAGCTCAAACAACCACCAGCTCTTTTCTACCTGGAGCCCACCTGGCAGGCTGCAGCCAATGAGCTGTGCAGGTGGCCATTGTTTACACTGATGGGCTGCAGGGGCCCTCCTGCCATCAAGGCACTGAGTGTGAATGATAACACGTGTGTGATTGCTGACCATGGAAAGGAGGACGTGCTTATGCCCCAGAGATCTCTCCCAGGGTGTGTGGACCAGAGCATCAAATTCTCCCATTCGTTCGTGGCCAGACATCACAACAAGACCCAGGCAGGACAGTGACATGTGCTAAATGGAAAGGCAAGGGGTCACCTGGGTACCCCTGCAATCAGGGTACAGAGGCAGTGGTGGTTCCCTCACTAAGGGCAAGGTGAGCTCTCACTAAAGCCTGTATTCTCAGACACCTCCACCATTCATGGCAGTCTGAAAAGCTCCTGGGCTAGCAAATCCTACTCTGTCCCAGGCAAAAAGGGAGTTGGGAAGGGGAAGAACGGGCCTTTGTAATATACCTCTCCTCACACCTCCACTCTCCCCGCACCCAGTCCCTGTGCCTGGGACTGTCAGCAGCTCTTTCTGAAGTCCCTTCTTTCATAATCAGTTTCCTTTGATCACACACTGAAATAGCAAAGGTTCTGTTTAAACAAAAGCAATGAACAAAGAAGGTCATTAAATATGTAATAAAAGTTATTCCTTACCTGCAAGGCACCCCAGGAGGGCAGGATAAGGGAAGGATGGGGCAGGAAGGAGCCAGAGGCAGGGAGGGAGAAGGGGCAGCTCAGAAAGGATATGGGTTGCACACCATTTTGATGCACCAGCTCCGTGGGCTGGTGGTCTGCTTCAAGCAGAAGAAGACAACTGGGGCTAAGTCTGGGTAGGGGATATCAGGATCCGGAGGGGAGCTGACTTCTTCATCCTCACCCAGCTCCAGGGAGGAAGGCGGCTGCTCCGGTGGCGTTTGTTGCTCTGAGATGCCCAGATCCACAGGTTCCAGTGGGCAGATGGCAGAAGTGTGAGGGGGCTGTGGGCCTGCGGGCCAGGTGGAGGGAGGCTGGGGGACGTACTCTGCCATGCCAGCCACAAGCGAGAACCCCTGGAGAGGAGGTGAGAAAGAGAAATTAAATCCCACAAGGATCAGCAGCAAAAGCACAGTACATCTGTTCTCCTAGCAAGTCCAGAGCAGGAGAGAGCTGCAGGACTGATGGCTCTGACAAATGATAAACCATGTTCACACTTTTAAGCAGTTTTAAGTTCTTTTCTGCCAGTCACTCTCTCCACCAAGACTCCGCGGGCTACTCCTCTCCATCACCATTTAAACCATCCCCATAGCCCCTGGGACACCCTGTCACAGTGCTGCACCATCTCAGGGGATGGTGCCAGCTCTTTTGGAGGCGGCCTGAGCGCCATAACAGAGCACAGTGTTTTGAACAGCACGGGCCCATCCTAACAAAGCAGAGCCATCCTGCCCTTGCAGTCCCTAACAGGGTCCTGCCAGCTCCAGGTTCAGCTTTGCTGTCCCAGCTCTCCCATCCAAACGCACTCTGGGCTGGCCCTGTGTCACACCATTGCACAGGCTCCCTCAGACTGGCACTGACAAATGCATGTCAAACCCATACACGACAGTCATTCAAACAGGGAGCTGTAACACAAGCCAGGAGTGGGATTAAACATTAAGCACCTTTTACTGGAGCTTGTTGAGCTCTCCTTTGCTGGGGCAGTGGAAACACTATGAACACGGGCTGTAAAAGTTATTCCACTAATGGAATGGTCAGAGAGCATGGGTGGGCATGAGAAGAGCAGGTGTCACACTTGCTGGCAGCCTGTGCTGGTTTTGGCTGGGGAAGAGTTAATTTTCTTCATAGTAGCTGGAGTAAGGCTGTATTTTGGATTCGTACCAGGAACGTTGTTAGATGATTTAGTTACTGCTGAGCAGCATCAAGGCATTTTCTGTTTCTCACATCACCCCACCCGTGAGTTGACTGGGGGTGCACGAGAAGCTGGGAGGGTTTGCAGACAGGACAGCTGACCCCAATTGACCCAAGAGATATTCCATATCATATGACATCATGCTCAGCACATAAAGCTGGAGGAAGAAGGAAGAAAGGGGGACATTTGGAGTGATAGAGTTTGCATGATGAAGTCCTGCTTCTCTGGAGACAGCTGAACACCTGACTGCCCATTGGAAGTGGTGAATAAATTCCTTTTTTTGCTTTACTTGAGTGGTCATCTTTTGCTTTACGTATCAAACTGCCTTTATCTCATTTTTCTGCCTTTTTCTCCCTTTTACTCTTTTGATTCTCCTCCCATCCCAGTTGGAAGGTAGTGAGCAAGTGCCTGTGTGTGGCTTAGCTGCCAGCTGGGGTTAAACCACAACACTCCTGCACACTGCAGAGCACCAAACTTTTGCTAAAAAACATCACTTTGCTGCCTGGGTGCTGTCCATTCAAAAGCAGAGTGGAGGTGGCCTGTCAAAGTGAGGGGAATGAGATAAACTCAAGTCTTGGCTTTGGAGGGGTGTTGCACGAACACTCTTAGGAAAGAGAGCTTGGCCAACGACTTTCCATTTTCTTCCCTTCACCCTGTTGGCATGTTCAACCATCTGGAGTACCTATGCTGAGAGTACAGATTTAAAAGCCACACAAGAGCCCTCAGACACACTGCAATACAGAAAGGGACAATCAGCAGCAAGAAAGGATGTGTCTGTCCATGGCACAGACCTCATCTCCTCGCATACTGGCCACAGGTTATCCTCCCTGGCACTTGTCTCAGTTCTCTGCACTTTAGGCTCACAAAGCCTGTGCACACCTCTGTTGACACTGCTCTGCCTTGGCAATGCACCCTTGACATTTCAGCCTGTGACCCTTTTGATGCTCACACTGCTGGATCCATGATCTCCAATGCTCTCCACACCACTCCTCTGTCAGGTGCTTGCCAACCCCTCCACCTTAGGTTGCAGTGCCTCACCATTCCCAGATGAGACCCTGAAACCTCTGCCTACCCATCCTGTTTTCTCAGCCTCCTGCTTCCAACACACACTTTGATCCAAAGCTTTGCTTGTTCTTCCAGGCTTGGTATTTGTCAGAATAAAGAGCAGCAAGTGCAGGGGTTTAGAAAGCAGACATAGTGTCCCTCAGGGGATAGCAGAGAGACTCTTCGAATTCATTATCCCAAAGGCCTGCAGCTATTGGAAAGAACAGATACCATGTCTCCTGACCAGCTTTGGGATGCTGTTCACAATTTTTTAAGCTCTGTGAAAAAATTGCCAGTGCATCCTTCTCACCATCTAACACCGCTGTTTTCAAAAAAACTTTCAGCAGATTTTTTACTCTGAGCACCCATGCAACTACTTGGACCACCTTTACCATTCCCTACTCCCAGCAGCTCCCCATTGCCTGCTCTGAGCTGGCTCCCTTGCAAGCTATTAACACGCGGTGGCTGAGCCCAACTTCCCTCCCATTACAGCACAGAGGAGAAAGATTAGCAGAGACAGCCAGGAGGAATTACTTATTATGGTGCTTGGAGCATGCACACTGATGAGGGCATGACAGCTCCAAACTGCAGTGTACAGAGCTTCATAATTACCAGTACAACTGAGAAAAGGAATAGGAGAAACAACCCCATCAGCATTTCCCTGCTTTCCCTTCTGCAAGCATCCAGGGCCTCTTCTCCATCTCACCACTGCTAGATGCAGCTGGGACTTCAGGATGCCTCTCTGCCCATGTGAAACACACATGCACAAACTGGGTAGTGTGTGTATCACAGACAGTTCATCACTCTAATTTGTGCAGCTCATATTACTCATTAGGGCTCATATGGACACAGGGCTAGGTGAATCCCTTTGGAAGTCCTGAAGCTAAATACAGGCCTTGAATGACAACTGCCCCACTGGAGACGTGAGTAATACTCGTTACCTTCCTGAGATGAAATCCTGTTTTGCCTCCCAAGGCTGTGATCATGATGTATTTCCTACATTAAGCAGGATTAATATTCTGTGTCAAAAGAGAGAGAAGGGAAAATCAAGCAGTGGGGCACTTCTGAGCTCTTCACACAGTCAGTCCTCCCATCTCAACTTCAAAGAAGAGTGGAGTGATTTTCCTGCCAGAGACTGGTCCAGGGTTCTCTCCGCTACCATTTCAGATGTGGAGGCTGGAATCAGCTATTTCCCCTATTTTGGCCAGGCTGTGACTCATGCAATGCTGCTATTTTCTCTGGGATTGCTATCACTGGCCTTCCCATGCTGTATGCATTGCTCTGTAACTTGGTTGGAGTCAGCCTGCTACCGTGTTTCAACCCAGGGGAGCCCTGTTTAAATCAAAATGAGGAATGAGTTTGGCAAATGCATGTATCTGCATACACAGAAGAATGTGCATCAATGGAGAGGATTCCTACCCAGATAGAAGACAGTTATAGTAAGACTCAACAGAATTACAAATCTCCAGAACTTGCCTTTGGGGTGCCTCTAACCTCCCCTTTGTGCAAGTGCAGCTTACCGTGACAAGGGCAATACAAGAGGACAAGGATACATGAGGATGGTTATGGGGTGGCCAGATGCATGATCTTCTTACCCAGCCTTTTGCTCAGGCAAGCCTAACCCCAGCTGGTGCTGCAGGCCAGACCCATCAGAAAAAATCAAATCCTCCCCACCGTGGACTTTTCTGGCCAAATGTCCCCCAAATACACAAAAACATTCCACTGCAAAAGTCACATACCGCTGGTGGAGTGATGCTACACCAGCTGCACTTCCCTCCCAGGGGAAGGGAAGTTATTTGTGGGCTGGCAGCTCCTCCTGCTTCTCTCCCTGCACAGCCTGTGCCAAACCTTTCTGTGGAGCCAGGTCTTAAGTCTGCACCGTCCATGCTCAAGGAGCATTTAAAACCACCATCATCCTGAGCTGAGCACCCACTGGTGCTATGTCCAGCACACACACCTGTCCTGGACACGTGTGCTGGCAGGGAGCTCATTGCTTTGGCAAGCACAAGAGAAGCTGACAGCCTCTGGCTCAACCCTTCCCCAAAAGCACCTGGTCCTGCCAGACTACTGAGGAGGAAGGGAGAAGGATGCTCTAAAACAGCAAGAGAAGTTTTAGACTTAATGAGAAGTGGAAATTGATTAGGAATAAAAGGAGGAAATATCATGATGCAGGAGAAGCGCTACAGATTAGGGGTGTCTGTCCAAAAAGGCCGATGTCACCTCCTGGCATGCATTGCAGAGGTCTCTGCTCAGACACTCTTCCCCCTTAGGGCTGCAACCAGCATCCCAGGGCTGTCAGTGCCATGATCTGCCATGAGCGAGCCCAAGGTGTCCTGCAGGCACCACACTCCAGCCAAAGCAGCCTCCCAGCTCCTCACTACCCCCTTGGCAGAGAGGCCAACTGGGGCCATGGGTGAGGGAGGGCTGATGGGGCCTTTACAAGGCTTATGCAGGCCTTTCTGGGCTATTGCAGCTTGACAGTGAAAGCGCCTTTTGCAGCCAGTTGGGAGAGGGAAATACCAGAGAGAGATCCCCAGAACACTATCCCAGTGCTGGAGGGGATCCACCTATAGTCCAGTGGGATAACAACTCCCCTCTCATGTGGGACCATCCTCAGACTTCCCCACCATCATCCCTAATCATACATCCCTTGCCAGCCCACACTGCCTCGGAGCCATTCCTTCCTGCCTTCACACTGCTCACACAGACAATACCGGGGTCCACATCAAAACTGAAAGTGCAGAGTATATTTCCTTTGCGAGCGGCTCAGTGTACCCACAGGACCTCCCATTCTGAGGGCACACAAGTCCTTTCCAGACCATCCATCACCATCAGTCACCTGTTACTCAGAAGCAGCAGGAAGCACAGCAGCCACTCTGTCCTGCTAACACCCTTGCAGAAGAGGGACAAAAATGACAACCTCCAGCTGGCGTTGCAGGGGACAGCAAGATGGTCCCCTCAGCTGGAGCAGTACCTGAGGCACACATATATATTTATTTATCATCTCCAAACATCCATCCGAAAGTTGACAAGCATCTGGGGGCACGGCTTTTGCAGCCAGCTTCGTACAGGCCCAGACTTATTTAAGGAGATCTCTGACCACGTGGCATATTTAGGACTGCGTGTGGGTGACCCCGTTCGGCAGCTGCGTGAGCCTCCCGGGGTGCTCTGCCGAACGTGGCAGTGAGCCCGCATTTGTTTGTTGCTATAAGTGGCAAGCGTTACCTTTGATGCGTGCGTCTGGCTGCAGGGATGTGTTAGTCATACAGGTTTCACATTTGGAGCGTTTGTCGTGGTACAATATAATTAGTGGTACCCTGCTCCCTCTGTGTTTGTGTTCATCTGGCACTGGCATGTCTCTCTGCCTGTTCATGTGGACAGCGCCTGTTCTCGTCTGCTTGTGTGTGCAGGGAGCCATATGAGTGCCAGTAAGGAACAGGGTCAGTTTTATTAGCACTTAATTTGAAACAGGAGCTTTTACATCTTCGTCATCTCAGCACGTCCAAATGCAATGGGATGTGGCAGAAACTCAGCAGGGAGTGTTCCAAACAGTGCCCGAATCCATTGCTCGCAGATGCTGGTGTGCCTGCACACCCCTGAAGCACAACATCCATGGTCTGCACCAGAGCCAAGGTCTCCCAGCTTCCCTGTCCTGGTCTAATGCCCACGACCTGTTGCCTTTCAGCTGCATGCTGATTGATTGCTGTGCCTTCTCTCCACACATGCTATTACCCTCTGCTAGATTTGCTGGAGCACTTGGCAGCCTCGGCCTTTTCACCCTGGTGATTTTGCACCCCTCCTCCTGTTCAGGACAAGGAGCAGAAGAAATTACTGCCTCCCACTGAGCAAGGGAAGGAGCAGTCCAACCAGCACAGGACAAAATAAGCAAATTGTCTATCCTGAAGCCTCAACAATAGCCTTCAACCTGTACTGCAGGCAGCACTCCACAGCTGTAGGAATAGCAAGCCCTGATCTCCTGGAGACTCCCACCCTCATCATCAGTCAATGTCCACTGTATCACTTTCCTGTCGTGTGGCTGGGATAGCCCCATCCTGTCCATGCCTCTGGTCCCTGCCCCTGGCACAGCAAAGTGGGGATCTGCTTCAGTTGCTAAGAAGCCTTTGGCCAAGCCAAAGGAGATGTTATGGAGACCAGTAAAAGTGTTGCTGGAGAGATGGAGAAAAAGTAAACAAGAGAAGAAAAGGCATAGGAGAAATATGGTCACTTTGGGTGTAGGAGGTAGAGAAAAGAAAGAAGGTTCCCACTGGAAAATCATTACCTGACCTTAACTACGTGGAGTGTTTGAGACCCAGAGGTGAGTGCTACTGAAGACCCTAACCTTATCCCCCTGCTTCCCAGAGAATATGCGTACTTGTTTTCAAAAAAAACATTTTCTTTTTTGGTGGTCCAAACAAACAGACTCTGAAAATCTCCTTCTGGGATGACTCCATACTGTAACAGACCCATCTATGTGGACACTCTGCCCCAGAGTCAGTGTTCTCCCTTTCAAACCTGCCCCGCTCTCTCCCGATGCGCTGCTTTGGTCTGCACGGCTCGCAGATTCCTCCTCCTCGTGCACACGGACACCTTTCACTTGAGAGCATTCCTGTCATGTCCTCTCACTTAAACCACCGCTTAGCCAAGCCACACATCTTTAGCACTTAATCCTTGCTCATAAATTAATCTCCTGAGCCCCGCGGTCGTTCCGTGCGGGTCTCACTGAAAGCCGCCTCTCGCCTACGAGCGCTCTGCCGATAATGATGCGCCAAGTGCCGCTTCCCGCAGAGCTGGCACCCGGGCCGGCCGTAGGGCCGGGCTGCCGGCCTGATGGCTCTTGCTGGCCCTGGCACGCTGCGAGTCCACGTCTGATGTGCCATCTACCGTCACACCAAGGTCCCGTGGCCTGGACCGTCCTTTCTTTGCCCCTCATCACATCCTCAGACCCTATGTTGCAGATTATTGATTGCCCCCAGACGCATTAGCTTGCATTTTTCCAAAGATTAATCTCATTAAATTATTTTCTGCCCATCTTTCTGACCTCACTTTTTCCCTTTGTGTTATTTTGCTGCATCCCCACTGACAGGCATAAACCTGGTTTATCATGATCCGCGGAAGTCATCGATGTGCTGTTTACTCCCTCCTCCAGGTCAGCAATGAGCATGGAAACTAAGATGGTCAGATGAGGATGATGAAGAGGAAGGTAGTGCTGTCATAGGCTACTAGCAATGATGCCTTTGAGGCCATCCTCACACTCTTAGCCCTTGAGCCAGAATATGAAGTGCTAGCAGGAAAGACAAAATGTGCAAATATCTCGACTGTGCCTTCCAGAGAAGCCCACACTGGGAGAACGGAGCTGCAGCTCCTGCCCACCGCAAGGACAGATGCCCAGCGCTGCAGCTTCCATACAAGTGGATGGAGAAGGGCAGCCTGGGGCTGCTCCCGCCCAGGCTAAGCCAACAGTGAGAAGCTCTGTGTTTCACACTGTCCTTCCAGGATCAATCTCTCTGCCCTTTTGGTCTCAATCTCAGTGCCCAGCCCAACCCAGTGTCCCTTCAGGACCTGTTGTAGTGAGTGGGAGTAGGAAAGCAGCAGCATACAACAAGTGGGGAGACCCCAGGAGACTCCCTGCTCCCTGTCACAGCACAGCACTGACTGCAACCTCCCACTTCTGCACAAGCATCCTCACCCCACCTCCATACTTTTTCCCAGCCCATTGTCACCACTCACATCTGGAGAGGAGGTTCCCTAGGGTGAAAATGGAAATGAGGAGGTGGAGATGGTAAGGAGCACATCTAAAGGGAACACAATATGAAGAGCTTTGGGGAGCATCAAGAGTTACATCTACAACCTCTCTCTTCCCTAAAAATTACTGCTCCCCCTCAATCCCTCCAAAGGAGATAATCTGCAAAAGCACAGCTATGCATTTGGAGCAAACTAACTCTTGGCAAAAACAAAAACAGGAAGGGAGCTGAAGCTATGTGGAGTGTGATGATGCCCCAGGCTCTGCCTCTAGAAAGGAGGGAGAATATGGGAAAGAAATGTAGCTATGAAGATGGGAATCTTCTAGAGAAGAGACAGTGTTGTTAGCTCTTCTGCAAAAGCCTACAGGCTATTCAATCTCAGGTCAATTGATGGACCAGGACCTTGCGATGGTTCCCCTGCATCTCACATGATTTGGTTACTGACACTGCTACTCATTTACATAAGCTTAAAAGTCCCCTTCTCTCCCTGCTGTCACCAAGGGAAAAAAAACCAAAGCTGAGACAATTGCTTGAATAGTGATCACTGAAAAGCGGCAAAGACACCAATGCAAGTATATTTGACCACAGACCTGGAATGGATCCCTATAGTCCAAGCCAAATCTTGTAACCTTGCCAGAAAACCCAGTCTGAAAGAGTCCATAACGAGTCACTCTGCCCCTTCTGCCAAACACAGAGTTGGTTTAAAGGCAAAATAAGGGGAAAAAAAATGTCCAAGGAAGACAAGCAATTGAGGGCATCACCACTGCCAAAAGCCCCCACGCCGAGAGGAGATGAAAGGCGGTGCTGGGCACACTGCACCCTTGTATACACGTGCACACATTTGCAAACACACACGTGCAGCAGCAGAAACAGGATCCCGTCCACTCCTGACAGTCTGAATGCAGGGAAATCTATTCCTAACCTCTGTCCTGGAAAGCAACTAAATCGAGCCTGTCAGCCAGACACACTAAGCCAACACCTGAGAAATGTTTAACACCGCTAACACCACCTGTGCTCTCTATACAGTGCTGGTTTTCTAGCCACGGCCAAACTGACACTTCAGAGAAAGGAAACATAAGCCTTCCTTACCCTCTGCCCCCCCATCCCAGTGGTCATACCAGACAAACAATTTCAGCAGTCACATCACAGCAGCGAAATCCCTGGCACTTGTCACCAGCTACCAACAGCACAGGTCAGCAGCTCCTCTCCGTCCTGTTCAACCCCACGGCCATAACCCCAAATCCAGTAGTTTCACAAGGATATGCCCTTTGCTTGCCCTCCAGGGATACCCCCATGGAGCTTTACATCAAGGCACAACAGAGCAGGTGCCCATGCTGCAGATGATGGTTATGTCAGAAGCAGAGACCAGCTGCCTTTGGTATTGTTTTTTTTAATACACACACACATTTGATAAGAGGGTAACGACCTTTGCTTTCGGAGGAACCCTTCCTGCGTTGATCACACAGAGGTAGGGCTTCCACGCTGCATTCTGCAGGTGCTAGGAAGCACAAGCTTTTGCAGAAAACAGCAACAAGCAGCATTCCACACCAGGAGCCCACAGTGTGTCCACTCACCCACAGGCAGCAAGGACTGCTATGAACCTGCAAAATCCTTGATGACTGAGCCTGGCTTAGCCCAGAGACCACCTCCCTCCTGCACCACCACAGCAGCACACACCTCCAGTTCAAGGCAAGAGAGAAGGCATTTTCTGACATCTTCTCATTGCAATTAGTCCCTGATGCACTGGGCTGATTGCTCTTCAGGGCACACTGCGGTGCTTCAAACACCGGGGCCTGACAAGTACCGGGAGAGCGAGTTTATTACAGTTACTGGGTTGATTTATGCAATTTGAGTTATGATTAGAGGGTTTAAATAAATTTTGTATCAGTGTAAGACAGTTTTCAAACCACTATGTGATTTCTAAGAGCTTCAAGGTATGCCCTTTGGACACAGATGAATAAACTAAGTAAGCTGCCTATATTAGGCCATTATAAACAACGATGCACCTCTGCATAACTGAAAAGAAATCTCTA
Organism: Corvus kubaryi; assembly: GCF_017639235.1. Classification (NCBI taxonomy): domain Eukaryota; kingdom Metazoa; phylum Chordata; class Aves; order Passeriformes; family Corvidae; genus Corvus; species Corvus kubaryi. The sequence continues at coordinate 16,255,916 of NW_024582061.1, read as the reverse complement.
CTTTCCAAAAGCAGTTTGAGGTTTTACGGATCTTGAACACCCTTAAAATTAGCCCTACATTGTCCCGTCTAATAAATTTTTAAAAACACAACTAAGAAATGGTACTACATGGTCTTGCAGACCCACCTGTACCACTTGATTTCTGAACCCATCCGTGGACTCAGAGGTTTTAGTAAGGCTCTGGGAAACTGCAGAAATTCACCTCCTTGCTGGAATGTGCAGGATTGGGACTTTGATTTAATAAAAGATAAATTTTATTTTAAATCAGTGCCCCACTCTTTTAAAGGTTCCTAACACTGTGTGTGCTTTTCATGAGTTTCCAGCTGTAGACACTTGTTCTCTTTGAGAAAAATGAATAAAAATTAGTTTCAACTTCTTTTTCCCTAGGAAAAAAAGCTGACCAAGCATGTGGCTTCTTTGCAGCACAGCCTGGAATTGCAGGCTTTTCCCAAAATCTGAGGTGGCCAGGGCTCAGCATAAGCCACCCTGGTGGGGGCCATCTTCCTGGTGTGCCTTGCTATGGATGGGACGGGGCAGGGCTCTAACATTAACCAGGGCTGTAGGATGGCACAATGTCACACTGGGCATGGATACATGGGTTCTCCAAAACTGGATCAGGCAGCAGAGATGCAGCCAGGTGGGAAGTGTGTTGGTAGAAGCAGAGAAGGAAGCAAGCAAGCAAGCCCAGGACTAGAGGAGATGCCAGAGCTGCAGCCCGGGGCACGGGTGCATTATTGGCACTTTGGGGATTTCCAGGACTGGACCAGCAAGGAAAGTGCTGCTCTTGGTGGGGATAAGAGGACGCAGGAAAGCTCACCCAGCATTGCAGGTGCACTGTGTCAGACCCCAGGAAGCCCAGCTGGTCTCCTCATATCCCAGCCAAGGCCACTGTGCCTACCCAGAAACATCCACAGGCAAGCCCTGAGCTGCTTGTGAGACAGCATCCCCCTCACATAATGCTTCCCCTCTCTCCCTTGGTGGCTGTGGATGCGCTGGCCCTGCGTCAGCCAGATCCACTGCCTGAAAACACTCCCAAGCAACAAGGGGAGATTTTGAAAGATAAAACATGAGACAGGTTGGCATAACCCTCTTTATAATAGGCACTGTCAGATTGATCCAGGCTTCACAAGGCAAACCCCTTAGATGTGGCAGATCAAAGCTTCTTCTTTGTCCCCCTGACTCTCCTCTGAGATATTCACTACCAGATCTCCTAGCAAGGCACGTGTGCATCTTCTGGTGCATCGAGGTGGCGAGTGTTTAGACACAGCTTCCCAGTGAGATCTGCAGGAAAGCTGCTTTTCCCCACCTTCCTGCTGCAGTCAGGGCCAAGGCTTTCCCAAACAGGTACTGCACCCTTGCCCAGCCTGCCTGGTGCAAACACCCTGCCAATGGGCAGGGAATCCAATCGGTTGCCCAGACTCCCTCCCTGCCTGCCTCCCAGCTTGCCTGGGAGAGGATTGTGGCCCTAGACCTTCACTGACAGACATTCACTGCTGCCCTTCTGAGGAAGCTCACATCCAACGCCAGTGCCATGAAACTATTATGTTATTCAATGGAGAGAGGAATAAATTCTCTCAGACCTTCACAGGCAGTGGGCAGCTGCCTCCTGTCTGAGGCTGTCTGCCTGCCCAGACCTGAGGGATGGGGCAGTACTGGCTGGGGCAGAGATGTTCAGAAGATGTCCTTAAAATATAAAAGGGAAGGGGAGCAGAAATGGGGCTCTTGGATTCCCTTTGCAGTGCTCTGAATTAAAAGTTTCTTTGCAGGTAGGGTGTTGAGAAGATAATGTGCTTGAGGATTTCTTTCCACTGATAGAGAAGCTTACGTGTCAGAGTTAAAACACTGAGGCAAGGTAGAGGGTCAGCAGACCCCTTCCTTCTTTGAGATAATAAATCCTCAGTCACCAGCCCAAATTTAAGACCAGGAGCTCTGCAACAGCACACAGAAACAACTGACGATTAACATAGCGGTCTTCTAAGCTACAGGGACACAGAACCAGTAGCAACCCTCAGAGCAGTGAGAAAAATGCTTCCTATTAGCAGAGAGAAAATGCACAAACAAGTTCTGATTTTTGATGTTTACCATTTTTCTCTGCAATAATTTGCAGGGAAATTACACATATTTGGTTTTTTTTCTTTCTGGCTTTTTATTTTTTTAAAGTCACTGGTACTTTTCACACAGCTGCTGTTACCAAGAAGAAAAAGGTAACCATCAAGAGGGATACAAAAACCAGTGCTGGCAGAAAATATGCCTGGTAATTGCCAGTCAACAATGTCTAACATTATTTCTGTTTCTCTTCTTTTTTAATTCTTCTATTTCCACCCCCTCCACCTCCTGACTCCAGCCAACAGCTTCCAGTGATGTACAGAAGATGATGCATTTGCTATAATAAAGTACATCCTATTCCGTGTCCCTTTTCAGGATGTTGCACATGCAATTGAAATGCAATAACAACCATAAACAAAACAAGAAAAGACAACTTATGAAACCTGGATCCAAGACCCAACTCTTGCTTTGGAAAAAAAAAAAAATACCCCAAACCCAAGAAGACCCTAAACAGTGAGAAGGTTTTAAGAAAAGTTACATATTTACAAGTCTCAGGCAGTTACCTCTCCAGGGAGGAGATTTTGTAACCCTCCCTCTTTCTCACCATCCTTCCCCATCATAACGGAACAAACTAACCAGGGATAAATTTGAAGTTCCTGGAATTGTTCACACTCCTTGTATCATTTATAGTCATGTATCAAGAGCTGCTGATTATCTGTGAGCTATACATTCCCTGCTGCAATTGCTCATGGACATGAACTGGTGGACACACAGCCATTCCCTTTCTGCCACCACCACTGCCCACAACACGCACCAAAATCAATTATTGCTACTTGTTGGGTAAACAGAGGCAGCCTCACATACATGGCACTGCACTCAGACATACACGTACCACCGGACATGCACACAGAAGCAACTTTCCTCTCTGGAAAGACAGAATTATTCACATTAAAGACATGTCTACCCTCAGCTTTTACTTCTGCCGGAGAGGAAACAGGTATGAAACAAAACAGGAATGATGCAGGTACATGGGTGGGCTCAAGTTTTCTATTAGAAGGACAGCAAAACCAAGCAAAACGAGACAGACACAAGGTTAGCCAGGTGTGCATGCGTCTCACCTACCTTTGCATGGAAAAGAAATCTCCGAGGGAGAAGTCTCCAAGTCAGAGAAGCAAAATAAAATAATAATGAAGATGCTTTGAAAAAATTCCCCGACCAAGAAAAAAAAAGGCCCCCCCACCTCCCCCCCCTTGCACACAGGCACACTCACACGCAGACACACACACCTTGGTGCCCGGGGTGGGGAGAAGAGGAGAAAAAAAGATCAGGATCAGCTGAGTGATGGGGAGCAAAGAACCTGCCGGCGAGAAGCGGGGAGTTGTGTTAGATCCGTGCCTGCGAGGACTGAGCGTGTGCAGGAAGGAGATGGTTTAAAAGGAGAATACATGGTAAGAAATTGTGGCTGCTCAGGCTGGAGTCTGAAGCTCTGGAATCAGAGCAAACAAAAAGAGATTAAAAAAAAGGACCTCTTCCTTCACGGGAGGGCTTGGCGGGGGGGGGTTGCCTCTGTGTGTTTTTCCAGGCAGGTGATGTTAAGAAGTGACAGAAGCTTCCTTCCAAAAAGACCAGAGAGAGGGTCAAAATAATTGCAGGAGGCTGAGAGGTGATGGAGGTGTGCGTGGGGGCAAGGTTAGCTATTCCATGGTGGGAAAGTGAGGAGGAAAGGCTGGTGTATGGTTTCTGTCTGTCTCGCTCTCTCTCTGTCTCATGGTATGTTCACCAACGGCTTATGGAGCGAACTGCACAGAGAGAGAGAGAATAACTGCACAGGCAGAGAGGGAGAATGAAACACCGTCCTTACAGTGACACCAAATGTCTTTAGGGGAACCTACAATTAGAGGCACGGAATGCAGGAATTCTTACAACACAGGAGGAAAGGAAGAAATCTCCTTGCACACCATCAAACACCTGCATCCACGGTGGGGTCTCAGGACATTTGTCCTGCCTTTAGCCCACTCATCCTTGCTTTTCTGGTGGACACTGGCTTCAGCATGCTTGCCTTTCCTTGAACTTTTAAGGATGTGTCTCTCCACAGGTCACAGATCAAGCAGGCTAGAGGATTATCATTTGGGAAGAGTTAAAAAAACAAACTAACAAGCCTCTCCCAAAAGTCCTTCCCTCAAAACCAATCCCTCCTCTCCACCCCATCCTACTCCCAGATCTGTTACTGGAACTCAGGGGGTGGGAAAAACTCTCTGCAAATTAGTTTCCCATGGCATTTTGTGAAGCCAGGGGGAAATGAGAGGGATGGATAACATCCCATGTTCCAGTGGTTAGAACAGAGTACAGCCTCCCCAAGCCTCATCCAATGGAGGCCCAGCACAGCCATCTGCCCCCACTGGTCCCATTCTGTGGCTGAGCAGCCCTACCCCACCTCAGCACCTCAGGCCCCTCATTCTTGAAGCATCAACCTTCAGTTTTCCTACCGGGGATCCCAAGTCAGCTCTAGGAAAGAGACACTACATGAAGCTATCACAGTCCTCAAGGTTTTTCATGCATTTGCCCTGTTCAGTCCAATAAAACCCCATGTGTTACGAGACACGGAGACATTCTTGCTTCTTCCACAGGTATATATTGTAAGTAAGAAGCTAAAAAAAATTCCCAGTTGCCAGCTGGGGTATGATACAACATACACTGCAGCCCAGAAGCTCCTCTGTTTCCTTGAAGGGCCCCACAAAGCCTCTCCAAACCTTCCTCACCAAGATGACATCCACTCCAACTGTCACAGACTTTGCGGTGCGTGGGTAGGATAGCTGGGTCGGGGTAATTAACACATCTAAACTAAAAATGGCTGGGAAACCAAGCACTATCATCATACTGAGAAGCAGGCCTTCGGACGTTAACTCTCCACAGGAAGGCAACGGAGCAAGCCCACCTTCTGGTAAAGTCAGGACCACTCTGGTCTTACCTCAAGGTAGCTCACATGTGTTCACCACAGCGTGAAAAACACCCTGTAAATATCCTCTCCTCTGCCATTCATCTCCCTTTGGCTTGGTTTTGCTGTGCCAGGGACCTGAGGCAGAGGTCAAGGAGCCTCTAGCCACTTACATCACATAAGCCAGGCTCCTTGGAGCTTGAGCAATGTGGTTGTGGCACCATCACTGTCTCTCATGAGGCCCTTAAAAGTCTTTTGAACAAAGACAATGGCTGCTGTCCGCTTTTAGCATAACACTTTTGTGTTTTATAAAGTGTCTCATCTTGTTACCTCTCCTGAAAGGCAAACTCAGCCCTCAGAGAATCCTCAGGCTGCTCCAGAAGTGCTAAAAAAGGAAAGAGAGCAGTGTTAGAAACAACAGGAATGTTGTGGGCATCAAAGTTACCTGATTAACAGCTTCCATGAAAAACAGCTCTTCCTCGGACAAGTCCAGCCTGTCTTTTTTCATAGCTTCTGACCAGGGTTGCAGTTCCATGGTGTACCCATGCATCTTCCACAAGCTGGAAAGAGATTTTATTCCAGCATAATAATTTTCTGTGGCAGTCAGACCTCTCCCTGCCCAGGGTCAGAGCCTGTTTTCATGGGAGCTGTGCAAGACACTATCTCTGGTCACCTTCGGCCCTAAATATGGTTTTGGTTACCCTGTGTTCATTGTCCTGCATGAACTGGAAGGCTCCCATCAGGAGCAGGGGGCTCATCCACAACAGGAAGCCTTTGAAAGGGAAGGATTTTGTGACATACCAACCTCAGCTTCTCAGTGTGATGGGGATGTGGTGCTGGGCACAGCCCCAGACCCACAGTAGATTTTGGAGCTATACCAGAACTGTGTAGGTGTCCCACAAGCTGGCTGAGGCAGATGCCCAAACAGATCTCAAGACAATCTCTCTAAATAATCAGGTGTCAGGCTACTCCTTCCTCAAACAATTCTGGGCAGCCCCCTAAGAGATTTACTCCTCCCTCAGGGCCCCACTAGCACCACACAGCAAGCAAGCAGCAATCACAGGCACTCACAGTCCACAAACACACCTACCTACCTGTGCCTTCCCCATTCCTGCAAACAGACGAGGGGCTGGCTGACCTTCTAGTCCCCTCTGCTAGCTGGTCCATCCTGTGCTGCCAAGGTTAATCGCCTTGGCTTCTTCCTCACCAGCCACAAGACACTCGATACTCCCTCTCCTCATAAAAATCATCTGTTATTCCTTCCCAAGAAATAGAAGGGCTTCAATTCTGTCCCCGAAATGATGAATCTGAGCATTATATGATTTCAGATGCCTGTAATTCACCAACAAGCCCCTTCAGGGGGAACAGGGAAAAATGCAATTGAATTTATTCATGCATGAATATCAAATGAGAAAAAGAGAATGGGGAGGAGGGCAGAAGAGAGAGGGAGAGGGTGAGACACGATGGAGAAACAGGGCAGTAAGGAGAGGCAAGAGAAACAAAACAGTGAAGGAAGATGAAGAGTACGTGCAGAGGGGTACAGGAGGACAGAGGCACATAAACACATGCTCAGGATAATCTGTGGGTCATCCCTCATGTCTTCATCCCAGGATCATGTCTGTTTGCCTTCCAGCACATCCACAGCATGCGGATAAACAGGCATTTGAACTCTCACTCAGACAAACCCTCCAAATTGACAAAACCATGCAACAAGCCTGGAAGGAAGGCAGAGGGAAAGGGGCTGGGTGGGAAAATGGAGTCATGCCATTCAACATGTCACAAATTTGGAGCTGGTGAAAAGAGAAAGCCTAGGACAGCTCATGCTCCAGAGCAGAGCCCCCTCTTCCCCACACCCCTTCTCATCTGTACATTCTGGGGAGGATTTCCATGGCTTGCTGGTCCATACACACAGGCATCCCCCCTGAGCAATAATTCCAGGCCTTGGGCTGGGAAGCTGTTGCCCTCCCTGAGCAAGGCCCTCCTCTCCACCATCCACAAGGGAAGGGACTGAAGATGGTCTCCTTGTCCTGCACCTCACAGCAGTCACAGGGCTCCATCTTCAACCCCCAATGCACTTTCAGAGAGTTTTGTCATCTGCCTGAGTGATACAGGTGGGCTCGCTTGGAAGCGACCTGGGGGTAGATCACACCAGAGGTGAGCATGGCACAAGCTGGTCCTACCGTCCCATCCAGAGCATTTCCAAGGGTCCCCCTCTGTCCTCTCTGTGATTTTTGAGAGGAACGGGAAAGTCCACATTGTTCCTGTCACTACCTGAGCCAGCAGCACTGGCTGATGAGTTCATAGGGAAAGTATGTGATTCACTGCCACTGCTTAAGAGGCTGGACCAGGGGAGAGGGAAAAAGCAGGAAAGGGGGAGCCATATCAAAGCAGAGAGGCTGCAGGGATAGCTCGGTGAGATGCAGCTCTCCCCTCTGCAGGTTTGCAGGTGGCTGTGGACTGATCCACCAGGCAGCAACCTACACTGGATTTAAAGGCATCTTCTAGCCAAGTCTCACTGCCTCCTGCCAGGCTTACCCAGCCCCAGTCCTTCTTGACAGCCCTGATGGCAAATCCTGCTCCCCTGCATGGCACACGGGAGCCAAGCTCTGAGAATCCTGTTGCTGTGGCCTCAGGAATGGCTGTGCAGCCCATTCCACCCTCCAGCTCATCTTCACAGTGCACAAAACCCCTTGGAGCTGGGTCCACTGTGTGCCCAGATTAGCCATGGCTGCATGTTGTCTAAGCTCATCCCCAGGCATGCATCAAGGAAGAGGAGCAGTCAGACAGAAAGCAATATTTGTCACAGTGCTCCCAGGCAGGGCATCAGGTCCTGCATCTGTTGCTGTTGTGGGTCTGTGCTTGCTGCTTCCAGGAGACAGTGCCCAGCTTTTCCCACAGCCTTCAAAATAGAAAGAGAAAAATAAAATGAGAGAGAGTGTAAGCTCTGACGTGAACCTAACTTTAGATCCAAGGGCTGATGACTCACTCCACTGGGGGAGAAGTGGCTGAGCTGGCTGTAGGTTTCTGTTTATATACCTCACTGAGCTAAATATATAGGCTGAGAAGTTCTTCTGTTCTGGCCCAACAACTTCAATCTGCATTTTATCCGTCTAAATCTTAATACTCCCTCCCCTACTAAATCTCTCTCTCTTTTCCCCCAGCATTGCCTTCCTAATCCCCTTTATGCTTGCTTTGTTGTAGGAAATTGAAGAAACACATGTCCCCACCTTCCACTCTGGTGTTTATGGTTAGACTGACAGGGGATTTCTGGGAAATGATTCAGTGTTGTGGCTCTTAAGCACAGCTCCTCACACAGATCTGCCAATGCATTTCAGACCTGGCCCAGTGCTCCCAGCCACGGTGCTGGCAATAGGATCCCATGATGCCTCCTGATCCCCTGCTCCTGATGGCTACACAGCTCTCGGGATGGACATCTGTTCTCTTCCAGGGATCCCTCATCCCATTGCTCCAGCATGGAGCTCCACTCCTGACCCCAGCCATGTGTCCCAGGGCTGGCAAGGTGCTGTCTTCTCCAGCCCACAGCCCTGGGGCATGATGCCGCTTTGCCGTCATGCTTCAGGCCCTAGCTTTCACACCATCGGGTGCTCCATGAGGAAAGGCTGACAGCCACTGCCAGCTATTCTCCACTTCTGAGACCAGAAAATGGACTTTGTCATCAGCAAAAGACAGCTCTATGGGACCTCCACAAATCTTTTCACTTGCCAGAGCACGGGCGGCACTCCCAGCACCCTCCCTCACACCTGCGCTCATACCTTGCACGTTCATGGCACGATGGTGCCTTGGTCACTCTCTCATTTGCCAATCATCGTGTTTCAGACATGGGCTGCAACCTGTCCATCAGCTGTACAGGAGGTCCAAGGGCCCACACATCCACTCCTCCCCTCTGCTGGGTGCTGCCATCCCTCCCCACCACCTGATAAACACAGCATCATCTTACACGTTGGTAAAGAAGCCCCTCCAAAGGTGTAGCATTGGAGACAGGGAGAGCAGAGGCACTGCAGGAAAAGCAACATCCAGATGCACAAACCTTTCTGAGCTTCCCAAAATTACAGGTCCAGAGTGGTGTAGCAGAGCTGAAATAAATGGTTGAGGACACAAGGATCGTTTCCGGTTGCACTGAAGGCCACTGTGCATCTGTAAACATCTGCAAGTTGGAATATCCCCTCACCTCATCCCTCCTCATCCGAAGCAGCAAAGAAGGGGATGGTGAAAAAAGAGCTTAGAAAGAGGCAAGAGGGAATTTATAAATTAATCCCTCCAACAGAGAAGAGAAACAAAGAGTGTGTAAGAAAAAAAGGAATCTCCACCCCCAAGGGGCAGCTCTGAACTATGGCAGCAGACAGGTTTCTAGATAAGAAACAAAGACCATTTGCAAAAAGGTGGTTTTATGAAAAATAACAGTGGAGAAAAAAAACATAATGAGAGAGTGTACCTTTGAGGGAGAGGTCTCCAAGGGATGAAATTCATTTTAACACAACAGCTCAGTCTAGGAAAGGAAGATCACCTTTGCAGTTTGCTAAGCGGTTGCTGGGAAGAGGAGCTTTGTGCTCAAAAGCCCTCTATGAACCTTCTCTAGATGTAAGTGAAGTCTGTGGAACCCAGTGGTGAAACCTGGATCTGAGGTTCCCCAAGGCATCCCTTGGGTTTGGACTGAGACTGTGGTACGTCAGTCTCTAAGGGATGATCTCATACAATACAGTACCTATTTGTCATCATGCTCCAAACCTTCTCATCTTCACCCAAAATATTAGAGAGTTGATTTCCCAGCAAGCATCAAAGCTGAGCTATCCTGACCTGCTTCACCCCACTGATCATCCAAAGGACAACATGGAGAGTCTGCACGGATCATGCTCCATGCAAGATCATTTGGAGAGCACAAGCAATCTAACAAGTGTATTTGCAAAATGCCTGTTGCCGAAGGACAGGCTCTGTTTAGGTTGAGGTCAACAGCATCCAAGAGATCCAATACCCTCTTGGCTCAGTTGTGCTCCTTGGCTCTGTCAGGCAACCTCTGTCTGCCCTCACACAGCCAGAGGGAGGCCAGAACAGGCAAGAGGCATCCTCTGAGCAGCAGCTACTCCAGGAAGCAGAGACAAAGGCAGCAAGGGCTAGGGAGCACCCCAGGGTAGACTGCAGTCTCCTCTCAGGCACGTTCACTGCTCCTTAAGAAAAAAGAAGAGAGAAAATCTGCACCTCAGATAACAGATAGTCCTTCTCATCACCCATTCCTCCCTTTGACCTTAACTCTCTGAGGCTCTGTGCCATGCTCTGCACAGCTGCTTTGTCTCACCTGGCTTTGGAGCCAGGGCAAACATCTGCACCCAGCTGAGAGGCAGGGAGCAACAATGGGTTGAAAAAACAAGAGGGCTGCTGGGGCCAGTAAGAGTAAAGGAGAAAGATTTAGAAAGGCAAAATAAAAAGAAAGGCAATCTTGTGGTGCCACCTCGTGATGGGTTTGTACAACGTAGCCTGGGCCAAGAAGTCCTGGGACCAAGGGCAGAAGTGGAAAAGTACTGAGGTGGAAGTCTATGTGGTTTAAGATCAACAAAAAGTGAGACCCTTTCACATTTGCTACAGCTCAGGAAAGGCATGACCTTGACTGAGGCATTGCTTTTCCTGAGAGCAGCAAAAGCCCAGGGAAGGCAGTAGATAATTCCCAGCACAAATGATAGAGGACACCAAAAACACTGATGGATTCAACCTTTTCCCATCGTACTGTACCCTCTGGCAGAGAAGCTTGTGGACTAAAGGCACAAAACAACACAGGAATGAAAAGGAAAATGTGCTTTTTATTGTAGAACTCACCACTGCAGTGGAGGGGTGGCTGCAAAGATGCCTTTTGCTGAATCCAAAGCATAAACTGGCACAACATGAAAGGCTTGAGACTCACCTGTTCTCCAACATAACTGAAAATTTATTTCATCCAATGATCCTTATTCTGGGCTCTGGAGCAAGAAGAAACAAGTTCAAATCCCCAGGATATAAGCTTAGAGGAACCTTTCCCATTTGGGGTGATTATCTCCCCAACATTATCTCTTTCCAGCTCTCTCTGAAGCATGGGGCATACTGATTTCCCCCTCATCAGGGGGAATATGCCCTTCCATGTATCTGATGCTACCAGTGAAGAATTTTCCAGGTCTAGAAATTGCTGATGTACTTTCTCTTCTATTGTTCAAGTACAGAACAAGGCATTTCCTCCAGCATATTTCAGCTGGAGAAATGTTACATAAGCACTTAGTTAGTTCTCATCTTAGGGGCAAGGGAACTGAGGTCCAGAGAAAGAAGGTGATCCATTCAAGATCACCCTGCAGAACAGATGCAAATCTAGGTCTGCCCAGTCCCAGCTCAGCACCCACACAGTGGGTCATCCTCTACCAGCACCCAGCTGGGAGATCCCCTGGACACCAAAAATCGTCAAATGGAAACCCAATCTGACACTTCAAGGTGTGCACTGCTGTGGGGAGAGTGAGGAAGGTGTTTCCTGCCAAACCTTCCATCATGCTGCTGTGCTTTTCACTGTGATGGGCGGTTTAATTTTTCTGTGGAGGGAGGGTATGAGCAGAAATTAAGATCTTGGAGTAAATCAGCTGATCCAATGTGGCATGCCCCGTGCTTCTAACTCCTCCCAAGTCCCACAGTCCTCTTGAGTATATTTTCCAAATAAGAAAGGAAATAGAAGACACAGAAGGATATAAATATTGGAGGCTAAATTTGAGCTACAGCAGTGCCTGAGGGAGAAAAAAAGAAAGAAAGAAAACCAAAAAGAATCAGAGGACAGTTTATCAGATGCAGGGTTAGGAAGGGACAGGGGTTATGGTTAATAATAAGCCAGTTTGCTGTTCTGCTCCCAGGCTAGAGCCCAGTCTCTCACTCCCCTCCCCCAGCTCCCCCATCACTCCCATCCCACCTCCCACCCAGCCTGTCGCTCACTCTTTCTGCTCCGTCACTTCGCGTCAGGCTGGGGATTTGATGCCAGGCTCCTGCCTCCTCCCATAGCTCCACACCACTGACCCAGCCATCAGCACAGGCACACTGCTCCCTGGGCTCACCGATCTGCCTGCCAGCCCTCCACCGGGGGTGGGAAGGGAGTGCTCAGAGCACACCAAAATTGCAAGGGAGAGTTCTGCATTGGCTGACAATGCAGCAAGGGAATGGTCTGTCTGAGCACCCAGGGCTGCACAGGACAGCTGGAGCTGAAGGCCATGCACAGAGCCACCACGGTCAGCCAAACCAGTTTGTCCAGCTGATACACCCACTCCAGTGCTGGTACCCAGGCAGTATCTGCATGGCTCTGCAGTGTGCCTTATATGTGCCCAAGGGCTGCTCAAAAGGCCTGGGCAAGGACAGCAAGGTTTATTTCCAGCTTGCAGCATAAGCAGGCCTCTTGTCATCCTATCCTACCCTCTCTGCTGTACAGACTTTGAGGGGAAAAGCCTTCTCCTATTCTCAAGCCCACTGGGACACATGAGGTCAGACACAGCAATGTGCAGAGCAGGCAGGTGCTAGTGGGTTGGACAGGAAGGAAAGGACTCCAGCATTTAAAACTATGAGATGAAGAGTAGGAAGAGTTCCATGTGGAACAACTCCCCACAGTACAACAAGAAGAGACCCGCAAAACACTCTGCCTGCGTGAGGACAGAAAAAACACATGGCTCCTTGTCTCCATCAGTACTCCAGAGCCACCATTTCAAAGAGGAGATGCCTGGATGCCAACTTTGTTTGGGGCAGCAGGGCGAAGGCCCCAAACTGGCCATGAGCGTTTCAGAAACGCTCACTCTCATCTGCAAATCAGGAGAGCGCAACACCATCCTCCTTAGCAAAAGGGCTGCCACACAACTCCAGGGAGAAGGCTGCTTGTCTAAGACCCACGGCTACTAATTGGGTTGGCTATCAAGCTAACTAACTGGGGCACTCCAAGCCAAATACAGAGCTCTCAGGAGCCAGCCCTGAGCTGGGATAGAGCCATTGTTAGCCAAAGAACTGCTGTGGCATAGAAGGCACAGACTCTGTCTTCCACTCCTTTCCAGACTCCTTGCTGGCATCACTTCCTGGTGACGCTCCTCATTCCCCTTCCCTGGCCACCACGGGTCTGAAAAGTAGCCAGGCGGAGAGCTCTGCTGCTGTGAAAGCCACCAGGGCCAGGAGGACTGTCAATGCCTAGAAATGCCCTCCAGCACTCACATATCTGCCTACACATGTGCACAAGCACTCACAGCCAAAACAAGGTCAGCCTGTGCCCACACAGGGGCATTTTCACAGGCACAGACATCACCGGTGGCGGGATGTCTCTCAAGCAAATGCATCCAGAGACAGGCAGGACTGCCTACCCAAGGAGAAGCATCAGGTAGGGCTTAGGCTACCTGCATTTTCCTCCCAGCTCAGGCACGGGCAGGCTGGGCATCTCTGTGTGAGTCACCTTCCCCCTCTGTGCAGAGGGTAATATCTCAATCATTTTGCTGAAGTGTGTTGGAGCCCAAGGTTGAAATGCAGCCTGTAGGAGCCAAGAGCTTATTATATGTCCTGAGCACACACTAACTGCTTCTGCATGCGTCATTGCATATGAGTTGAACTTTCAGCAGTGAGGGAAACGAGGGAGGGAGGGCATGGGAAGCAGGGAGGGAGAGTGGGGAGAGAGGACAGGTGACATTTCAGCTGCGTACAGCAGGAGCAGAAGTGGTGAAGAGGTGCAGGCAGGTGGCTACCAAAATACGAACAAGTGCCAGCTAGGGCTCTCACAGCCACTGGGGTGAGATCCCAAGGAAGAAAGCAGCATAAGGAAAAGCAAGCAGGGAGGAAATAATTTTTAAAGCGGGGCACTACAGCATCAGTAGATGAGACCAAGGCTGAGGAGAAGACTTCAGCCAAAGCAGGTAGGCTGAGCCTGCAGTCATAAGTCCTGGAATACTGTGTTTGGGTCTGACACTCCCCAGCACAAGAGACACAGGCCCACTCAAGCAGGTCCAGAGGGGAGCCACAAAGATGCTCCAAGGGCTGGAGCAGTCCCCTGTGAGGAAAGGCTGAGTTGGAGTTGTTCAGCCAAGAGCAGAAGGCTCCAGAGAGAACTTACATCAACCTTCCAGTACTTAAAGAGGTCTTGCAAAAAAGATGGGGAGGGACTCTCTACCATGGGCCATAGTGATAGGACAAGAGGTAATGGCTTTAAACAGAAAGAGGACAGATTTAGATTATATATTAGGAAGAAATTATTTACTGTGAGGGTGGTGAGACACTGAAACAGGTTGCCCAGAGAAGCTGTGAATGCCCCACACCCCTGTGAGTATTCAAGGCCCGGCTGGATGGGTCTCTCAGCAAACTGGTCTAGTGGTAGGTCTCCCTTCCCAAAGAACTAGATGATCTTTAAGGCCCTTCCAACCCAAACCATTCTATAATTCTACGATTCTATAAGTGGGCAAAAAGAGGATGAAGGTAAAGACAGGTGCAAATGAGGTATCAGAGGAGAATGAGTTTCTGCTAGCCCATAGAACAGACCAGGGGAATAAAAAACTGTGGAAGGGTGAGATTGGCAGAATCTTGTTGTACCATTTTCATGTGCTGTTTTGCACCCTGGACAGAGGAAACAAAATCACAACCATGCAGGTATGTTGGCTGAGGGGACCTGAAGGTTGATTTCAAAGACAGCCACCCAGGGACAGCTCATCTGACTGAAAAACTCCCCAAGCAGTAGAGTGGCTTTCCACTGCTGAGATGGTTTTCCAAGCAGCACGGGAGCTACACAAAATGAATTGAAAGGTTCTCCACCCCTTAGATCAAAGGAGACACACACTTTCAAAAGGAGACGCACACGCACATAAAATCAGTTTTCCTTTAGACACCTTTTTGGCTCACATCTAAGCCAAGACTTAGCTAGAATTAATTGCCTTAGCGAATGGCAATGCACTCCAATCCAAGCCTTGTGAGGCTTATCTGATGAATGACTTTGGTTGTCTCGGAAAATGACATGCAGTCAAAGTTGTATTTGAGGAGTGAAGGATAGCATGCCTCTCTTAAGGACTTACAGTTCCACGGGTGATGGACAGGTTTTCTTCCATCAGCTTGAGAGTGATGGGGGAGGAGAGCACAGCACTCCTCCAAATAGCTGGGAGAATCATGCCACCATGAGCAGAGATGCAGAAAGCATGACCTACCAGAAAGGTACTGAGCAAAATGAAGCTGTTTAGACTATGGAAGATCAAGAAGGGGTACGATAACCACCTTCAAGTTTGCTCAAAAAGGAGAAGAGTTCTCAGTTCTTAGTGCCCACAGCGGACAGAAGCAACAACAGGCTCACATTGCAGTACAGGGCATTTAGGGGTAAGGAGGGCAAGGCGTACAATGCTCAGGCTGCCTGAGGACCATCCTGCACTTCAGGGCTTTGAAACCAGGCCAGCCCAAACCTCTTGGGAGCAATGCATGCATTGATCATCCTGAGATGGATATGAAGTCAGTGACATCCCAAGGATGCAGCCAGGCCTGTCTTCTATGGGTGTCTAATCCCAAATGGCCTATGGCCACCACCACGATCAAGTGTTGCTATTGTGGTGCTTTTTGTGGAGAAACAGCAGCTGTTTCTCCCCTGGCCATTTCTTCCTGAGCAATACCCATTTATTTTGTCTTCCTGAGAGTCTCACAGAGCCCAGCATGTGTTTGCAACACTTTGTGAATAATAACACTCATATATCTCCAGCAAAATAAAAAACTGGGTCAGCTAAGGCATATGCTTGTGTACATGAGGAGCAGCCAATGCATCTGCCAATGAGCCCTACAGTGCTGCAACATCCAACCCACCAGGCCCACAGGGGTTATAAGGCAGTGTGCCTCCACAGGGGAAAGAGGGGAGAGTTCATCGATAACTGGGAACACACAACTATTTTAGTGACATTTCACAGGTGAAATCATGAATAAAACAAGACCTGAGAGAGGGTTCTAACAAATTGCTCATACTAATATCCTGGCCACTGGAAGAGAGGGAGTGAATGTGCAACTACCCCAGCTCCAGAAGCTGCCTCCAGTGCCTCTGATTAGTGTGCTTGCATATTAGAAAGGGCTAGGTGCAAATAAAGCTACATACCTACCTACTGTAGTGTGCAGGAGGGTGGCTAAGGAGGAACACTCAGAAGGAAAAAATGAGTCAGGAATGTAGGGGAAGAGCAAAGACAAGACAAAAGCAGAGCACAGTGCAATACAGAGACTCTATTAACTCAGAGGAATTTAGAAAGAAACCAGAGTCCTGGCTCACAAGCTGAAGCAGGCTCCACACAACTGGTCAGAAAGTCACAGGCCCCTGAACCCACAGGCTCTCCACTGGCTGCAGCCCGTGTATGTAGACGCCAAAGCAACTGCACTGCATTAGAGAGAAGCAAAGCTTGGGATGCTTGCCAAGAGACCAAGATGATGAATCTTTGATCAGTCCCTCCCCAGCGGGCAGGACCTTCAGCCACCTCCTGTACTCTCATGTGCATGTGCACATCTATCCCTGCTGGGCCAAAATCCAGGCTGAAGTCACACCCTCTGTTACAGACAAAGATTTTTGCTGAAGCAAGGCAGCCAAAATGTAGAGAGAAAAATGCCTCAGCAATGGGAGTCACGGGTAGGAGCTGCCCAGCTGGCCATTTCTCTTCCCATATTTTACAAAGCCCTGGTGACCAGCAGTGGGTTCTGTGAAAAAGCTGTGCTATGTCATCTCAGCATGGCCCCACATCCTGCACATTAAGGTACAGCCCCCAGAAGACAGAGAGCTGTGTGATTTTACCCATTGCCCCTCAATCATCCCTGATCACCTCTGAAACTGGCTTAGGCCAGTCCCCTCCCTGAGACATGGATGGGAGACAGGAGCGGGCAATTGCAGATTTTAATGTGTCCAGCTATAATCAGGCTGGCAAGGATGTACAGAGCAAAAAATCAGGCAGCAGGAGTACACAGGCAGGGAGCCGGAAATAATTACCATGATACTGTAACCAGAAAACACAAGGCCAAGCTATTTACCATACTAATTAGTGTTTATCCCTGTTTATGGCTCCACATGGCAGTGGGATTGGAGGCCTGATTGGAGGTGTAAATGCTTAAAGGAACAAGCTCTGGATATTAGAATTAGACACCAGGTCAAGGGAAACCTTCTACTGAGCGGAGGACAGGGAGAGCTAAGCCATGCATCCCTCTTTTCCTCTACCGGAGAGCTAAAGTTGCTGAAAGGAAGACCCAGATGGTCATTCCAGAGCACAGTTATGGGGAAGTGCCCAGAGACTGCTACATGCTATTTATCTACTAATGCATCTCCATATCTTCATTTCCCTCAGGTCTTTTTCTCCTACACTGTTTCTCTTGGATGCTGCAACCAGATTAAAGATTTCCCTAAAGTGTTCCTTAATGTTCCTCCTTCTAAACTGAGTCTGTTTCAACAAAATAAGACACAATTTTCCTTATATTACAGCAGAGTTATTTTTCCAAGGCAGTTTTCCCATATCTTCCCCCCTTCAACATCTTTTTCTTTTTTATTTCTGAACAGATTCACAATAGAGGCACAGGAGAAAGGGAGGGATCTTCCACAGTTTGCCTGGTTGCCACAGACAAAGGTGAGCACTGAGATGAAGATTCAGGAGCTTGCAGAAGGACCCCCTACTCCAAACCCTGGCCCACTACTCCTTTCTGTGTGATATCCCACTGGGATGTTCTGCGCCGCAGCATTCAGTCAGCCTCTGCTGCCTGTCCTCACCACTGTCTGCTACAAAGCTGCCTTGACAACAGCAAGAGGTAGCTGAAATATTTCCCTAACCATTTTTTAATTTGTTTTAATACTGTAGGCTATGTCAGAGGGAAATAAGCCTCTGGAGGTGCTGCTCATCCTAAGGAAAAGTCTGAGTGTTCAGGCACTGGGCACTGCTGATCTTTCCAAGCCTGGGTCTGTCACCCCATCCTGCAGGGGCTGATTCACTCTTCCCTTGCATTGCTCATCGCCCACAGAATCTCCCCCCTAGAAGTTCTGCAGCTGGTCTTTTCTCTGCCCCTTGCACTTTATTCTTCAGCTCAAGGATTAAAACAGTGCCTGCCTCTCTCCTGTGAAGCTCTCTCCCAAAATAAAATCAAAAAGCAGTGTTGGCCCCAATCTGTCCCTGTATCTTCCCTCCATGCTACATTACCAGACGCTCTCAAGGAGCTTGGCATGTCCTATTTGCTTCCATTGAGGATGTGATATCTGAAAACCCCTGGGAGACAATGGCTTTCCAGTCTGGAGAATTTGCCTCCCCCTCTGCATCAGATGTGTCAGAGCAGCATTTCATTTACCTTTTCCAGTGATTTTTATCGGTCTAGTTATTAATGAGGAAGTTTAACCCACTCCTGGGCAAATCCCTGAAAGTCAAACAAGTTACGGTGAGGGGGGAACCACTGTGAGGGAAATAGTCTTAAAGTGAGACAGAGTCCAAGCAGGCAATGACCCTTTGGTGCATGAAGAATGATCCCCCCTCAGCTGATTCTGTCCCCTGCAAAGGCCTATGGGCAGCCTGCCTGCCACCAGCATGGGTGGCTGTGCACTGTAGCCATGTCACTCTCCCCAGCTCTCCCAGTATCAGCACCCTGCACTGCTGTGCTGAAAAGCCATGGCAACCATGGCCACCTCAACACGGTTTCTAAACACAGCCATGGCCAAATCATTGGTGCCTATCTGGGAAGGGCATTTAATTTCCCAGATAAAAATTAACTCACTAAAGCTATTTGAGTCTGTTTGTCTGATGATCTGCTTCTTTCCCCTGTCCTTGTCCTGCAGGATAACATCCTTATTTGCCCAGTGCCCAGACTTTCACCCTTCTCACCCATACTGTCCCCATCATCATCATTGCACTGAAGGACTCCACCACCCTCCCTTCACAGTCCTGACACCTGAGAAATTGCCATCATGAAAGGAAAATAAACTTCTCAAGGGGAAAAAGTGACTACACCAAAACCTCACTCTCATCCCTCAGAGGGCTGCTGTAAGCTGTCGGAATTCTAAACCTCCCCTCCTCCATGCTCTTGTCACTTTGACAGACACAGACATACCTATAATGCTTCCTCTACACCACCGCCCTTCCAACCAGTGCTCCCATAATGCCAGAAGATACCACAAGTGCACCTGCATTTACATTTTGGCCACAGGCGAGGGGAACCCAGAGCTGCTCACGCAGTGCTTACCCTGGCTCTTGTACAGCTGCGTGAGGGAGCTGAGCAGCTCTTCCACTGCCACCGGTCTGTACATAACACACCCTGACACACAGCAGCTGTTGGCCCCGTGGACCATGTCACAAATTTGCACGCCCATATGTTGGCAGCTCAAGCAGTACAGACCCACACCTTGGTTTGCAGGATTCAAGAGGCAGCTCATCAACTCTCCCAGTACACACCTGCTCCCTGGCAGACAATGTTCCTTGAGATTCCTGGTGTCCTACTGCTGCACCAGAGGTGAGTGCTCCGTGTCAGTTGTTCCTAATGCCTGTGTGCATCTCCCAGCCTCGGTACAGTTGGTTCAATAGCCAATCTCTGCTGGGAGGCAGCTGAGGGAGAAGGAGAGAAAAAGAGAGGAGTGAGGGGGAAAGCAAGCAAAACAAAAAGAGAGCAATGTGAGTAGGAGCCTGTAAAATAGAATAACACTGCCAGGCAGAGCAGCAGCTGAATTGGCTGTGACAGGCAGACCCTCTCTGCACCTGGGATTCAAACACAAGCTTATATTCCTGGTTTCTTTGAGAGACAATGAGTCCTGACTACCTGTCAACATGTACCCAGGAGATGTCACCAGCAGAAAAGGGGCCCCAGGTGCTCCTGACCCACATGGATGACACAATTATGAAGGCTGAGGTCACAGGTTACATTTCTCAGAGACGAGCAGTGAGGCGCTTAGAGGGAAAAGAAAAAAAACTGAGCAACAGCAGAAACCAGAGATCCAAAACAATGCATATGTCATGACTTCTGGAGTTCCCAGAGGATTCAGGACAGCTTTGCCTCCTGCACAGCTCCTGTTCTGCTCATCTGAGGGGCAGGGGAGCAGTTAAACAATGTGTGCCTTCAGACAGACACACTTCTTCCCCAAGTCCCAGCAGGTGCACAAGTGAAGACATTCACTGTCTTTCCTCAGCTTGCCAGCTTGCTGAGGAGCCATGAAGGACATATTCCCAGAGAGGTAAGTCAGGCTGTGCCAGGTCTCTTAAAAAACAACCTACACTCTCAGCAGCCCGATAGGACAAGGGTGTCAAAAACATCTGCTCATGTTCACCCATAAGGGCTCAAGAGAGGATCTCCTGAAGAAGACCAATTTCACCCTACAGCATGGCTCCCTTTCCCACTGCTGGCAGCTGGTGGACAGCCCCAAACTGAAAAGCCAGTAGATGGTATTTTTAGCCTCCCTTCTTGGAAGGAGCAGAGCAGGTCACAGCATATCTCCTGGTGAGATACCCAGCCACTCCTGTGCCCTCTCACGTGTCCACACAAAGGTTCCACCTGTGACTCAGCACCTCCCCCTGCCTACTCCTCCTCCTCAAACCACCTGCACACCCTTCACTGCTGCTATAGGCCAAGTAGCTGCTTCCAATTAAAAGCTGCTGTTCTCACCAGTTTTTTTAAAGAAGACAAACGTAACAGAAATTTAATTTACTCAATGACCAAGTGACAGGGTGTGGAAATGAGCCAGCGTTGGCTCAGGTTCTATTAGGAATGAGCTTGAACCAAGAGCTGTGGGAGAGGATGGGGGATCTGTACAGGAGGTTTTGAATCAGGGTCTCTTGAATCGCCACATCTCCCAACCAGATTTCTACCCTTGCCCACCTCCAGCACTATGTGTAAAGCCTCCTTCAATAATCCCCATACTCCAGTGAAAACTTCCCTTCCCGTCCCATCCCCACAGCCTGTAAGCAGCGCCTCTTTCCTGCCCTCTTCCCATCTCTTTCCAGCACTGCTGCGACTAGAGCCCCGTCAGAGTTGGCAGCCACAGGCCCATCAGCACAAACTGCTGGCTGAGAGAAAGGGAGAGAAGCAGAGGAGTCTTGGGGGCCCGAGAACAAGACAGGACTCGTGAGTCATCCCCTGCGTACCCACAGCCCCCGCTGGCTACCGCCAAGCTCCAGGAAGATGCTGAATATTCGATGAAGGGGCTTTTTTTAGATCTGCTGAAAATGGCAAGGGAAACTCCACTGACAATTTTTTAAAAAATAAAAAAGGAAAGAGAAAGATCACAATCTCATCGCCACAGCCAGGCTTACACCTTCCCCGAGGATATGTTAGAACAGCCAGGGGTGTGAGAGGAAAGCAGCCCATGGCGATCTGTTTCTGGCAGGCTGAGGGAAGGGAGGATGAGGGAATGGCTGTGTGAGGGTGCAGTGTTGCCATCCCCACTAGTCTGGATGGGTACAGGTGCACAGGCAGCCTGGGTTTGCAGGTGAAGGGACAGAGCACATGCTGAGAGAAAGCATCACCTGGCTCTGACACCTCTGCTAGAGGTCTTGGCATCTCTGCCCTGGTTGCCACTAGAAGACCTCATGTGGGAAAGGCAAAGTTAAAAATTATATTTTGCAGTGCCAACCTGTAAAGCAAGGACAAGGCTCACTGGTTGTTTTCACACAGTGCCACATGAATCACTAGAGTGTGGGGTGATAAGGACTACATGGAGTCAGTGAGTCTGTCTGCTCTTCCCCCGAATCAGTGAGGCAAAAACCACCTCTTGCTAATGTTAGCAAAGTAGGCATTTACTCTTTATCTTGGAAAACTCCTTCACATCAGCTGACACAGGGTTAAATCTTCCCAGTCAGTAAAACCTCAGCCCAGTAAGAGAGGAAGCTTCTGTTGCAGTTGGTGTGCCTGTCAGAAGGAGATGTGCACAAACACTGTGTTCTAAAGCAGAGTGCTTGGCTGGGGAGGTGGAGGGGAGGGTGGGAGCCAGGAATTTCAGGCAGGGATGTGAAGCAGAGGTTCTGGGCTGAAGCCCCTCAGCTCATCATCAAAGGAAACAGAGTGCCACCAGGATGGTGCCGGGAGAATTTGAGTTTCTCAGAGCAGCTGAGGGAGGGGAGGGTACTTGTGTGTGTGAAGGAACATTGAGGAAACAGGATGCAGAGATTTACAGAAATTACAGAAATTTTCTTTTCTCCCACTCTCCTCCGCCCTATCATTCTCTCTTCTCCACTTTTTCTTCTGGTCTCTGTCTCACCTTCTGTCTTTCCCCCTGTAAGCACTTGTTGGCAAATCTTCTCCAAAACACAGTTATTTTGAATCTGTGTTCCTCTACATCCCTTACAATATTTTCTCTCTCATTCTCAGTATCTTCCTTGCTGCTGAAGCTGATCAGCTTAATGATGATAATATTGAACATAGTGAAATGGCTTCTTTCACACCAAAAACAATTATTCATTGCTCTGCTTTCAGGTACCAGCCACTTTCATACCTTTCCTTGTCACTTCAAATGAAGAAACCTCAATCACCTTTTTTTATTCCTCCCTACCATATTCTCCACTTGAAAGGGAAGAACATTCTCTGTCATATATTTTTAATCTGCTCATTGAGAAAGCCTGAGATGTAAAATGGACTATTTTAGTCCTATCCCTCATTCCCAGTCAGATGTCACTCTTGGGAAAGCCAATCTCCTCAAGTTAGTGGCTTGCTAGTGTGGAAGAAGCAAGTCCTCCTGTAGTGGAGCAGCAGTACCTGAGTCTACCTGTCCTTGCTTGGGATCTCCCTAGGTTGAACTAAAGCTGCTCTGAATGTTTCCTCCTTATTTTACTGCTAAATGGATGATAACCAGCCTCCAGGCTATCCAAGTCAATTATATTCAACAGAAACTGCAGCTTGCATCACCATGCTCATAAGACCATATCTAGATTTTACTATCAGCAAATCAGATTCCCAGGGCACAGGAAAAAAATCCCTTGACAAAACCAGGATGAGGTATCAGATGATTTTGTAAAGCTCTTACCAGGGATGGGGAGCCATAAAACAGACCTACTCTTGTCTTTCCTGCCCAGCTGTCACTGTGGTTTGGGAATTAACTCACCATGCTTTATTTATCATCAAAATTTTCAGTCAAGAGCCAAAACAGAGAAGCACATTTTTCCTCTGTAAAATGTACTCAGCCACATCTCAATCTCTCTCAGCATTTGCTTCCACTCTTCACTTGATTCACTTAAACCCCTTCACTTGATTTTTAAACAGGAGGGAGACAAGCTTCAGGAGTTCCATCTGTACTTGGTAAAGGGAGGAGGAAGATACAGATTCACACCATCTTGACATAAAAACAAACAGAGAAAGGAGCAGGGCTCCGAGACAGTGGCATGGGGAAGACTCTACTCATCGTGCACGAAGGATGATCAACATGGGGAACACACTGCTGAAGGATATTGCCAGTGCAGACAGCCTGAGTGGGCATTTAACTGGAGGTGAGCGGGCTTAAAAGCAGAGACAGCACTTAAACCTTCCAGTAACTGTGGCAGCATCTAAGGTCTTCCAGGTGGACATTTGTGAAGTCATTAGGGATCTCTTCTTCCTTCTTTCCTGCCAGACACCTCAAAAGAAGCACCACGTGATGGGGTCAAATGGGAAGCGTTCACTTCCTTCTGACAGACCTGTGCACTAGCTCTTCCACTTTGGTGGAAGTTACCTGGAGACCTACACACATTTACCCTGTTAGAACAACTCCGTGAAGAACTTCAGTGATGCTCCAAATTACCTAGGGGGAAAGTGCCACAATTCCTGGGGAAGGGCACTGTATTTCAATTACATGGACATACTTGAGAGGGATTTTGAGTGAGCTGCAGTCCCACCTATTCCAATTCCCCTCCCTCAAGCTCCTGTTGCCATGGCAATGGTACTGACAATTTCAACGCATAAACCCAAATTTGCATTTTAATGGAACATAATTAGAATGCTGAGATAAACGATTCTTCCTCGATAAAAGGTAACGTAAACGCCACATCTCACAAATATGCTCTACCAGCAAGTATTGCACATAGACACACACACAGCCTATACATCTCTGGGCTGTGGGAGCTGGGAAGTTGCTTTCAGTTCCTTCATGCCTAGCTGGGAAGTTTTAAACCCACCACAAAATCACACCATTTCCAGGATAAAACATTAGAGTTACCAGATGTTTGCTGCAAACTGACTGTATCACCTCCTGGCTGCTGTCTTCTCATGCTGTCCTCCCATGTCCAAGCAGCGTCACCCCGTATCTGCTGTCCCAACACTGAACCCTGAGATGCTCTCTGTATGCTGACAGCTCCCAGGGGCTCAGTAGCCCCTGAGATATCCCTGAGATGATACCCCAAGGACGACAAAAATCCTCTCCCTCTCCAACTGTCCAAATATTTATTTTCCTTTTGTTTTTAGCTAAATTTGTCGTGAGATGTGCTCTCACTTGGTTTTGTGCAATATGCCCAGAGTGTATTCTCCAGCTTTTGGATCAGGAAAGGAGCACTGTGTTAGCACCTATCCCACACTGTCAGCCGAGAGGCCAAGTAGCTACAAGAGGGCAGAGGGAGATTTTAAAAAAGAAATGTTTCCAAGACATCTCTCTTTACTTCAGCAGAAGGCAAGGAAAGGGAATGGAGGAAGGGGAGAAGCTATTATGCACCAAATATGAAATCAGAAAATGAATTTCCCCTGCCCTTGAAACAAGCTAAATTCAAAGCAGGCAGCTGGCAGGAGTGAAGAGAGGAAGAAAAAAAATTTAAAATAAAAAAGGAGACAACAGAAGAAAAGCAAACAAGTGAATCAGAAAAGCTGCAAACTGCCTGGAAATTTCATTTGGCTTTTCAATTGGGAAGTGAAATGATGCATACTTGGGTAGGGACAATCACACCTGAGAGAAGCTTAACATAGCAGCAGCCCAGACCAGCTTCTCCTGACCTGGCTGAATCCCATGGGGTCACCCAGCCTTCAGGGGACTTCAGGCAGCTCTGCGAAGAAGGGGAGAGCAGAGGAGTCACCTCTGCCACAAGGCAGAGTCCATCTGCCTCATCTCACCTGCCTGGGCTGTGAAAGCAAAGTCACATGTCCTGCTGAGCAGCACTGACAGGGCACCACTGACACTGAGTTGCTATCTGCTAGTGCATCAAGTAAATGATGCAGAAGTTGCTCCTCAGAACTCTGTGGACTGGATCTGTCCATTTTTTCCTGCAGAGAGCTTTCCAAGGGGTCTGCTTCAAGTCCTGCCCCTTCTATCAGCACTGGCTAACCATCCATGTCGTCTCTATTAGATCTGTATGATTAGGGCCCAGAGGGTTCAAGCAACTTCCTGCTCCTCCTTCATCATCCCACACAGTAGTCAGCCCGGTGGAATCCTGATTCCTCCTCCAGGAAAATCTTTTAGTGCTACTCCTCTGGGCTGCACAAAAAAGAGCATGACTGCCTCTCACCACTCTCACCATCCCAGCTAGCAACCCCATTTAATCGCTCTGCCCTCCTTCATTTGCCAGAATCAAATATTAATCGGGCTGCACTATGATAAAGTGAATTTTAATGTGCCTTGGCACGTGAACAAGTGGAGCTGGATTCAGCCTTCAGTGCAGCATGCAGGTGGAAGAGCATGGCAAGGTGAACCCAGTGGAGAAGTCTCTGGGGCTCTCCACCAATTTGGCCAGCCCCAAAGGCTGCAAGTCCTGGCAGTTCGGATCCAGTTGCTGTCACATCCTCTTTAGCACTGATGCACGTGCAAATGCACACAGGCAGGCTGTGCACAAACACACACAGTCACCTAGAGCCATCCGAACCCCACGCAGTGAACTGGCCGTGAGAAATCAGCTGAGGAGCTCACACACTGCAAGTGCCATGGCACCGTCTCCATCCATGTAAGTACACCCAGGTAGAAGCTTACGTGGATGCTAACACGTATGTGGGGTGCGCCCTTACCCCAACGTAAATCGTGGTGTACCCAGAGAGACAAGAGGCCATCCATCTACATACAGCCAGACCAAAACGCTTCCCTGGGGCTGATGGCTTTCCACATAACCCTCGCTCCCTTGGTTTGGGTTGCCGTTGATTAACTTAAAAATAAAACAAATGAACTCTCCTAAATACCATCGGTGCCACTGAAAAGGTGGTTCATGGGACATTTATTAGTTAGTTACTCTCCCTTAGGACACAGTTTACAGGTTCTGCACAGTAGGGACTTTTCAAAGGTTGGAGACATGATCCTAGGGTCCAGTTTACAAAGTTTTAGGAACAAAGAGTGGAGTAAGGAACATAAGAAAGGAAAGAGATGGTCTTTTGAATTGGAGGAACTCAAGTGCTGGGAGCCAAGATGAAGAGATAAAAGGCCCACCTTGCACTCATGCCCCATATCTTCAGCAAGAGGGGCCCATGACTGGCTTGCTACCTGTCACTTGGCTTCCTTAGCAAGAGAAAAGACCAGCCTCTGGCAAGCCTCCCTCCGCCACTCTGCCCCACCAGCTTTGGGGGCTACCACGGTGCCTTCCAGGGGTCCTCTCCACAGCAGCCCTGTCAGAGAGGCAGCACCATGGCCACTTAGAGTACAAAGGTGTGCTGGGGCCAGGGCCATACATGGGTGATGGCAGATGGGACAGTAAACAGTGATCCAGGGCTGAACACTGATTAGCAAGAGACTTGCTGCCACACCGGTATGTGACCGACAGGAGATGAGCACGACTCAGACCAAAGTCACCCTAACGCCCTGATGACTATCATACAGGATAAGTGCTCAAAGGCAGTGGCATGGATTTGCACCCCAAAGCCCCCATGCATCTTGCAGGTTCTGTTCCCAAAACTTGTCAGGGATGGGTAAAACCTACAGCAACTCCACGTTTGTCCTGCAAACCTCTTTCGAGCCCTCCCCCTGCTTCTGGCAGGGCTTCCTAAAACTCATCACCCGTCTCAACACGCGTCTCTCCTGGCTGCGGTGCTCGTGCAGGTGAAACTCAGCCTCACAGTGACATCTAGTGAGGAGAGCCCTAGTGGCACCATGCACCCGTGCTAGGAATGGCAGCCTGGCTTCGTCTCCCGCTGGCATTTGTTCCCCGGACTTCAGGAGACACAGGCAGAGCAGGAGATGTGGCCCTGGAAAAGGCAGCCTGGCCTGCAGGGGTCTTATGTCGCAGCGTTTTGGTGTTTGGTACCCAGCACCTCCAGGGCTGCCCCTGCACCCCAAGAGAGTGAGAGCCCCCCAAGTACACATCAGTGGATTCTCAGTGCTTTCTGAAAGAGTGTTTTCTACCCTGTGCTGAGGAGAAATGGATGAAAAGGAAGAGGGAGAGGAGAGGAGAGGAGAGGAGAGGAGAGGAGAGGAGAGGAGAACATATAATTTAGAGAGACTCAACTGCTGGGAGTCAAGAATAAATAGTAGAAAGTCAGGTTGTTGAACTGTCACCCTCCCACAGCCTCAGAAATTGCGGATCCTGTTTGGAGAAGCAAAAGCAGTAAAAAGAGACAGCAGTCAAGGAAACAGGGAATAAGACAAGGAAAGACAAAATACAGCTATTAGAGAGATAGAGAGAGAGCAAAGGAAGGAAAGGGGTGAAAAAGGAGAGAAAAAATTACAAAAGCAGAATGCAGGGAGAGGGATCTGGCACTACACTGATGAATGCAGCATGCCAGCCACAGGATAGAATATCTTCCCTTGATCTGGGAAGCCTCACAAGTTATTCTGTGCAGTTATGAGCAATTCTGAAAAAAATCCCAGAAATCAGGAAACCACAGTGTGTATTGCAGCAATAAACATCCAGCCCTTCGAATCTGAAGGGACTGGGGAACAGGAGGGGACATGTTCCACCTTTAGCAACTGAAGCAGGGACATGCATGATGCAGCTTCAGCCATGGGAAGATCGGGCTGTGCCAGCAGAGGACAGAGCAGGCAGGAGCTGCAGCAGCAGCAAGCAATGCTGCCCCAGCTCCCCTGGCTCTGCTCTACACCAAGCAGCACAGACATCCTCTAACAAGGCCTGCCTAAGGCAGCAAAACCCGTGACGGCCTCAGCCCACCTCCCGTCTGTCTCCAAACCCTTAATAATTGATGACAAGCATAACTAGCTAAACTTTGCTGCATTCTGAGCCAGCTCTGGGGCTTGTAAACATTTTAAGTAGCATAGAGGCTGGGAACAAAACACAGATCCTTCCACCTTGTCGTCACTGCTTTGAAAGCAGCCATGCTCAGCAGCCACTGACATTCCTCAATGTCACGTCTATGCAGCATGAGGACACATAAGCTCTCAGCTCTAATGTAACCTCTTCTCTTGTGTATTTCCAAGCTCTTTACATGAGAGATCATTAATTCCACTGTAACTAGGATGAAATACATCCTTCCTGGAAGAAACAGGACTTTATTTGATCAAAGGCCACAATATTTCCAGAAGAGAGAACTACTACTGGGTTTTTTTACAAATCCCTCTAGTTAAAGAATGTTGTACACCAAGCCTTGCCCCAAAATCCTCATTTCAGTTTCTGTCCATTTTCTCTGTATTCAGTGGGGAACTTTTTTGGGGTGAATTTCTCAGATTCTGGCATGGAAGACCTATATTTCTGACTAAAACACAAAAGAAAGCCACAAAGCAGGAAACAAACAAACAATGTAAGGAAGGAATAAAGAGTAAATGGAAAGCCAAAAGTGAAACAAAAGAAGGCCAAGTGTCAACCAGGGAGGTCAGTCTGCAATTTAAAAAGGAAAGATCAATTCTAGAAGCACAAAAGGGAAAAAAAAAAAGTTAGGCTGAAGTCCATAGGCAAGAAAACAAAAAACTAAAGTCAACAGTAACAGTCCAGTGGCTTGAAGCTGATTTTAAAGGAAAACAAAGGTCCTGGTAAACTTGGAGGCTCAGATGCTGATGTAAGTCTCATCAAACCCATCACTAACTAAGTTTCCAAATTAACAAGAGGAGATGCCCCGGAAGAGTCTGTAAAGACTTGCATGAAATAGCTCTAAACTTGTGGAAGTTGTGCTGATCCAGCAGTGCCAGCGACACAAAACCACAAAAATTAACAAGTCGGATCCGCAATAAGCAAGATAGGGCCCTAAATCTCTCAAGTTTCTCAATAGCTCCCACTGTGTACATGTGGCAATAGGTGTTGTTCACAATTTATTCACCTTCCTGCAATGCTTTTCAATCAGCCTGAAAATCTATAAAGCAGACTTGGTACTCCCTCCAAGCCCTGCCTTTGCCCCTTCCTGTGTCTGCCATCTGTTACACCTGTTCTCCAGCATTTAGCAGTTCCTGGTCCATAGCTCCCCTATATTTTGTTCACTAAGGCCCATACCTGCTCCAAAGGATCTTTATCATCTTTTCCTAGGTTCTTAGAGAAAAAGAAAAGCAACTACAGTAGGATAGGTTTTGGTCTTTTAAACTGAGGGAAACAGTGGCAGTGAGGTCTGCCACTTTCTCCCAGAGCCAATGCTGCAGGAATGAAGGAGGCGGGAAGGGCAGGAGGAAGACCCAGAAACCATGTCCATGGCCCACAGAAGGAACAGGGAAAAGTCAATCACTCTGAGCTCTGGGATCCTTCTACTCCTTCATCCTTTTGAGATTTAAGGTTAGTGGTGGGAAACACACAGAAATCATTCCCCTCCAGCTGCAGAGCTGTTTTGCCTGCTCCACTCTAGGAGGTGCGCAAGACCAGCAGATGCTCTTCTGAAGAGAATTTTCCCTTCAGGGAAAAATAGAAAGTATGAGGGCACTGAACTTTCAGGCATTTTTGTGAGTCTGGATGCCAAAACCCATTTTTCTCTCCACAAAAACCTTGTGACACCAACTCTGTATTATATGCAAATTATTACTAGCAAAGTGCTTTCTTCTGGTATTCTAAGCCCTGAAGAAGGACAGGTTTGGGGTTTTTTTCTAAATTTATGTTCTTAAAAATACTTCCTCTATCTACAAAGTGGGCTCTTAGAGCACCAGCAGAGCTACTGATGCTTGTTCTCTTCCCATTTGGAGCAAAAGAAAACAAACATAGAGGAAAAAGATGTTGAGAGTTGCTTAATCCTTGTGCTGCCTTATTTCCTCTGTATAGGATGTCTCATTCAGGGGCAGAGTTCATTTCTTACTACTGCATCTTGTACAGTGGGAAGCTGATTTAATCTTAACCTGCTCCAACATTATCCACAGAACCTGTGCAAGGCAGAGCCAGATTCTTGGTGACCTGGAACAGGTCACTGAAAAGTGAATGGAAGAGGTAGATGTCTGCACGGGATTAAAAAAAAAAAAGAAGAAAAAAAAACAGAATAAAAGACTTTCTGTCAGTCTAAAATAACTAGATACTTATCCATGCAAGTGTATGAATCAAAGCATTGCCCAGTCCTTGTTTAAATTCAGTAGGCTGGAAAGTTAAATTGCTTTTCAAAGGCATGTCACACTGTTAAAGGACAAAGGTTCCTATGCACTTGAGGTATGGGGCAGGCAGTGATCCATGGCTCTTTGCAGGAACAGTGACCACAGCACAAACTGCTTCAAGTTGGCAAACACAGCAAAATATTAATGACAGCAGCATCGGGTATTGCTGTTCAAGAGAAAATACAGAATATGGGAAGTGGTAAAACTGGACAGCTGCCTAAAGCAAAGCACATTCCATAATCCATGTGTGAGGAAACATGAAGAGGTGAAAATCTGCTACAAATCAGCTTGAAAATCAGTCTGATTCATTTTGGAAGAGACAATACAGCTATATGTGTCCATGTGGACCGTACCAAGTGTTCAGACATCAGGATCCCATTTCCCAAAATCATAAAACTGGGTCTTTTTTAAAAAATCCCTAAACTAAATAAATGCTTGTGATTGTTATATTTTATTTCTAATGCTGCCCTTAGCTTCTGTTTTCTCACATCCTTCACAACATTCCTTCAGACTGAGGCTCTTACATAACCCCCTGAATCCAAAAGCTGGAACATAAAGTAAGAGCAAACAGACAGCTATTACGAACTGCCACAGACAGCAGTATGATTAGACATGAATATCAGTTACGTCTTTGCTAGCGTGTAGTACAGAATAATAAGGTGGAACAAGCTAAATCAGATGTCTTCCAAAGCCGAGAATAATAGGGAAAAGAACAGTTGCTCCAAGATGAACCAGGATTCTTATCCACATATTCAAGCAGGAAAAATTACCATTTTTCAATGCCATAAGAAAGCAAGCAGAAAGTGAACTGATAATATTCGCATATGGAAGTTGCTTAAAACTCCAACTGATCTGTAGGCTGGGTTATTAGTACTTGAAAAGCCAGCTACCCACTGAGGCATGAGACTTAAAGAAAGCTATAAAACACAAACATTAGCATCAGAAAGCTTTCGAAGACAGCTTAAATCTCAGAAAGAAAGGCATTCTCAATCTGGAATGCAGCACCTGTGGCTTTTGCCGTCCAAACTCAGATTATTCAGGCTCTAAGACAGTGATTTATTTGGGTGTTACACATTTAAATGAAGACCATTTGGCATTCATTTGGTCCCCAAAGTGCTTCAAAGAGCTAACCGAACTGACTTTTGAGGGATTGCAAAGTGATGAAATTTTAATTTTAGTCATCTTGGATGAAATTTTAATTTGAATAGAGGCCTTAAAACAGTATAATGAAATACTTTTTTTTTTTTTTTTTTTTTACTGATATAGACAAAGTCTTATAACATTAAGTTTTTAATAGTACATACTAGTCTGGAAAAAGCTATTTGTAGGGTCTGCTCAACTGCTTTCAACAGTGACTGAGTAAAAGAAAGGCATAGTTAAATGTATGTATCGTGATGACATGAGGAACCATGGAAGCTCCTGCAAAGAGAAATACAGCATTTAATATGCTGCGCTCAGCATAAAGCAGATTTACCAGAAACAGGTAGTTGACTTAATCTAAGGTCAGCAGAGGATATTTTACAGTTTACGACATGGAGAAGAGATTATGTGATCCAAATGCCTACATTCCACAGCTATAGTAGAAGTAACATGTACTATACAGGCAAAATCCAGTTCACATTAAGAGATGATTGTACATCCCTAACACAAACCAACAAAATTATCTTGTTTAGCCATGTGGGGAAAAGTTGTGAGCATAATTCTCTACTAAGGTCAAAGAGCAAAGGAAGGCTCTGCACCTCTGTCTGCAGGAGTGTGACAGGTGTTGGTTGTACCAGAGCCACCCAGCAGAGAGAGGGCAGATGCCGTAATCACCATGTCTGGTAAGTCCAAGCACAGCTGCAGTCAGAACAGAGTCAGGAGAAACAGCAACAATCGTGCCCTGAGAAAAGCTGCCAGATCCTGTTAAAAGGAGACCAAGAAATGTAATGTATTAATAATAGGTACGTGATTTCACAAAGTGTTAAAAACCCCACAGCCTACGTTAAACCATGGTCTTTGCCAACAGATCTAAACCTGGGGAATGGTCAAACCACAATGTGTGCATCCATTTAACTTCTTGGTGAACTAACCAGTTTCAAGAGCCTGACCAGACTCTGAGGTAGGAGACAATGCAGTTAAAGAAAGTGCCTTGCCTTCTTTCTTCAGCAAAGTGACCCCTGTGTGCTCATTAAATTTTATTCTGCAGGTAATTGCTGACTAAAATCTGTGCCCAGCCTTGCTGGTCGAAGGAGGAGTTGCCTGTATTATGGTTCCTTGCTACTAAAGGTATTTAATAAGAAGGGAGTCAGATTTTCTGAGAGACCTACACAGCTGAGAGCATTATTAATTGGCACAAGAGCAATGGAAATGAGATGGTATTGGTAATGGTTTACTTTTGAGGTAGAAAAGGGGATATGTTTTCCACGAACAGGATAATAAATCAATGCAGCTTCTATCACACTAATTTGTTAAACATCTTTTGCAGTGTTGGTAACAAAGATGTTATTGCATCAGATGCCTGCATAAGGCATTTATGAGGTTTCACCCTTCTGACACAAAGCATGCGTAACAATGTATAGGTGATCCTAATAAATGATACAAACGTTGTGTTTAATCAGTAGAATAAGCTATCTTGAATATACTATGCAATATGAAACCATGAACAACTTACACAGAACCTGTAAGTTGTATTTTAGAGGCTAAAAGAGAGTGTTTGACTGATGAAGTATTTTTGAAAATACCTTCCCCATGGCATTGGCAGCTATCATTTATCTCACTCTGTCCAAGATGAAGATAATCTGGGTATACAAGCAGTAACAACTTTTCTGCTGACTATAACATTCTCTATTGTTTTCTTCAATTTCAGCAATAAGCTGATAAATTCAGTTTCTTCACAAAGCTACAATAACCTCCTTGTAATTTTGTGAGCTTTCACACAACTGGAAGGACAAATCTGGCAGGGAGTGAAAGCTGAGCAGGTTCAATTTTCCACCACCTATGAACAGAAAACAAGAAAATGGAGAAGTGTTACATACCTAGTGACTGTCCCTCCAAATCAATAAAAAATATATAGCTCATTAAAGGGAAAACTAAGAGTGAGAAGTGACATGCTGAACAAGCAGTAAATAGTTAATGTTCCCCAGCTCTGAAGCCAGGAATAGGCACCACACAAGTCCTGTCCAGAAAAATGTATTAGCACCATCAGCAGAAACTGACGCAGGATGCCAGTATCCATCCAGGGCGGGATTCAGAAGAGAAGGAACAATAAAAGACAGGCATTGAGGTGACATCTGCAGGGGCTGGAGAACAATTTCCAGAGAATGACTGTCTTTTAATAAACCGAGGTTTAACTGTTATCAGTCCCTGTTACAGATCATTACTATGAGAAACAATGAGAGCCATTTGTATCCCTTTCTCCCTGCAGGACATGTCTGAGGGAGAATAAACCTCTTTCCTCCTCCGCTGTCAGCTTGTTACTGGCAGCACTGGCTATAATTGAATAAGCTTTATTCAAATGATAGCTAAATTTAGCAGATATTAGCATGACGTCTCTAGAGGGGTGAAAACTGGAGAAGAAAGCTTTAAACAAATAGACTAAAGTAACCCTGAAAAATAGATGCAATTTATGGCAGAGACAACCTCTCTGCCTGATGAGTCTAGCACAGTTAAATCTGGATTTTGGGGCCTTACTGAGACAAAACATGACACCATCCCCTTTCCTCCTGGCCTCCTGTGATGACCCCTGTGATGGCAGGACCCATTGTGTTGTCCACAAAATCAGATTCATTACCCAGTGTGCAACAAGCCAATAATTACACACTTTGAGAGACTTTGATTATTTATTTCAGAGTTGCGTGAGCCCGGGTGCTCAGTGACATTCCACAAACCAAGCACACCCACTGGACTTCCCACACCATCATTTAGAGGCAGAAGTTCAGGGTTTGTAACTTTCCCATTACAGCCCCTGTGTTGTGGTGAGTTAGTAAGAGTAATTACAGAACGCCAGCTAACATCTCTGTAGGTTCAAGCGAAGGGCCTTCACCTGGGCAGGAATCTTTTTGACCTTTAAGCACGACTTTTAGTATTATAGACAACATACACGGACCTTGAGTATTTTGCCAAGTTAGCAGTGTACACATAGTGATGTCTATATAACTTAGGTCAAAGTAACGAAGTGCTTATATAGTTTGGGTTATAAGATATCTATGTAACCTAATATCAGTATAACTTAAATCATGACTTTTTATCAAAAAAACCCTGAAGAATATCAATATAACCTGAAGCATAGCCTTCTATACTTACATAGCCTGAATCACAGCTTTTACTTATGTAGCCTGAATCATAACTTCTATACCTATATAACCTGATGCTTATATAACCTGAATCATCACTTTTGGTACCCAAATAATCTGATATGAATAACTTTTTATACAATGCAATAGCTAGTATATAGTTAACTAGTTGTTTATGTGCAGAATAGAGGAAAAGAAAACAAACAAACAAAAACTTACCAGGTGCATAGTTTTAGAGATAGATAAGTGTAGTACTAATGAGAAATTGGCAAGCCAAAGCCAATTAGCCACAAAACAAAGAATTTAGGCCAGTTAAGACCAGATGGACTGAAGAGCACCATAACTACGCATGCCCCAAAGTTGAAAAGTACAAATGCGAAGAAGACTTTAAAAGCCTTCATCAAAAACCCCCGAAGACCCCCGAACTGGGGAAGTGCATGCGCAGTGCAAAGAATTATCTAATAACCATGGGATCATGCTATGTAAATTAGTTCCTGTGTGTATGTGATGATGCTGTTATGACATAGCAACATTAAAGCAAAATTTACTGTATAAATATACCACCACACTTGACAAAGGCGGGTGAGTTAGGAGGAAAAATCCCCCTCACCACCAGCGCTGCAATAAACAAATACCTGCTCTATAGACATCGGTCTATGGGGATTTATTTCTAGCCTATCTTTCGGGCATCAATAGATACACATCAACATCTTGATTTTATACAACCTTAAAGGTTGTTAGTTCCAGGATATCCTTGAGTAAGGGATACTAACTGCTATCTGATCTACTGACACAGAACATCTGGACTTACTGCCTCCTTAAAGCTTGTTAGTTCCTGGATGTCCTTGACTAAGGGATGCTGGGTGCTGCCTGTTCCACTAATTAAATCTTCATTCTTGTTGATTAGCATTGAAAGTATTCAAAGACCTTGCATCAAAGAACACCCTGACTTCAAATAATCTTGATATTCACATAATCTAGCCCCAACCCCTGCCAAGTCAGGGTCACTTAGAGCAGGTGACACCGGAACATGTCCAGATGATTTTGAATGTCTCCAGAGACAGAGACTCCACGACCTCCCTGGGCAGCCTGCTCTGCCGCCTTAAACGCGGAGAAGTTCTGCCTCGCTTTGAGGCGAACATTCGTATGTTCTAGCTGACGGCCACTGCTCCGTGTCCTGTCGCTGGGCGCCACCGACAGGAGTCTGTCTGTCCGCGCTTACGGAGCCGGCGGTGCCGGCGCAGCCGCCCCTCACAGGCGCTGGGGCGGGGCCGGGCCCGCCGGGCCGCGCGGGGCGCCGTGGGGGCGGCCGGGAGCGGGCGCGGCGCGGTCATGTCGGCAGCGCTGCTGCGCCGCGGCCTGGAGCTGCTGGAGCCGCCGGGTGAGCCCGCGGGGCCGGGGCTGGGCGGGCGGGCGCAGGGTGGCTCCCCGGTACGGCTGCAGTGACTCCGTTCCTCTTCCCGCTGCAGCTCGGGCAAAGGCGCCGCCGGGACTCCAGCGAGGCCGGGCCGGCCCCAGGGCGGCGGGCGCGGCGAGGCGGAGGAAGAGGGCACCGGAGCCCGGCAGGAACAAGGCCACGGTTAAGGGCAGAGTCGTGAAGTCGGCGATAGGTGAGTCCCGACCCCTCCGCAACCCTCGCACCGGGCACCCTTGTGGTGTCCCGCAGCCACGCTGCCGGTCGCTGTATCCATCCCATCCCATTCTCCTGCATGCCCTCTTGGTGTCGCTCACTTTAAACGCAGCCTCATTTGTGGGCGTACCCCTATCCCTGAGCTGTAGCGGTGTCTTTCTCCCGGGGCTTTGCTGATCCTCCTGTGTCTCTCCTTGTGAGCTGCCTGGATGAGCAGGTGATGAGTTTTGTCCCTTTCTTCTTTGCCCCAGAGGAGTACCATAAGAAGAAGCCTGTGAATCACTTGAGAGAAAACCTGCAGTACATGTTGAAGGGACGGGTTGTTGCAGACAAAGCCGTCACAGAACAAGTAAGACTGTAATTTCTGGCGGGGGGGGAGGGTCTGTTTCTACTGAGGAACACAGGTGAATGAATGGGAATCATCCCTGGATCTTCCAAATTTATACCTTGCACAAGAGAGTCAAGATTCTGTCTACAAATGGCCTTGAGGAATTCCTGTGTGCACTGGAAAAACAACTTACTAAACTTTAAACTGTTGTTGATATGTTGCCCCCAATGATGTTCTCTGATACTAGGCAAAAATCACAGAATCATAGAATGGTTTGGGTGGGAAGGGACCTTAAAAGATCATCCAGTTCCAACCACCCTGCCATAGGCAGGGATGCCACACACTACATCATGTTCCTCAAATATCCTGGCAGCTGTTGGCTTTTCTTAATTACCAAAGATATTTTGTAGTTTCAGCTGGCAGAGGAGCCCTGGTTCAGACCTCGTCCTTACTCTGTCGATCAAACTGGCTTTCTCTGTAGCTGGAGGCTGATTAACAAGGAACCAGATGTGCTGCTGGCTCATGTAATAGGAATTACTTAGCCTCTTAAATGGTGTTTCTCATAACTTGAGAATTTCTTGAGTGGTCTTCCCTAAAAGGTAGTCTCATGCCAGGATTTGAAGAGAGGAATAGCTGACAATGCTAGAACCTTGGGCTGTTAATATGAGATACAGGCTGTTAACATACATAAATAAATGAAAGTGGTTTAGGCCAGTGTTTCTCAGGCTGGTGATTGTACCAGGAGGTGACAGTGTATTAGAAAATGCTGAGGGAATTCCACAAACTCGTTGGGTTTTTGGGTTGTGTCATGGGGAGAGGGGGTAAAAAGAAGGCCATAGTTTCAGAAAGTTCTGAATTGAAATCAATGTTTTTATCTCTGTGACAATTATTAGAAAGTAGTTTTCATATTTGACTCCAAATAACAAGTTGGTATCTGCTGTTGTCCCAGTGACCTGCTTTGGTTAACATCAGTGGTTTGCCTCTCACTTTTCTTTGGAGGCACTCTGGAAAATAGCAGGGTTCTTGTAGAACAGCAGGGATGCTGCAGGTGAGCTTGAGAATCCCTGTTTTGTGGTTTGGTCTGGATAACAATGACTGTTGTTTTTTTCCATCTTTGTATTGTCTGAAGGTTCTTGCTCAGAACAGAGGTAGGAAGTCCAAGGATCAGCCTCCAGAGAAGACAGAAAAGAAGAAGCCCGAAGGCACTGTGTTTACCGAGGAAGATTTCCGTAAATTTGAGAGGGAATACTTTGGGATACCATAAACATCCTGACTGGGGTTCTTGCAGCTCCAGCCTTTCTGCAGCTTCTCCAGCCTGGCACGCAGGCCTGGGCATTTCCTCAGTGTGTTTGAGATGGCACATGGGGATGTGCCTCTGCCAGCAAGTACCTCCGTGTCGGACTTGCAGAGCAGCTCTGGTCTGGGCAGAGCTTGTTGCTGGGCAGCTAAAGCCACAGAGGCGCTCTTGGCTCTGAGCTGTGTTGTCCTTATAATTATCTTCCTGCAGCCAGCATGTCTTGCATTCTTGATGTAGAAGGGTGGACTAAGCCAAATAAAAATCTTTTTCCCCTTCCTCAGGATATAAGGCTCCCGCTACCTGTGTTATTTGGCAGGGAGCATTGAAAGTACTGTATCTGAATGGAGAAATGTTTTGGACCAGCATTAGTAAATCTCTGGAAGGGAAGGATGCTTTGAAAGACTGTTAAACTTGAGTAACCCTGCAGTTTGGGTTCTTATTACAGCCCCTGTCAGGTTTGTCAGTCACTGCAAAAACTTTTTATATGTCATTTGATTAAATAATTGTTGCAGACGCTGTCTCTCTTTGCCTTTGTAGTAGTGATTATTATGGCAGGTGATGAAGACGAACCGTGTCACTGCTGTGATCCAAGCATTCCTCTCTTTAGGATGACTCAGTTGTGTGAATGGCCTCTCTGATTCATGTTGACACATATATTTAATCATCTCTCTGACATGCTTAGGCCTTCAAAGAGTGCAGGTTGGAATGGAGATGACTCCTCCATTTTGGCTACTCACAGTCTTCCCTCTCTGCAAGGAAGAGCTCTCACATGGAGAAAGTTGTTCTTTGGATGTTTATAGCAGAGTGTCCCACTGAGATTTAGCCATGCCAGGAGGGCACCACTGCTGAGTGTTGCCAGGTCCTGTAGCCAGGAGGGCTTGTGTTAGTCTCAGCATCAAATTAAAATCTGAGCCTGAGCTTGTGGTGCTGGGTTGAAGGGAGGTTGTTTTCTCTCAAAGTTCCCGGCTGTAACAAAGAGAAGGCCCAGCAGGTGGGAGTGTTGTTCCAGAAACTTCCTCACTAAACCGCTCTGAATGTGCTTCTGGGGAGCTTCTGGCACTGCTTTTTCCTGTGCCTTACCTAAGAAGATGGGAAATGTGTTCCCTTGGGAAAAAAACAGCTAAGGAGAAGGACTAATTCCAAGCTTTGGTTGGGCTCAGGAGGTGATTACAAGGGGCTCGTCTGACCTGAGCAGCAGCTGCTTGATGCCAGCACAGGCAGGAATTCACTTATCCCTTCCCTGCCCTCTGATTACAGTTCCTGGTGCTGTCCTCTTAAGCCTGTGCCTCCTCTGTTGAGTTCTTTTTCCTCTTGTCTGCATGGGAGGAAAGGTTACTTGAATGTATGAGTTCCAGACAGGGGAAATAGTGAGCATACTGAAGTGTGTGTGCTGGAAATTGGGTAATAGCACGTGGGAGGGTATTTCTTGTAATAGGATCAAGTTCAATGATCTGCAGCCAAAAGTGGTAAATATAGAACAGTTCAAAGAACAGTTCAAAGAGCAGTTCCCCTTTTTTTAGTTTTTTCTTGCTTCCAAAAAAAAAAAACAACCCACAAAAAAAACCACAAAACAAACCTTTTTAAAAGAATGGAAGCACTATTGTTGGAAAAAATAGTTGAGCAAAATGTGTATTCAGCGCGTCTCCCTAAAACTTCTGCTCTGTGTGCCTGCTGCAGTGCATGTAAGCTGGCCTAACACAAGCAACTCTGTGTGGAGCTGTCATGAGGATAATTAACTGTGTGAAAAAGATGGCTGTGCCACAACTTGGCAGAAAGAAATAGATTTCTGGGGCGTTATTTTGTTTTAAGCCTTCATCTTCAGTATTTGGCATTTCCTATGACCCTACGGAGATCCCTCATGTCCTCTCCTGCTCCTCCTCTACCCATTCCTCCTACGTACCCTTGTTTCTGTGGTTGTTCAGCCCCTGGGCCCTTCTCCCGCAGGCTGAGGGAAGCAAAACCTTCCTTTCTTGCTCCAGAAAAGGGCAAGAGGGTAATGTGGTTCACTCTCTTTGTACAAAACGCAGCCTGTTTGTTTGCAAATGTAAGCAAACAGGAAAGCTCTTCTTTCAAAGTTAATGAGGAACTTTAAAGTGGGGCTCAGAGCAGTTCTCCACAAGGATAATAAAACCCAGATCAGAGGAGTTTCAAAGTTGGGTGGCAGCTCTCATTACTGGCTGGAAAGACTATTAGAGCCAACACTAGTATCAACATACTTCTTGAGGCATTATGTTGTCAAGGAGGGTAAAGCTTCCTGACAGACTGAATTTTGCCATTTGAAACTAAACTTGATTGTACGGTCAACAGTATCCTTAAATAAATTCAACTTTATTTTGTGGGAGGAAGGAAAAAGAAGCAGAAGTGGATGGTGGCTCTAGAGATACCATCTGCAGGGGCAAAGATCTAACACATTCCAGCCTTGGCTTTCCCCCTGTCTGGCAGGGTAGGAGCTCCTAGGAAAGAAGAGCAATGCCACCTGAGTAGTGGGTAGGTAAGGACAGGTGGTGCCCCCTGAGGGGAATATCTTCAAATGAGAGGGCAGAACAGGTATCAACCTGTTGTATGTGCCTGGTGTTAAGCTAAAGCCAGGCACCTTCTCATACTCCCAGCTGTCTGTCTAGCCATGCCCAGAGCATGCCGGCTCCTTGGTGTGGTGGAACCCCAGGAGGTAGCTGCCTTGGAGCAATCTGCCCCCTCCCTGTAAGTGTTCAAGGCCAGGCAGGAGGGGGCTTCAAGTAACCTGCTCTAGAGGAAGGTGTCCCTGGCAGGGGGATTGGAATAAGATGATCTTTAAGGTCCCTTCCAACCCAAACCACACTATGACTCCGTGATCTCTGTTCTTTGCAGCCAGACTTCTCTGCCCAATGGAATAGACAAGAAGGGGTTAGGGAAGCAGCAGCTGCCATAGCTGCTTTTCCTAGTTGGCCTCCAACCTGTTTCCCATGCTGGAAGCTGACAGCTGCAGCCCACAACAACCTTTGGACCTGCTGGACAGCATTTCTTCCCCACGCATCTGCGAGCGGCGGCGCAGGGACGTGTCCCAGTGCTGCTGGGCCAGCGCCGCGTGCTCGCTGAGCTCAGGCTGCTGGCTCCCTTCCCAGCTCTGCGACACCAGCTGAGCATCCTGCAGCAGAAAATAGAGGTAGCTGAGCTAGGGAATGGTGAGGGTGCCATCCTACAGGGCATCTCCACCCACACGCAGCAGGGAGTCAGAATGGGCGGCAGCAGCGGCAGCTTTCATATGAATGCAAATAAAAGCTCTGGAGTGTTATTAGTGTGGTAGAACCTTTCCAGGGAAACTGTTTAGAATAGTTCCCAGATGCTCAGCCTTGAGCTAGCTTAGTGTGAATAAGATTCATCAAGCGTCTTAATGGCCTTTTGCTTCCTTGTTATGTGAATGGAAAGCAAATAAAAGGAAATTTGTTCCAGTGGGTACAAGCTAATGTAAGCCCATACAGCCTCTGCTGTACCAGGAAGCCTCCACATCCTTACCACAGAAAGCAACAACAGCTACTAACAGCACTATGTGTGTACTGGGGGGGGAGGACTGCAAACGTAAACCAAGAAAACATGTTTGTTCAGGACACCAACTTTTTGCCTCTGAAATGACATAGCAGTAACAAACCTGGATGCCAACGAATTTGTTCAGGTAAATGAGATTGAAAACACTGACAAGGCTATAGGGGAAAATCAAGGGGTGGGGAAGAGTCCTAAAAACCTTAGCCAATCTTACCCTCTGAGGTTTTTTTCATGATGGCCTTACATTTCAGTCTTGATGATGATCAACACAGCATCAGCACTTACAGGCTCCTGAACACCTCAGGAAGGGGAGTGGTTTTTGTAAAAAGGGGGCACAGCAGCAGGGCCCTGAATAACTCAGAAAAGTTACAGCAAAAGGAAGTTTCTCATTTTGAGACATAAAGACCCATCAATTCGAGCTGAAATGAGGAGTGTGAAAGAAGGCAGGTTGCCTGCTGTCTGCTTACAGCTCAAAACGTGGAACTCCAGCCAAGGCAGGCTGAAGGGCTGGTAGGTTGGAGCAGGATTAAAGGTTTGCATGTCTATCTGTAGTTATGTTAAATAGGATTAACAGAGCCAGCCACTAACTGGTGGGGGCAGGGGACATAAAAATCATGAGGGTTGCTCTGCAGCTGTCTACAGGGTTAGATGCACCTTTTTCTGAAGGAATAAGCTGTTGGCAGGGCTAAGCAGTACTGTAGCCAAGCTGGTCTGTCCTGAGCTGCACTGTTTGCATGCCAAGCAAGATCATTTATCTCCTTTAATGGGAGGCAAAGACCAGGGCTCTTTCTCCACCTTCCTGCACACTGCAATGGAGATGTAGAGGAGTTTCAGCACTGGGAGATTCTCTGCCCTATATAAATTAAGCTGATGCATCTGCTGCACCTGGAACTTGCTCCTGCCATTCCTTAAAAGGGTGTGTGCGTGCAAAAAAGAGGAAGAGAGCAGCTGAAGGAGAAATGAGAGGCGGCTGGCCATCACTTGGAGGACATGCACCTCTGTAATAGGGAAATTGGAGCTTGTGGGTGCAGCCAGCTTCCTTCATTCAGTGACTTCATTCACTTATGACACTGCATGAGTGCACCGAAAATAATGCAAAGGCAGCATACCTGGGATACTTGAGCAGCCAAAACAGTATTGCCTAGGTCAGGGGACTGAATTCCTCTGTTAATTCTCAGGGCTTGAAGCATTTCAATGGGAAAGTCAGCAAAGGCGAACACTTCTGGCCCAGCAAGGGATGCTCATGGTAAGACCCAGAGATGTCCCTTGCACTGGAAATGAAGTGTAACAGGATTTTATGTGCAGGACTGCATGGCAAGACTGTGAATACAGCAGGACAGAGGAAGGTAGGATATCCCCAGAAGCTACTTGGACCATACTGAGAAAAAATTAGTATGCCCAAGATGGAAATTATGCCTATAGAAGGACAATAGAGAACCTGTTTTTTTCTGAAGGCCTATGTCTATGGGAAGATAAAGAAAACTGGTATTCTTCTGGCCAAAAATGTATAGATTTCCCACCCCCCAAAAAAGGCTATGAATGGACTACCACTGTGTGAAACTGTTTCCATCAGAATCAGCCACATTCTCTTTCTATAGTCCAGCTCGGGAGCACTGGAGGAGCATTCATCTCCCGAAGGACAGCCTGTCCTTGCAGCTATTTCTGGGCTTTCTGCCAGGGCAAAAGCTATTTGAAAGATTTTATCATCATTCTTTCTTCATTCCCCAACACTGCAGCTGTGGATTTATTTTTGTAAGCATGCTGCAAAGGTGCATCTGATTCTCCACACAGGCATGTGAAGAAGTTGTCAGCAGTGATGGTTTCCCCTTTTCATTTTGAAAGAGAAGGGCATGCACCTGGGTCTCTCTAAAGGCAGGGTGAAGAGGAAGGGAGTCATAAATATTGTGGTAACAGCAGAAACAAGCTTGTGAGAAGAGGGTTTGCAAGCAGTGAACTGCAAGAGGTTGTTTGGTTATGTGGGGGAACATTGGACTCCTATTTACCACGAAGCACAAAATTGGCTGAGGGATAGGAGCCTGAGGGTCACGCGTACTGTGTGTGTGAAGTCTACTTCACTGCCCTTAATTCAGAGGAGAAATAACTGAGGCAGAAATCCCATCAGCCGTGCCAACTTCAGATTTAAATAGCTGTTATCTAATGCAGATTGGGGGAATTCTGCTGTTTCCAAGGTTGTAGAAGAACTAGGCTCCTCTGGCGGTAGGTAAAGCCTGCATTTCATGCACTACAATCTAATTCTGGACATGGTATCATGCTCTATGCAAGCTGCAAGGATTCAGTGGAAGCACATTTGTTCTGTGAGGCTGTGAGAAAAAGGAGAGAGCTCCTGCAGTTTGCAAAATGTAAAATCAGTTACTAGGCAGGAGGCTATCAGACTTTTTACCCTTGTAAGCTGGAGTTTGTGACGGCGTCCTGGGTGCTCCTTGGCTCCTGCTGCAGGCTGGACAAGCTGCTGGGCTGCAGAGTGGTGTGATGCTTGCTGTGCCTAACTGAAGCCTGGAGGAAAAGTCTAGATAAAAAATGCAGAGGAAGAGTCAGCCCTGATCTCCAGCCCCTGTATAATCTTAACTAAGTTACTAAGTATGGAAACACGGCGTCATTTCAGCAGGCGTTGCATGAGATTGCCATATGGGCTGCCTCTGCAAAGCCACAAGCTCGGAGCCTCGGCAAGCACTGAGTGCTGACTGCTCTTTAAGGGCAGGTTTCTGATTCTCCTACAAGGTGTTCTGTAAAGCACACACACGGCTGCAGAGAGCAAAGCGGCATGGATGCGTCACGCATTCCTTCTCGCCTGCTCCAGCTCTGATCTTCCTTCCCTGGAGTGAGTGTAATTTGGTAAATTGGACCTGCATACTCTCTGCAGGGTTGTAGGAACCAGAATCATGTATTTACTGGCCAGCTCAGACACTGCCTCATCTGCCTGCAGAGCATGGACACGAAGAAAAATTTGTTTTAGCCATGAGT
This sequence comes from Corvus kubaryi, assembly GCF_017639235.1. Lineage (NCBI taxonomy): Eukaryota > Metazoa > Chordata > Aves > Passeriformes > Corvidae > Corvus > Corvus kubaryi. The sequence continues at coordinate 16,211,605 of NW_024582061.1, read as the reverse complement.
GGCTCACAGACAACCCTGCCATGGGGTGGGGAAGGGATAAATGTGCTGACAATGTTTCCAGGCTTTGGGAGAACTGAGTAAGGGCAGCAAAACACACGTGCTGCTTGCTCCCTCAGCCCTAGCTACTGCCAGGTGTAAGCAGAAATTGCTAAGGCTCTAAGGGAAGAGGAGGTGGTTGCCCTGTGATGGGAAAGGGGGATCGGTATGAGGAGGAGTGGAGGGTTTTCCGCTGCACAAGGAAGCCACCAGCTCATAGACTCATAGCAGTTACTATGTTTTCTGTGGCTCAACTGAGACCAAGCACAATGTCACCTCAGGTGTAGATTTGACCAAAATCTTGGGGCTTTTCTCCAATTATCCCCATCCCCAACCTGGCTGGTGCAGCTGATTTGAAGGAAACCTATTACATTGGTCTGCCTCCTAAACCACAAGAGAGTCCCTTGTCCCTGCTTGCTGCCTCCAGTTTGCAGTGCATCCCATTCACACAGTACATGGTCACCAGCACCCTTACCCAGGAGATTTGAGACTACTCACACCCCTTGTCTCATGAAACCAAGGGGAAGGCCTTAGTTATCCACCCCACTCTCAGTGTGGCATGAGCCCTAACTCCGGACAAGGAGCCTTCTTGCTGTAATTTAAATGGCATTCAGCCACCCAGGCACAGCTGTAGGCACAGACAGGTGCCACTGAGGGCCTGGCCAACCCAGCCCTCCATGGCAGCAATCGGCTCCTGCTGCCAACAGCCACCTGTGCCATCCATCCACTGGAGTAGCCTTCACACACCAGGGCACCCCACACAGCTGTTATCCCACGTCAGGTAATGGCTTGGGCAAGGAGCAAGGATGGAGGACTGTAGCCCTGACTTGAGAGCATAAGGAGCTGAAATGTCAAGCTGCAAGTGGAGAAACCTTTCTTGAAAGTTCCTTTAAGAACCTTTTCCCTCTCCACTCCAGCACTGGCTGGAGCCCTGATGCCACTGCACCGCATGTGTGAGCTAGCCAGGCTGGGATGTCCAGGCACCTGAGCTCAGCAGCTCAGGGAGCCGTGCCAGTGCAAGTGAGAAGGAATCAACTCCTCGGAAAGGACGTGCATGTCCAAATGCCAAAGCGATTAAGTGCTGTTAGATGGGGGTAGCAGTGGCAAAAAAAAAAAAAATTGAGCACACATTGATGCCTGTAGCCTTGGTAGAAGAAAGTCAAATTTGTATTTAGAGCTTAAAATTTGACTCATTAGTGGCTGGCTGAAGAAGCCAAGACTTTCACACTTGGGTACAGGAATGTGACCCATCAGTAAAAGCACTACAGTAACCCCACCCCTCTGGCCCAGTTCACACCAGTCTGACAGCTCCTGCTCATGGTTTGGGCACTTTAGAAGACCCACAGGCACATGAGGAACCCAAGTGCAGTTAACACTGGTGCTTGCTCCGGGCTTGTCTCCTAGCCAAGCTGTCCATTTCTTTCACCAGCGTTCACAACTTTTGTCCCAGGACCCCCTCCCTCCCTTCAGAGACAATGTTTAAGTCTGAAAATAAAAACATCTCCCACCGCATTACTGACGTTTTGTCTTCCATCAACTCTCCAACTTCAATTGTTTCAGGGGGCTTACAAATTAGCTGAAAACCCTGAGGCACCTCAGGCGTGATCCCTTCTCACTTTAGAACACACATAAATTAGAGCGGGACAGGTCAACTCGGACACTTTATACAGAACGCTCCAGTTTAGAGCACTTTGGGCGCTTGCAGTGCATTCACCACCCACAAGCAGCACTAGTGTCACACTACACTCTCTGGCCACACACCACCTTGTCGTGCTTGGACTTACATCCACAGGAGGTTGAGGCCATGCTGGTTTTACAGGTACCACTCATCACACACCATCATTGCACATTTACTACAAAATTATTTATTAGACAGCAATACACAGCTTTAGCAGGAAGCTTATATACATGCACACAACACTGCTGACTACCCTACTCAGGGACTCTAGTTCTCTTGCCCTTGGCCTTGCGGACCTCTTCTATCAGATCTTTTAAGTACTGAATTTCCTTACTAAGGGAATCTGCTTTTTCCTTCAGGGCCTGGTTCTTCTGCTCCAGCTCTCTGCACTCCCCAGACAGTGCCTCCTGTTCAGCCCTCTTCTTCTGCCGGTAACGTGTGGCAGCTGTCTTATTCTGCTCCATCTTTTTTAGTTTCTTATCTATTTTCTTTTCTCCTTTCACCTTTGCTGACACTACCTTCTCTGCAGGGTGATCGTATGGTTTGGACCGCACAGAGCCACAGGTGGCATCTGCAGGGAACTGGTTGCCATTGGGGGATCCAACTGAATTGGTGGGGCTGTGTTGGGGGGTTCCCAGGTAGGAGTCTGGGCTCATGCATATTCCACTATCATCAGAGTGGTTCTCCTCCTCTTTCTCAGACTTGGTGATCACCACCACAACAGTGGGGCACTCCCGCTTTCTTTCTCCTTCCAGAACATCCACTTCACTACCTAGTTCTAAACTAAATGAGTGGTCTGGAGTGGAAGTCAGAGACCCTGGGGAGAGGGGAAAAGACCAAAGGGAAGCCAATGGGGCCATTGAATCAGCTCCAACTGGGGATTCGGGGACATGAGTGATTACATTATTTATCAGTGGAAGTTCTTTGTTGTGAAATTCCTGGATGGTAGCGTTAAATAGATCACACGTGTCTTCCAACGTGGCCATCAGCTCGTCTGGTGAGACGGTGGCTTCCAGATGTTCCATACCTAACAGGGCATCAAAATCAAATTCCTTCAGATCCATCTTCTCCACCATCCACTCCATGCCAGAGAAGGCATCCTCTGCACATTAAAAAAAATAAATTGCCACTTCAGTATAATGCCATGAAGAAAAGGCATCAAATAAACCACCACACTCAACGCAACTCAAGCTTTTGAAAATCATCTAGCAGTTCATCACTTTCCTCTTTCATGTATTAGCACAAAATGAGTAAATTTTAAGGGAAAAAATACTCTTTCCCTGAGCTCCTAAAAACTGTAGGGTACAATGTAAGCAACCATTGAGACATTCCAACCCTCTTACTTTAAGACCAGAACAATCCAGGGGAACTGGCAACATACAATCATGCTTCCTAACTGTTACCTATGCCAAAACACAGTACCATTGGCAACTCTCTGTTACTGCAAGGCCACCACAAGTGGCACTTTACCATAACCAGCAACTATGTGTTGTGTAAGCAGCATAGTACACATGCTTTCCAAGTGGAGGTAACACGTAAGATTGCGTTCAGATTTATGAAAAGCTAGCAATTTATTTTCAACTGGAATGTTACTGAGGTATTATATAATTGATGCCCTTTACAGAAATAAGTAATACCTTACCCTGGCTGCTATCTATGGTGTTGCCTAAACTGTCCACAGCAAGCCAATTGGAGGAGACTGCCTTAGCCTTGTCGCTGGAGAACCCATGCGAACTGAGGGGCTCGGCCACCTCCAGGTAGTCATCTAGGAGTCCCAGACTTTCCTCAGCCACCGAACACGGCTGGCTGAAGGGGGATATTGAATCCCCCAACAGCATCTCGTTGTTCAAGAAGCTCATTTTCGTCAGCTTTTAACGCTTTGACGTCGAAGGATGTAGATAAGCACAGGGTCTTTTCGTCGACTACAGCAATGCTGCTGTGCAGTGCCGTGAAAAACCTGCGAACAGAACTTAAACTCATCAGCATCTGATCTGAGCAACATAACAACCTTTTAAAGCAACGGTCCCTCAGGAAGTATGACAAAACTTTACAGATTATCTCACTTCTTTATTTCTGTGCTGCTGAGCGTCCCCCGCCTCCCTCAGGCCCGGGCAGGGCCGGTCCCGCCCACCCGCCGCCATTTGGCAGTCCCGCCGCCATTTTGTGTCCTGCCACGTTTCCACCGCCGCTCCAGCACCACACAGGGAGGGCTGTGCGCCCGATGGCCAGGGCAAACTTAACGCTGTGCCACTGCATTATTTAACATTGGTACTGCTGCCAGATTATTATTATCAACGCCCGTTCATCTATCCGTGATTATACCATGTGGTCCCTATACCCAAAACCCTAAAACCTCTAATGCCCCATTTTCCCGTAAGTACACCAGCACTTCCCCTCGCGCGGGCAAAGAAACCCTCCCTAGGAATGTTTCTTTACTCCCATGAAAACCCGAAGAACAAAAAAAATTAAATTATAAAATCCTAGGTTTTTCCAAATCAGTGTTTCTCGAATTACAGAAAGTACAGACGTTCCTCGTAAATGCTTTTAAGAAGGCATTTCCTGCTGTTTCTGACACTCGCCGCACCCGAAGATACCGAGCCGTACAAGGATCTCCCCACCTCTCTACAATTTCGGCTTAACTAGTTTCTTTATATATTATTTTGTGTACCTAGGTATCTCACCCCGCTCCCCGTAAGATACCAGTTATCACCACGCGCGATAAACCCTACCCCAAAAGCCCATTTAAAGAGAGTAACAGAACACCTTTTAATACACAAGAGAGGGAGCAGCCGTCCCTCACACACGATACTCACGCCATGGTTGCAGATGCCGGGGATGTGCTGAGGCCGCCGCCGCTGCTGCTGCGCCTGCTGCACTGGCCGATGCCGCCGCTGGCCCTGCCGCCTTAAAGAGCCATGGCGGCCGGGGGAGGGGGGCTGCTCGTATCCGCGCCGCGCGGGAGGTGCTGCGCACACTGACACGGACAACGACACAACCCCAGCTCCCGGCGGCAGGAAACAATGAGGTGGCAGCGCCGGCGCTCTGCCTTTATATATGAGCCGCCTTACCAAACAAGGTGCGGACGTGAGGTATCCTTCCGCCGAGCGTCACCTGCCCGTCACCAGCACCTACCGGCCTGTCGCCTGCCTTTCTGCGCTTCTCTCTTACCGTTCTGCTACGAGTTAAACACAGGAGCCGCCGACAAGACACCACGGCTCCACGCCGGGGCTGTCACGGAGGGACTATATGATGTATACATGCGCGCCGACCGCTCCCCCCGTCGGGCGCGGCCGTGCCACGTGACCGGCGGTACTGAGGACGCTGCCCGCGCCCCCCCCCGCGGGGAGCGTTGGGGGAAATTTTACCCGCCAACAGAGACGCAGAGCTCGCGAGGAAGACGTCACGCAGCTCGCCACGTGGGAAGGGCGGCGCTCATTGGCTACGGGCGAGTCGTTCACGTTCCCCGTGAGCTGTCATTGGCCAGGGCCCGGAGGAGACCAATGCTGAGGGGAAGGGCGGGGGGGGAGGATAAGAAGGAGAAGGGGCAGGGAAATGGCGGCTGGAGGGGGGAGGAGGATGGGGAGGGAAGGCGGGAGTAGGTCGAGAAGGAGCAGCCGGGCAGGGAAATGGTGCCCGCCCACGGCAGCCTTGCGTTTTCCCTGACATGCCCCTCTCGAAGCAGTGTGTGCTCCCCACTTAGATTTCCAACGGCCCCTTTTGTTCCCCACACAAAGCCCTGCTGAGCTCAGGCGGGGGCTGGCGGCTGCGCTCCAGGCTGAAGTGCTGGCATGGCGCCCCTGAGGCGGCGGCAGCCCGCCTTGGCCTCCTGCTCCCTTAGATAACCCGCTGCTTTCCATCCCTGCCCGCCCCACACATGCAGCGCGGAGATTACGGGCTCTCCGGGGCTGTGTGTGTGCGGGCAGGAGGGCGTCTGCCCGCAGCCTGCCGGCCTCACAGCGGCCACGGCGCCGCACGGCCGCAGAGAGGCTTCTGAGGAGCCCGGCTGTAGAGCCGCGCCGCCGGGCAGCCGGGAGCATCAGTCTAACTAGTGCCTTCAACCCATGCAAGGGCTGAAAATGAAGTTGGTTATTCCACAGCTGAGGAATGAGAATGTCCTCTCCTGCCATGCAGTTTCATGCTGATGCAGTTGCTTCTCTGTTGTCTGTGCAGATGTCATTCGAGTGATGGGAGCATTAATGGATCACCTATAGAGCCTTGCGGCCATAAAGAGCAGTGTCACCTTGGATAGCTTTCAAAGTGCGGTTTCGCGTTTTATCTGATCCAACTCAACTTGCTTCTAGGAAAGAAGTCAGACCTCTTCCCCCACCCTGTTCCTGCTAAACAGTTCCACCAGCTGGCCTGGCCCCCACTGAGACAGCTCACAGCCAGAAACTCACATGGGCCAACAGTTTTCCGCTGGCTTCAGTTCCTTCACCATCATTTCAGTTTGGTCACACAAGCACTGGACAGCTCCGGTGAGCTCGGAGTTTCGATACCTGTGTCCTCCCTCACTGTGTCAGAGTTATCCAGCTTCAAAAGGTTGATTTTCCACATTGCCAGCCTCACAGCACCATCAGCTCTGAGAGCTGTGGTGGAACCTTGCTTATTCCAACATCATCATTCTGCAGCTCAGCTTGCTCTCAGCTACTTGTGCAAAAGGCTCCACTATTTTGCAGTTCAGGCCTCAGTCGTATTTGTGTAAAACCATAGCCTTCACCACATTTGCTCAGGTCTAACTGCCTGGAAGGTCTTAAACAACTTGACTGATAATTTGCGAGGGTTAAGTGTGACCCAATTTCTGCTTTTAGCAGTCTGGTCTTAGCATTGTCGCTACAAAGCAGAGTATGTTACTTCACATCTGTAACATGAACACTGGCTGCTGAATTAAAAAGGGCAATTTTCCTTCCATGTTGGTTTGTTGCTATTTTATTTTGGTTGGTATTGGTTCGTTCTTTCTTTCTTTCTTTCTTTCTTTCTTTCTTTCTTTCTTTCTTTTGTAGCACGGAATTTGAAATGACTCATTAAAATAGAGGAGACACAGAAAAATGTCCTCCGCCTCCGATGCCAAAAAAAGTAGCAGTTGAGCAGTCTGAGATAACTGTTCTGATAAATACTACAGCGGAGGCAGATCTAGCTTCAAAGGACAATTGAGAGGATGCAGCAGGTTTTAAAGAAGCCAAGTGGGTGATTGGCTGTGTGGATGGGTGGACAGCACTTCCATGTCCTCACTGGCTAAGGGGAGAGCTCTCACATCCACTGCTGTGCCTGCTTTCCCCTCCTTTAAGTGAAAAGAAAAAGGCAATTGTACGACCATAATAGCAGCTAAATAAACAGAAATGCACCCAATATGTGTACACCCAACCCTTCCTCATGGAAAGATAATTATAGATTTCTCTGAAAGGACTCTGGGAATGTGTGCGCAAGAATCACGTAAGCAAAAATGAAGTATGCAATGAGGAACTTAACCCAGATCTGCCTGTTTCCTAGCTGCCTGCTTTCCCTTTTGTGTGTGAACGGAGGTGGAAATTTGTTCATATTACAAGTTCCAGACAGATTTTCTGTAACAATCTCCAATCCAGAACATGAAATCAAGTAACCAGAAGCCAGCCATTAAGAGAAAAGCATATTTTTCCCTGTTTCCTGCAGGACTGCAGAATAACTGTTGTTAAATCATTTCATGAACTACAACCCCAGTTCCTTCATAAATTATCTTTCTTCTTTTGCAGATATTATGTCAGAGATGTCTCCACTGTGGCTAGAGTTTTTGACCAAGGTGCAAGACAGTTCTTTAAGCACAAATAACAATTTTTGGGAAGTTTTGTACAAAAAAAAATTATAAGTATTTTCTAAGCAGAGGACTACTAGCTACTTTCTACTAACTCAAAAGTGTCTAAAAAAGAATTCTTTTCCAATATTACATAATATATTTGTGGCTCAGAGACTGAGCAGCTCTGAAGAAAATTTAATTTACAGCACAAAAAGGTGGCTTCTGAGGGAACACCAATTTGTGGGCATGGTGAGTGACATCCTGCTGTCATGTTAACAGCTTTATCACCGTGGATGTTGTTTTCCTGCCCTGGATACCTGGGCAAAGGGAGCTCCTGGGATCAGTAAGATCCATCCTGACACAGAAGCGAGGGGCCAGCTGCAGGAGAAAGGAGCTGCTCTTCCAGAGCTCGCTGCAGGATAGAGGCCAAAGGCCTGGCTGGGAAGCTGTGAAGTGCCCTGATAAAATCAGCACTGCAGAGAGCCACCTCCAGCCAAACAGCATCACCAGGAGGTGGAAAACTAATACTCCTCCACTCACCCTCCCCCTTCCTTAAGATGGAAAGTCAAGATATGTGCTTAAATAATTTCTTCCTTTTTTTTCTTTTCAAAGTAAACATTGCAAAGGAAAAGAGATTTTCTTCTTCCACCAGCAAGAATACAGGAGACAAACATGCTGAATGCTCTTAGTAAGCACACCAAAGACCGGGAGGACGTAAATGTTTCCATAGTAACATCCCCTCACACAGTCTAGACCGGCTGCATAGGATGCTCTCAGGGACTGTCAGTGGCAGGGAAACTCGTGGGCCTCTGTAGCAGGGGAGCAAGGAGGGTGGGAGGAGTGGGTATTGCTGGGGCCAGGAGGGGAACCAGCACAAGTAACAGAGATGTTTGCTCTTCTCTGGAGCGCTGGGAAAAGGGGAAGGGTCGGGGGAAGATGGGCTGACGCTGCATTGGGAGAGTGCGTGATGGCCATGGTGGCACTGGGCAGGCAGCTTTGGGCCCCCACTGAGCCTCAGTGCCCCCAGGAAGGAGCAGATGGGCTTTCTGCTGGCCCTGGGCTCTGCTGGGGTGGTTGGGGAGGAGACAGCATTGCCTGCTGTGCAGAAGGGTGAGTGTGAGGGCAAGTCCCCAAGGGGATTCTTGTGAGGGATAACTTGAGTCCTTTGAACCTTCCAGGAAGCCTTACCCTGCACTTCGATTAACAAAGCGTGTCCAGAGACCAGCAGGATTTTTTCCTGGAGACAGAGTGCTGAGGAAAACACAAGGGAGGAATGAGGCAAAGCAGAGACATTTTGAGCAATTTTGAGGGAGAATTACCTACAACCTCTATGGCACACACTAATTCACAGTGCTTGCTTGCTTCTCTCACATGGTACAAACAGATATCTGAAAGAAGTTTTCTGTGAGATTCTCATTGTAAGCTCTTTAGGGATTGCTTTATAGATGTTCCATTTTAAAACTAGACCGAAAAGCAAATATATATGATTAAAGATCAGGCTGGGATGCATTAGCATCCATCTTTTATTACATACAAACAGAAAGTAAGTTATACATATGCTCTGCCTCGTTTGTTTTGGACTAGTACACCAAATGGGATCTCTAATAAATCATTCATTACTTACCCACCCCCTCACTGTCTTCTGTTTCCATCCTGCTATGTAAATATCCCTGACATTAGAAATGAGACTAATAAAAAAGAGGATTAAATCTGCAATTTACATTTGCAGCTTCCAGTTCAATTATTTCAGACAGTTATGGAAACAACCCTGGTTGTCCACCTACATTTTTCTTACTGAACAAATGTGGGCATGCCAAGCACATGCTGATAGCTCACAAAATACGTGTCTCCAGAGGCTTAGTTACTCAGAATCAGCCAGGCTGTGGCCAGCTGCCACAAGTAAAAGCATCGTGCAAGTCTGGTAAGAGGGAGGTGAGCTGTAACTTGCCCAAGCATGATTTTCCTAAGCAAAGCTACAACTGGCTGAAAATGATGTTTAGCAAAAAATATGCGTGAAGGAGGGAGAGGAGGGGGTGCTGACTTTTGTTCAGACCATTGGGGGATATTTTTAGTTGTCTCATTGTCCAGCCTTGTTTTATTAGGATGAAAGGATTTGGGGGTCAGGAATAATCCTTCATGTTCATTAGCACATGTGGGCTCAGTTTAGGACACAAACAAAAGCCTTCCAGTTATCCAAGCAATGAAAGAACAGAAATGTATTTCATGTCAGCTGTTGTTCTTCATGGGCCTGTAGTTGATGTGATCCCCCTGCAGAATGTGTGCTCCATGTGTATCAAAATGTATGTACCTGTACATTACCAGCATCTGCTGGCATCACATGTGCCAGGTGTCTTGTGCCATTCTGTGCAAAAGGATGAAGAGGAGAGTGACAATGCACACTGCTTCTTTTTAGCAGTGTGAAGTTAGCAAGAGCTGAGGCCTGATAAGTAGGCACGGATTATGAGACTGCAGCATCTCAGCCCAGACACCGGTGGGTGAGTTAACAGCCCATCATCATCACTTCAGTGTCTTTAGATAAAACATTTATGGCCATTTTTATAAAACATCAGACACTTTCAGTGTCTCAGTGCCCCTTAGACCGGTCAGCATGAGGACCCCTTGCTGCAGCAGCCCAGCAGCAATTCCACTGCACTCCTGAACCTGGTTCCTAAACCATCGGCTTTGGCTGAAGCAGGTGGGAAGGTTGTTTGAGCTTATTTCAGCCTCTCTGTTCAGTGAGGGGGGTGCACAGTGAAAGGGTAATACCAGGCTGTGCTCTGTGTGCTCCTCTGGGGGGTTTGTTTCTCACTTCATGTCACTTCAGAGTGTTTTGATGAGGCCAGGAAGAGAGACTGTGCACAGGTGTACCCTATGAGTGAAATAAAACAGAGTTCTAGGGATCTTTTGGGCATGTGTGAGATCTCTGATTCTGGTGCTGGCAGGCAGCTTCAGCAAGAACACTGACACAACAAGTAGTTCAGATGAAGCTCTGAAACTCATTTGAGGATAAGTCACTGTTGAGGCTGTAGCTGCCCAGTCCCTGGGGAGGAACGCTGCAGCCATTACTCAGTAATAATTTTCCACTCTCCATAGGCAGCAACTGCTCAGTGATTTACCAGCAGACTTTGTACTGTTTTAATATCTACTTGTTTACAAAGAAGGAAATAAAAATTCCTGGTGGATACTGACGTAATTGTCATACCATTGAGTTTATAGCTTTTTCCTGAAGGAATGTCATTTTCCCTCCTAAGGTCTCTGTGTTTGGGGATTTGGCAAATTATGTCAGAAAGAAGATTATTTCAGAAGACTTTGAGCCTGTTCTGCTCCCTGCACTTGTACATGGTCTGACAGGTGGCCCCAGCAGAGCTTCCTCAAGTGAGTGGACTGGCCATGGGCAGGCTGGATAATAGTCCCCAAAGAAGACTTTGCAGCCAAAGTATCATATTGAGTAGGTGCTATGGCTTCTCAACCCACCCGCCCTCTTACTGCCATTGCCGTGGTGCTGGGTGAGGGAGGTTTGCAGTTCTCTTAACAGGAGGAGGTTTCTGGGACTGCTGAGAGAACTGGTCTGAGACTAAACCCAGCTCTGTCAGGAGCCAGCCACAGCAGCCCAGCCCTGTTGGGAAGGTACAGCTGGCCTGCTCTTTTGGCATTCAGAGGGTGAGATTTTGTTGAGGCCTTGTCCTGGCTTCAAGAGGAGACATCTTCTCTGGGTCTGAGGCAGTGCTGGTGCTAGTCAGGAAGGTAACATTTGAGCCATTCACCTCAGTCATGCAGTCTCAGTAAGGCACATTTGGATGCTGAGCACTTACCAGAAATACAGGTCTCCCGTAGGCAGGGCAGGCTCACAAAAAGGTAAGTCTGTCCCAGGGCACAAAGCTTGGGAGTCACCAGTCTGCTGATGATACCAAACATCCTCCTTTGCAGTGCAGAGTGATGGACTGAAGATGCATCATTCTTTATTCATTTTCTTGTTTTACATAGAAAAAGAAAAAAAACCTACAAAATAAAATAAAATTTAAAAAAATCCCCAAAAGGAGAAAGGTTCCTAGCCCAAAACACAAGTTCATTGCTCCTTGTTCAAAAAAAGGCTGGATGCTTTCTACTACTGTCTCTCTCATGACCACAGGTAGTGATTCAGAAAAGAGAAGGTTTGTGCCTTGGTCATGTCCTTGCCTCAGCAAAAACCACCTTCCCTGTGAATGCCAGGGAGCTGGGCCCCTGCCAGCATGCTCTCTAACAAGCACCGTGGGAGCTGCAGCTCTGCAGCCTCTGGAACTGCTGTGCCTTGTACTGCCTTGGCTCCAGCGCACCTCAGGCCCTCTGAGAGTGCCTCGCTGCTGCTGCAAACAAGCAGCAGCTGAACATGATTCACATCTTATTATCCATGTAAGTGGTGGTACTTACTGTCTCCAAGGCCCCCTGTGCTAAATAAATTCAAGAATCTGAAGGCAAAAATGTCATTCTGCAATACTGCTTCCAGGAACAATTGCTTCTTGCCTTTCAAGGGAGGTAAGGAGCCTGCCAGGGCACTACGAGTTTTGAAGTAATGCCTGTTGTGGGAAAGAGCCTACACAGTCCATCATTTGCCATCTATGCCCTCGTGTCTGTTGCCTCTGAGGTGTGCAGTGCTTTGCAATGCTGAGCAGAATGAGACAAGAGGGTTGTACAGGACCAGGATCATTGTAGTGGGATGTCTTATGGGACAGTATCGCCCCTGTGCTTTTGTAGAACATTGACAATTCTGCCACAGAGAGAGGAAGGGGAAGGGTGGAATTGCACTGAAGCCAGGGAATTGTTGCCTTACAAAAGAAAATCCTAAACAAAACAAAAACACAAGTAAGCAACTTTTGCCCATTATTTGTATGGAGAAGGCTTTTCATGAAGAATGTGGTTAGAATTTATCTATATATATTTATTTCCCCTGAGAAGCTCAGCACTGAGTGTTAATAGACAGATCAAAGAGCTACTTAGCCACAGGAGCCAGGGAAATTGAACCAGGGCACAAAATAAAAATCCATCTTTTACTGTGTTTAATGTGATTTTGTTCAGAACTGACTTCTGCATGAGTACTTAGGAAAGCCTAAAATCATGAGAAGTTTGAGTTCCTTGAGCCAAACTCTGTGTCCCACTCTCTTTGCTGTTTGTAAAATGACAAGAACATTTCCTGTCTACAGAATGATTTCAGATCTTCCCTGCCTTACCCACTGGTCTTACCACCCTCTTTTGCCTTACTGTTTGCAAGATTATTCCACAGGATCACATACTGTAAAGAAAGGAATAATAGCCTGCTCACCACCACATTTCTGGGTCCTTGACATGTGAATAATGCTGTCCTTCTCAGAGAATGCTAGTAAAAATTTTATCCTTGATTGTGTAGGGGACACATTGTTAAATAAGAGCTGTTCTAAGAAGGTGTTGAATCTTAAATTAAAAAACGAGAGAGAGAGGAAAAAAAAAAAACCAACAGAGTGGGAGGATATTCTTTGAATCCCTCAGATCATAAACTCAGATAGTAACTCAACCTGACAAGGATAAAAAAGATAAAATCCAGATATCTCAAACAGTTCCCCAAATGTCTGGACCACAGCAGTTCTCCTAGGGCTGGAAGCCAATACTGGGTTTCACTGGTAGGAGGTAGAATCTCCCATTTCTTGCTTGCTGCATCTGTGGGCAAAGCCCAGCATTTCAACATCCAGTCCGATTCAGTGAGCCATGCTGGAGCCACTGAATAGTCCAGGTAGTGAGCAAACATATTTTATCTTATCTGGAAGAGAAATTCCTTGTTTGAAAAAGGCCGCTCTTTTCTTCTGTGAAACTAAAATTTGGAAGAGGCTCTTTTTTTTTTTTTTTCTGTGAGACTAAATTTAAAAAGCAGCAGCTGTCTGCAGCTTTTTTGAAGATTAGAATATTAAAATAAACCTTAAAAACCATGGATGCAACTAAGTCTTTGGGAAGAAAAAATTACTACATTAATAATGCAGTTCAACAGTAGCATGATAATCTCAAATTTGGGTTTCAGTCATCCTTTCTTCCCCAGTTTAAGATAAGCTACAAAATAGGCTAGAATTTATGTATTTATTTTTAAAATTAAGAGATGCAAAAATAAATAAGTAAAATGTAAACTCAGCTACATTAATATGCAGGACAGGACTGTGGTTATATAACAAAGTGGGCTTTTGCTTTTTCCAAAATTCACCTTCCTCCTAAGCTGTTTGTTCCTTAGGCTAAGAACAAAAGAGGTTCTGAGTCTTTGCAGCCTGGAGAACTATTTGTGCTCTTCTTCTTTGTAGCAACTTTTTCCATACTTGAAATAATTATCACTCCCCTCAATTATTTCTTCTTTACATTAAACAGACACTTATCTTTTGATCTCTCCTCCCTGTTCGTGCCAGGACAGCTTTTATGCAAAGGTGCAAACCACTGCATATATTAACCATGTATTGCAGGCTCTAAGCTTTCCAGGGGCTTTAACTTGAGGGGGTAATACCTGTCACAGATTTCACAGAGCAGCTTATTTTAGCTGTTCCTGTAAGACTCTGTATGGCATGAAACGTGCTTGATCTCATCTGATCTGTTTCTACCACAGGACAGATAAAAGGAAAAAAACAAAAGCAACGCAGGCAAGGGACATTAGAAAAAAAGAAGTTGTTGGAGATGTAGACTCCCTTTGTATCATAAAATACCCTCCAAAACAGTTAATTAGAGAGTCCTCATTAAGATAAGTCTTATAGGACAATGTTGCCACTGTAGCATGTCTTCCAAGAATTGAGGAGCCTGGGACCCATCAAAAGCAGCACGACTTCACACTTTATTTGACATCCAGCATTTCCACTCCACCTTCCCAAGCAGGCACATAAAACTGGGTCTTACTGCAAAGAACTTCAGCACACCAGACATGGGCCCCTGGCAAAGCAGGTTCCTCGCTGCCTCAAGGCTGATGCCTGGATAAGAGAGGAGTGCATTTGGCAGGGGAGAGGCCTGGCACACAAAAACCAAGGTGTGACTGAACAAGGGTGGGAGAGCTTGCACAGGAAAGTTTAATATTCCAGAGGCACGGAAGCCTCTGAAGTCTGGGGAGCCACATGAAAAGCAGGTGCCTGTCCGGGCACGCGGACTATCGGAGAGAGGATGGGAGGCTCAGCGCCACAATTACGCATCATCTTGTGACTGGTGTGAAAGCTGCCAGGAACCAGGACGCTGCCGCACCGAGCTGATTACTCCCTCGAGACAAGCTGCAAAGTGCTGAGTGCCCAGAGCTGCAAAGGGAAAGCAAGTGAATCAGCAAGGGGCATGTCAGTCCCCAAGCACTGGTGTGGTGCAGAGTTATATCAGCATGAAGGTGATGCACCGAGGTGAAAGCAGAGAGAGATGTTCCTTTGTTTATAAACATGCCAGAGACAACCAGGTTTCTGTGGAAAGTCATTTTATTCCAGAATTCCACACACTCTGTCACAGATCATGCACTTGGACTTTCCCCTTTGCAAATCCACAGCCTCCAGGCCTGGGAGAGATGGGGCATCATCTCTTCACTTCTCACTGCGTGCCCACATGCTAAGAATGAGGGCCCTGATGGCAGCTTGCCAGGGGGCAGAAAGCGGTCTCCTGTTTCCATAATTGCTTTTAAACATGGGAAAAGAAATCCATCTGACTTGAACGATTAGCAGTGGAGCTCAGCAGCAGTGAAACCCACAGCTGAGCAAGTTGGTCCTCACCCTGTAGTTACAGGGAATAAGACGACAATCTCATGGGAAGCTTGTGTGAACTAAGCTACAGCAGAACACACGGAGACATTCTTGGAGCTGAGGCAGCCAGCAGCCCAATGCACACCCTGGGCCTCATAACAATCAATCTGTCTCTGAGCCGCTCTGCCAGGAAAGTGGCTGGGAGCTGCCCTTTTCACATTCAGCTTTAGGTTCTCCTGCTCTGTGCTACAGGCTTGACCAGGAAGGAGCCTACCTATAGGTAAGGCAGCCCTCCAGGCTGTACGTCAACATGTGTACTGCATTTAATACTGAAAGGTGCCAGTTTGAAAGACTCTGCAACATTCTGTTCGACCCACAGAGTCAGCAGCATTACTGGAGGTTTCCTGCATACTTAATCCTACACCTTCTTCCCTGCTTCTATTGCCCCTTATACCTGACCCTGCTCTTAAAATACTCCCAGCTGCAGTGTCCCTGTGACCCATCACATCTTTGGCCTTTGTCAGGACTGCCACTGCCAGGGCAGCTATTGCCTGCTGTGGTGGCTGCCTGTAGGAAGTGATCATTTGCCTCCTGAGAACAGGCTTGTGGCTAGCTCAGAGGAGGGCAAAACTGAAGGGAAGAAATGATGGAGATGGTTGATGCAAGTGAAGTGGAGCAGAGTCTACAGAAAAGGCAAAAAGGCAGCTTCAGTCTCCATTTGATACACAAATTGAGCTCAATAGCAGCAAAAAATGGCCATAAAATATTAATTCATTAGGTTGCCAGGAAGAAGTAAAAGCATTCATGTAAAAAATTATATATATATATACATATACAGATATGTGTGTGACAACTGTTCTCAAATCAGCTCAGACAGTGGCTTCCTCCTGTTTCTATCTCACCTTTTTTATATCTAGAGTTTTAATCATTTCCAACCACATTGCTGTTACAATGTGAAGACCACGGTACTGGAGTCAGCACCAAGTGAGGGGTGATATCATACTGAAGAAATGAGCTTTGGGGGAACTCCTGACAACCCAGTTATTTTAATATTTTTGTTGACCTTCAAGTAATTAAAAACAAGGGGAACTTCCCCCAATAGCCTACAGGCTTCGAGTCTCCTTTGTCTGCTTTTAGGGTAGGAAAGCTGTAATAGGCTAGCCATCAGAAAGGCAGTGGGGGGCAAGGGAAGGAAGAGGGGAAAAAAATCTGGGAACCAGAGTGAAGAGCAATCAACAGTTGACCAACACTCACTGCTGCAAAACTTACAAAACACAAAGTCACACAAATGGGATTCCTGTTAACCTTTGATAGACTACAGACTTTATATACACACACAAACTTCAAAGTACACATCTGGGAGTCTAGAAAATACCAGTGCCCTAAGGATTAAATAATTTAAAATGCAACGTTGCGTTATCACTGTATACAGAATGCTATCTGACACATTAGCTAAAATGGACGGATTGTCCAAGAAAGATGCTCCCTCCCCCATCTCACCAGCACTGCCTCTAAAAAAACCCAGGGTGAAAGACTTCCCTTGGTGGCTCCACTTCTGAAATTCACCTTGAAACTTCTCTGTCAAAGATGGGGGAAGTCCTGAGAGGAAGGGAGGAGAAAAGGAGAAGGATTCCTGCTCCCTCCAAACCCTGCTGCTGTAGTACTCCTCTCCACTGGCTAAGGAGGCTGGACAGCAAGGGGGAAAAAAAGCTGAAAAAGCTGGGAAAAGGCAAATACGTTTCTGTAACAATATCTATGCTGGTCTTTTGAGATACACACACGGTCCCAGACTCAGGGGGACACCTTCTCTCCCACTTCTTGAAGACAGCAGATGGCTTAATGCAGAGTATGAAGAGTCTACAGCCTGAGAGCAGCCATAGACAGGAGCGGGCAGAACTGCACTGCCAACAGGTCCAACCAGACAGAATGGGAAGGTGTGCCCTCACCAGTTTATTAAGAGTATTTGTAAACTGGGAGCACTGGAGAGTCAGCACATGGGAATGAGGAAGGGGATGGACAGCCTCAGTTCTGGGGAGGAGACTAAAACACACAGAGCAGATGGCAAAGCTAATATATTCCTAAATACCAGCTCTGTGTATGTACCCTAACACCAGTGTATGGGACAGACCCTTGCTCATGACACCTGTTCAGTTCTATCACCTTTACAGCCTTAGAGCTGGTGAGAATCTGGCTTGTGTGTGCTTGTTCCAAAGCCCTTTGAGGCATGCAGTCTTGTTTCCACCTCCAGTAAACCAGAACAGCCATAAGCTCTTGGGGAAAGGATGAAAAAAAACCATCCCCATTCCCATGCATGTCTCCCACCCCTCCCCTGTAATCACCCTCTCTTCCTCTAGGCCAGAGACTAAAGAGCTGCCTTGTTATCCACTCCCGAGGCCATTCCCAGCAGATCTGGCTATGCAGGAACAGCAAGCTCTGCTCCTTCAGCCTCATCACACAGCCAGACCACAAAGGTTCTTTCCTCTCCTGTGACAGCTTCAACAAGAATTGCCCATACAGGAGGTTGTGTTGCAGTAGACCGGACAAATCTTGGCCCTTAATCCTGAACCCAGCTTGCAAAGTATGAGAAGGCTCCGTAGGAGCAGGAGCTGTGGGAATTCTCCAATTTCAAGCTCTATAGCCCTAAATATTGCCAGTGTAATCATTATCCACTTAGAAATACAAAAAGAACCCTATCCAAAATATCTCACTCAGTCTGCCCTGCATGACTGGGCCAAAGGGACATAAAAGAAAGGAAAGTGAGACAGTGTGGGACAGCCGAGAAAAAGAAATGGGGCAAAGTCAGGCTGGAGAAAAATAAACAACCTCAGTGCAAGTCTGCTAAAATCATCACTGGATTTACCAGCCCAGTTCCACCTTCTTCAGACCAAAATGGGCTTGCTGCAGTAAGTGGACTACAGAAGAAAGAAATGCATAGTTTGGTTTACTTTTTTGGTAGACACTTAAACTCAGCAGAATTTACGTGATCTCAGAGCTGCAGTTTTAGCCTCTCTTCCCTAGCCAATGGGTACCTGTTGGGGCAGAGACGGTGGAAATGGACCAGTAGCACCAAGAAATTCAGTGGGAGCACCAACTCCACAGCAGGAATTACTAATGAACCAAAAGGGGGACTGGTGAAGAGAGAGAGAGAGGGAGATAGGGAGAAGTGGAGGAGACATAATTTGTAGTAATCAAAGTCTGCATTGGCTAAACCCTATCAACATTTCTGTAGGTAAGGCCCCATTACGTCTGCAGCAAGACCTCTGGCTCTGACAGAGAGCTGTAGAGAGTGTAGCCCAACTCATCCACTTCTTCGGGGGTGAGCTCTGAAAACAAGTTCACCTTGGGGTTCAGGGCACTAGGGAGGACACCTGCCTCCAAGTAGCCAATCAGCCCCTTCAGTGCCTGCAAGAAGCGATCAGCCAGCATGTCCTGGGACCAGTCGGACTCCTCCTGGGAGAGGTGCAGGATGACATTGGTGAGCTGGCTGGCAGTGAGGTGTCCCAGAGCTGGGTTTAACTTGCACACCGCTTTGAAGATCTTGAGGCACAAGCAGCGGCAGCCAGAATCGCCCTGGTCCAGGGCACGGAGGCGAGCCGTTTCCGCTGGCCGCAGGCTCAGTCGCCACAAGTTGTCATTCTGGGCCAAGCGGTGAGGTTTGGCAACGAGGACGATGTCACCCAGTGTCAGGGATGGTAGAAAGTCAATAAAAAGATGCCGATCTGCATCATACTGGACTTCCAGTGTCAAATCTGCTGGGGGAGCTGCTGGACGGATCACATAGTCCAAGAGACTCCCAATTGCTGGCCAGTTGATGGAGCCAGCTACAACTTTCTCAAAGGTGTCTGCTACAGTTTTGGGAGAAAGGTAACCTCCCACCACACAGCGGTCCCAGTAGCTGCTCCCACGAGGAAAGTACTCTGGGTTTTCTCGACGCACCAAGTAGAAGCCAGGAATGTTCATGATAGTGTCCTCCCCGGGGATACATGACCACAGGTTCTGCTCCAGCATCAGAGGTACAATGAGTTGAATGTGGTCAGCTGTCACTACCTTTCACAAGAGAGAAAAGTTGGTAAGAACAAACTTTCTCTCTCCACATTCATTTTATTCACCACCTTTAGATAGCCTTCTGTCCAAAGGAACCTGGAATAAGGATTCAGCTGTCTCACTCGCCTCTCTGCGTGGGATTCCCAGCCTTCCTTTGTTAAAAGGCACTCTGAAGGACTATTTCCAACCATCAGTGGGATAATTCCAAGGTATAGCCAAAGCTAGTGCTTATGTGGGATGTACTATTTAGAGACCTGACATGGACTGCATATAGATGAATCATTCTGCCTCATATTGCTCTAAGTGCTCCTTGGTTGTGAGATGCAGTTGGCCTAGGGCACGGCAACACCACATGACAATTTAAATAGGAGACAGAGTATTAAGTTTCTAGACAAGCTTCCGTTGCCATGGTTTAATAATCCCATGCTACAGCTAGGTACACTGCCCTCACCTGGTCTGCTACATTGTTTGGAAAAGGTCATTAAAGATCCCTTTTCACCAGTGTGATTAAGACCCCAGGTCTAAATTTCACTGGACACTCCATGCTGCATTCCAGAGCTGTGACTCAAACAAAGAAGTGTGCCTCTGAATCACTCACTATAGCCATGGGCATCTTGCCATCAGGGAGATATTGCAGCAGGGACTGCTGTCCAATCCAGGTCTGTCATGCATTAAAGTAAAATAAAGAGTAGGAAAGACTTACATGAATATACAGGACTTCTAAGGGAATATCATGTATTTGGATGGATATAGAGGGATGGAGAGAAAACAGACATCTACCAGAGAAACAGCAAGAAAAACACAGCTAAAAGGAGAGACAGCAGGGAAGGAAAGAAGGACTGAGATATTTTGGAGAAATAAAACAGCAAAAAGCAAAGGCTTTGCAGACAATGACAGAGCAGCCTGGTCACGCCTGTTCAAACAGCACTGCAGAAATCAAGGCTTGGCTCCACAGTGGGAAAGGCAACACCAGGGGCCTTATTGTTGTGCTGAGCCAGCAGTGCCAACAGGGAAGCCTGAAATGCCCCTGCCTGGTCAGCCTCCTGAATAAGGAGCCATGATGTCCCCAGGAGTTACCTGCAGGTCATCGTAGAGGCTGCCACTGAGGTACATGTCCCGCAGGGGCATGTCCGGCAGCTTGGCGCGCAGGAAGCTGCGCAGCTCCGTGCAGATATCCACGGCCGCCTGCTTGGCCCGAGCCTGCTCGTCCGCCGGGATCGCCACCCGCCGCCGGTAGTACGTGAACAGCTTCTCCTGCAGGGACAGACGAAGGCGGGCCTTCTTCAGCTCCACCTGACTCCTCTTGGCAGATGGCTTGGGCTTTGTGGGTCGAAAACAGTCTGCAAGACAGAAGGAAAACTCTTGAGGTTGCAGCTGATTTCGCTGTGAAGTGTTCCGCAGAATGGAATCTGCAAGCGGAACTGCGGTCTCCTAGGTCCCAAAAAGCTCTCGGCAGACATTTTGCAGGCTTTATGCAGGTACCGCTCCAAAGGGACGTGCTGAGGAACTTCAGAACATACTACTACGAGCATCAGAATGGATTAAAACAAGTTACTAGATTTGAAATTTAGCCAGTCTAACATTGTGTACAAGGATGTAATTTTAATGGCTACGTGGGCAGTATCTCAGCTCAATTCCATCAAAAATTCAGTGCTGTTACCAAAAAGTTCAAAAGCTTCCCGTGTGATGCCAGACCAGTGAATAAAACACTTTTGAACAACCAGCACGATCTCTTTGAGTTTTTAACATTGAAACAGATTATTACAAATTACCAGAGAAACCCAGTCCTGGCTAGCATATGAGATCAGGGAAGATTGTGCCACCTGGAAATGAAATAGTTGTTGGGAGTCTGATCAGCACAGTTATTAGGATGATGAGATGACAGATCCCGGGGCTGTCCCAGCTCAGGCCATCATAGCTCCAGTGATATCCCCTTAAACCTTCACTGGACAAAGACCAGAGCGCCCACTCTGAGGCACCATGCAACAACACAAGATTTACATCGCCATCTGAGTTACTAAACAATGTCTGACCTGCACAGATTCTCTGAGCCCCTTTTTTTTTGACTGGTTTCCCAAAGAAATAAGTCAATGCTTCCCATCCGTTCCAGATTTCTCTTAACATGGACCAAGAATTTCAGAAGTCAACAACGAGAATGAAAGAGGAATTACAGATCTAAGAGATCTTTGGAAGGGCTGTAATCCCTAAGGGGTGCAGGAGAAACCCCCAAGTCAGTGGCCCCATTAAAGCAATTGGCTGTTGCAGATTTGTTTGGCAATGGGCATTTGGCCACACAGCATGTGAGGAATGGCTGACCAAGCTGCACACAGACCCATCCAGCCCAGCCTCAGCAGCTGCTGTCACTTGTCCCACTGGGTTCTTTTGGACAGATTTGAGCTTTTTTCGTGTAAAGGAAATAATGCACAAAATCACAGGGAGCTGGATTTCACTGCCTATTTATGAAAAAAATTATTTTTCCATATTGAGTTTTAATTTACTTCTAACTGAAGAATTTAAGACACCATCATCAATGTTTTTATTACTCAGTCCATATGCTTGGGGACTCCAATCAAATGATCTAGACCCCATTTAAGACAGCTGTCTAGCTTTTTAATGTTTCCTCAGTAGAAAACCTATTGCCATCCCAAAGATAACTTCCTTTAAAATAATCTGGAAATCAAGTGAATAGCTTGATTCTGATTTTTAGTTTAAATCTCCAAGTGTAAATCTCTTGAATTGAGTGACCAGGGATAGAAAGTAAAACCATTGAGAAAAAAGAACACATAACAAACACACATAACAAAGCATGGTTGGATTCTAAATTACTGATTATCCCACTCAGAAAGAAAA
The DNA here is from genome assembly GCF_017639235.1 of Corvus kubaryi. Classification (NCBI taxonomy): domain Eukaryota; kingdom Metazoa; phylum Chordata; class Aves; order Passeriformes; family Corvidae; genus Corvus; species Corvus kubaryi. The sequence continues at coordinate 16,189,545 of NW_024582061.1, read as the reverse complement.
CTACAGGGCACTTTCTATAGGCTAATGAAGACAAACTCACTGATAAGCAGCACTAAACAAGGAAACATCAATCCAGAAATTACTCGGAAAATGGTAGGAATAATATAGGAAATACTGATATAAATTGCTAATACATTCACAGCTTGAATACTCCCCCCTTAAAAAGATGCAAGCAAACTGGTATGAAAGGCAACAAAGTACTTGAAAGCAAGGGAATAGTTTTCTATGAGGAAAGATTAGCTATTCAGATTTAAAGGGAAAAAATGAAAGAGAATAAAGCTTAGCACCATGAAGTCATGAGAGGAACAAAGAGTGCAAATAGATGACTATTATTGACTAGTTCCCAATGCCAGTTCTGATTCTTGAAGTTACCAGTGGACCTACTTAAAAGAAAAACATAAAAATCCTGGCCAGAGTATTTTCTTCCCTGCATTCTTTTAAACAAATACAGGGTTTATAGGCCTGGATGAGTCTGTGATGCAGGAGTATGACCGTGCCTCTTACCTGTGTCTGCAGCTGAAGGATCAGTGGGAAGGGTCTGCAGGGAGCGGCTGAGGCTGGTCTTCATGTCCTGGGTCAGCAGGCGTGAAGAGGAGCCCAGCCAGTTTGGCTCTTCCCAGCTTCTCTTTCCCGACTGGCTCAAGCGAGTGGGGCTGCTGGGAGCACTGATTGCCCGGTCGTACATCTAAACCAAGAACAGTTTGAGTGACCGAGGGCTTGCGTTTTATGCAGGCCATCGTCAGTACCCCGGCTCCTTTCGCTGGCCCCTCGCCCCTCCTCGTGGCCCCGGCGCTCACCCGCTTGACGGCCAGCGTGGCGATGCCCAGCATGGCGGCGCCCCCCACGCCCAGCACCAGCCGCGCGTTGGACAGCACGAAGTCGATGGCTGTGCCGATGCCGTTGTCATCCTTCTTCCCCTTGCGCTGCCCAGCGCCTGCCATCTTACCTGCAAGGAGCGGGAGCGTTACGCGCGCGGCCCAGAACGCCCGGCCCTGCCGGCTCACCCCCTTCTCCCACACCTCACACCCCCTGCTCCCGGGGTCTTACCACAGGAAGGGAGCACCTGACCCTGCAGCCTCTTTGATTATGTTCCCTCAAAGAGCTGCCTGTTCTCAGAAGTGCCAGGACAGGACTGACCAAGCAACGAACACATCCAAATTTGATGTGAGCTTTCTAATAATTGAATAGGTTTCATGAAAGAAAGTAGAATTTACTTCCGCAATATTTTGCAATGAAATCCTGCATATTAAGCAAAACCCTATAACCATCCAGCTATTCTTCTTTTAATTTGTGCTTCTCAACCGAAGCACAGCCAATTTACTTTCTAATTTCTAATGTAACAAGTGTAATTTTGCTCACAGACAAGGCACTACATGGTTGGCCAACTGTTTGTCTGGAACAAAGCAGAATCTTCCCCAAGAACTGACAGGCAGTCTCAGAGCTTCCACTCCCAGATTAAATTCTGAACTGTGTCCAATCCCAGATACTTCAAAGACACCCAAGAATCAAGAGTAGAGACCACAACACATCATAAAGGTAACAGCTCCCTTGCCTTCATTTGATGTTTATTCCTGCCCTCGAGGCTGGTGGGTTTGACTCTACAACAAATCATGTAGAACATTGATATGAGTATTTTCTTACATGTGTACTTTTGTGTCCTCCAATTTCCATTTAACCTGACCTTGAGATTTAAATTTAAAGAGTCTCTCTGGCCAACGTGGCCTCAAGCTGTGCTGGGGAAGGCTCAGGCTGGACATCAGGAGGAATTTCCTCATAGAAAGGGTGATTAGACATTGGAATAGGCTGCCCGGGGAGGTAACGGAGTCACCATCCCTGGGGGTGTTTAACCTGGATGTGATACTCAGTGCCACGGTCTAGTTACAAGGTGGTCATCAGTCAAAGATAGGACTCAATGATCTCATAGGTCTTTTCCAACCTAAATGATTCTGTGATGCTGTAAAACAGACCTTACCACCACTGCACCCATAGGTGGATCCCCAGTGAACCTACATGAAAACACCAAGGAACTCTTTCACTGTGGCTTGAGGTCTGTTTTCTGAGTCAGTGTCCAAGATTCTGAGCCAGCCTGCCTGCCTGATTGGGGTGGTTTAAAACTGCCCTTTGTTTTTTCTAAAGCCAAGCCAGGGGGGACGTTCCTGCCTGGATGAACCAAGAATATATTCACTTGTCATCCCCAAGCAGAAAAATCCCTACATTTTTGCAGAGCTCACTGTAACAGCAGCAAGAAGAACGCGGTTATATCATTGGAAATGACCTACCTGTGACCTAATGCATTTGTGAAGAGAACAGGAGAGCCCTCCTGGTGTGCCTGTGGAAGCACCTTCAGGACTTCTTCAAGAAAGTGGTGGGTAGTGAGTGTTAATCATCTCTTCTGGCTGGCGAGGGGATTTTGGAAAGAAGAGGGAGGTAAGTGGGACCAGTGGGAGCTACAGGGAATCTCTAAACCAGGCCCCCGAGCCTGCTCTGCAGGAAAGCCTGCCCCTTCTCCAGCTGCCTTTCCTTGTCCTCCAGCCGCTGCAGCCCCTGGTTCCGGCGGAACTCGCGGCGGATGGAGGCGAGGTAGAAGTCCCGGTCGGTGTAGCGCAGGCCGCGGCCGCGGCGCAGCAGAGCCCGGTACAGAGTCAGCACCGCCTCCCGGGACCACGGGGCCATGGGGGACAAGTGTGCGGCGCGGGCGGGCGGGCGACCTGCAGAGGAGTGACCGAGGGCGGGATCCGGGTCAGCTCTTCCCGAGGGACCCACCGGCCGCCTCCTGCCGCTCCGTGGCGGGCCCCGCTCGGTGCCGGGGCCGCCGGTCCAACGGCGCGGGGTAACGGCCCGGGCGGGGCACGGGGGCCGCTGCAGCCCCGCGGGAGGAGCGCGCCCGCCCCGCACTCACCGGGCTGCGCGCGGGGCCGCTCCGGCGCCGCTCCCGGGGTCACCCAGC
>NW_024582061.1:16155942-16186198 GCF_017639235.1 Corvus kubaryi | reverse complement strand
TAAAAAAGCCCTCTGAGATCGTGGAGTGCAGCCTCTGACCGAACACCACCTTGTCAGCCAGGCCATGGCACTGAGTGCCACGTCCTGTCTTCCCTGAAACGCCTCCAGGGACGGTGACTCCACCACCTCCCTGGGCAGCCCATCCCAATGCCCAGTCACCCTTTCTGTGAAGAAATTCCTCCTAATGTCCAACCCGAACCTCCCCTGGCAGAGGGAAGTGGGTCGATGCTGATCTCAAGGGACTTCTGGGATGCTTTTTACAGACTAACTTATCAAATTCAAGCTCCTTATCTTTGCCTCCAAGGAACCCCCAAGAGACCAGGGCCTGGTCTGGAAGCCTCAAGGCTCCAGGAGAAGGGCAGTAGCTGGCAGCCTCTCTGGGGTCTGCTTGAGCTGATGGAAGGAGACACCCAAAGCCAGAACCTTTTGCCTCTCTTTCCAGGTGCAAATCCCACTTTTCCGTTCTCACCTTCTCTACTATATGTCTACCCTGGGGCATATATATTTCTCCTTAGCCATCCCCTCCTCCCCAGGTCCTACCTAAATATACAACATAATGTGCTGTGCATCCCCAGGAGGGGAGGGTGAGAGAAAGAGCAAATGGTGTGTGACAGAGGAGAGCCACGTCGCTTCGCACGCTTCTCAGCGACACCAGATATGACAGTGATAGAACTGAACAGGAAGAAAAACAGAAGCTCCGGACTGGCTCACTCTGTGCCAATCTCCTCTTGTTCATTTCCTTTCTGCGATAAACAACCCCAATCGTCTTGATCTCTCTGTGAGCGAATTTGCCATGCCCCTAATCAGCCCTTTCTGAGAAGGGCTTACTTGAACTGCAGACAGTATTCCCAGAGAGGCCGTGCTAGTGATTTACATAATAGCATTATCATATTTTCCATATTATTCTCTCCTTCTTCCTTCTGCATGCTAATATTTTGTGTGTTTTTTTTTTTAACCTGCAGCTACTCTCAGAGCCACGGGTTGTGTGACATCCATGTTCTTTCTTGGCTTCTGAAGAACATCTGGAGCTTTTTAATTCTTATGTGCAATTAGTTTTCTCTCTTCTGACCTTGCACATACCCAGTTGATGCTTGTCAAATATGTGGTGTTGCCAGTTTGCCACATTTGCATTTTCCTCAGTCCTTTTTGATCTCCTCAAGAGTCAATAGCTTTGAATCATCTTTTAAAAATGTCTGGTATATTGCTCATCTTTGTTTCCAGCTCATCAGTTCATATACTGGGCTATCCAAGACCTCAGAGGTAGCATTTGTTTTCCCTACACTTAACCTGATGCCAGAATGAAAATCAATCTTTGAACCTTCCTCCCGGCTTCCTGCCTCCTCCTTGGGTTGCTAATTCTCAGAAATACTTCCCTTCTCACAAGAGGGCTCTGTCACACCTGGGCAGGTGTGCTGACATGCCCAGTCCCCAAAACTCTCAAGTCTGGATCAAAACTTGAGCAGCCCCATGTGGCAAACCCCTGGTGCACTACCAATGGGATCTGCCGGGTCAGGCTGAGCAGCGATGGACTTCCCTGCTGCCCTCCTGCCATGGCAACCAAGGACTGCCGCCTCCATAAGCGCCCCCTCCCCAGCCTGGCCCCCTTGGGTTGTGCCTGTTTTGGTGTTTCTCTCTGTTCTTTCCCCCCCAGGCTGGCTGCCAGCTCCCGGGCCCCTGGCCAGCAGCTGCGTGTGCATGTTGTGAGCTCCTCCACCCACACTGTGCAGTGCTTCCAAAGTGCCCCAGCCCTGGCGGGGACGTCACTCGCAGTGCCCACTGCCCAACGTGGGCTGCCCATGTGTGGCCAGGGGCTTCAACCGGCCCCTTCTCTCTTGCAAAGAGGAGGGAGAGTGTCAGGGCTGAGCAGCACATGACCGACGCCACCCCAGCTGCCGTGTGAGTGCCAGACCTCTGGTGACATGTTGGGGGCTGTACACTTGAACTCTACCTTGAGACAGTGAAGCAGGATCCCCCCGTCTCCAGGGTTTCCCAAACTCTGTTGACCTGCTGCACGCAGCTGCTGGGACCCACCCAGCACCCCCAGAGACTTGTGCTGCCCTGAGGGGATGCCTGCCCCAGTGCCCCAATGCCTGCAGAACCCTGTTGCCTGGTGGCTTCTTTGCCCATGGACTCACTGGGAATGGGGTTTCCCCTGTGACTCCAACCTGTGTCACTGTAAGAGAGGGAATTTACTTGCCCTGACTGGGCAAGGTGCAGGCAGAGAGGAGGGAGCACACCTCTGCTGTGCTCCTGGAGAACAATAACAACCTTTGTTACTCGAAATGACCAAGTGAGCTTGAAATATCAAAGGCAGCAAGTGTGACAGGGCACAATAACCCATGCTGTTACCCGCAATAAGACTAAGACATCCCCTGCTGTCCCCCGTCTCCTTAGGAGTCTCCAGAGCTGCCACTCCTCTGCCGGTCTTCTCATGCTTGCAGCCAGTCCTCCCACGCAAGCAGCCACTGCCACAGGCTTTGATGGCTACCAAAAGCAGCAAATGGCTGCCCCTGAGCCCGGCTTGCAGCCAAGTGCCATGCCCAAGACTCCCCACCACCCGTGTTGCAAGGGCAGGACCATTCCCAGCCAGAGAGACATCCCTGTGCTGCCTGTCACCAGCCAGCAAACCCTCCCGGGACAGCAGGGAGGTGAATGTGACCCTCGGAGCTGCAAAAGGCATCCTGGAGGGGCTCTGCAGGGATGGGAAACAAACTGTGCTTGGAAGCAGAAGGCGGGTCTCTTAAAGGAGCCAGAAAGCAGTTCTAAAATGCGAGAGGGAAGATGGATAGTGACCCACCAATGCTACCTGAGCTTGAGCTTAATATCCTTATTATCTTCTAGCAAATGGACCTTGCAGGAGGCCTTTTGGCAGTCTCAGCCCTGTTCAACAGCTCTGTTTAATTGCAGCCCTATTTCTTTATTTTTCTCGAGCAGTTGCAAGGATTAATGGCATTTGTACTTCTGCTCTCCAGCTGTGACAAGGCAGGAGGAGCCGAGGGCCAAGGGTGGCACAGGTGGCTTCATTCCCTGAAGCCCCAGCAGCTTTGATGTTGAGTGCATGTGGGAAGGAAGACAGGTGGTGAGGGAGGAGAGACCATTGATATGCAGCCACCTTTCAAGGAGCATTCCTGATTTAGAGCCGAGACCCACATTTTAGTAGGGACAGCACGGGAAGCCATGCTCAGAGTATGTTTTTGACAGGGGGAAGAAAGGAAAGGTCCCAGCCTTGCTGCGGCTGAAATGGGGCTTTTCAGATCCCCAACCTTCCATCTCTGCAGTGCAGGCGGCTGCAAACACTGTCAGCAGCGAGTGGTCTCCTGTGTGAAGCAGAGCTGCTGTCCCTGTGAGGAGGACACTGAGGAGGCTCAGTTTTATTACCCAACACACTGAAATTGCTTCTGTAGTACTTTTACAACTGGTCTGTGCCCACCTTCACTCTCCGCACGACTCGTGTTTCTTCAACCAAATTTCCCCATGGCTGGGTTTGCTGGGGACTCTTCTCATTACTCCCTGACTAGTAAGATTCCATCCCCTGGCCTCCCCCACCCCATTTTTCACTTTGCACCAGCTGCATGCTGCAAGAGGTTTACAGGGCCGTTCAGAGACCCTGCTTTTTTGAGTGCTGTTGTCCTTGCAATCTTGCATCACTACAACAGCTCCTGTTTTCTGCAGGGGAAGTGTCTGCAGAGAGCAGGGGGCTTACAGCTGGTGGTACCACCTGCCTGGGCTGAGCTGCACATGCTGACCTTGGGCTTTCTCGTGCTCCTTTGTGTGCTGTGCGCTGGGATGAGGGCCCTTCCGGCGTGAAAGTGGGATTTTGGTTTGTGTAAGGGTTATGTAGACTCCAGCTCAGGTGTGGTTTGGTCCCATGTACATGTAGAGCACCCGAGAAGGGCATGGCTGCTGTATCCTGCTGCTTCTCTTCTTTCTCTAACCAAAGGCACCTATTGCACACCTTGCCCCATTAAGTCACGGGCCCTTAGATTTATTTCTGTCCCATTTGCCTGGTTTTGGTTTTGCCCTAGTCTGACATTCACTTCTGGGTAACAGTTTGAGACAAATGCTTTAAAAACACTGCAAAGCAAAAAGAACTGGGCAGATGTTTTCTACATTCTTTTATTTTTGTGTGTATGCCTGGCTCTTAGTAAGTGTCGGGGGGGGGGAAATGATATAACTGATGATTTGTTTCTCTCTCTTTGGAAGAAGTCCAGACTGTAGAACAGGGCTAAAATGCCAGGAAAGAGTTTGCTGCATAAAGGCAGGCTTACGTTATTTGATTTTATACATTCCTTGGATAACATATTTTCTTTAATTTGAGATCCTGGAGAAGTCATTTTACATCTTTATTCAGCACAGCTTATTTGCTCTTCTTCTCAGTTTTCCTTATTTTTAGAAAGGTGAAGTGTGTTCCCAAATTAAATCATTACTGGGGTGGACTTCAGCCAAGAGGATCCATGGTTCAAGCCATAAGGCACACGAAACATAAGAGCAAAACAATGGAGTTTTACATTGTGTTTTGTTTGGCAGGGTGAGGAGAGATATGGCCTTGAAAGATTCGTATTCTTACACAGCTATAGTACATTTTAAAAGACAGTAAGGACTATCTCCATTTCTCACTTTGCTTAAAAAAAATAAGCACACACAGAAATGCTGAAAATGTTGGGATTGCCAGATTCTCCTTAGTTCCAAGTAAAGGTTCATGCCTGGGGACCTCAGAGATGCTTACAGTAACGTCCCAAACATTAGCTGAAGTGGGCTGATCCTTTACCTTTTTGATGATGTGCTTGTCCCTGCTGCAGCTACAAGGGCAGAGCTTGCAGCAGCCTGGCCCCAAGCCAGGCTCCTCAACCAAGCACCCATGGATTATATTCCATATGTCAGCCTCTCACTTCAGTGATTTGGAGCCCCTTCTCCAGATGGGACAGTTTTGCAGCAACAGAGCAAAGCCCTGCAAAGCTTACTCCCAGGTGAAAGTTTGACAGAGCATGTCCAGGAGCCACAGGAACACGTACCACTGCCAGGAAGCAAGAACATGCCTCCCTTCTGCCATGGCTGTGGCCAAATCCTCTCTGTGGCGGTGCTGTGGAAAGCAGGGCAGCCAGTGCCTGCAGCTGTGGGCACGTGAGCACGAAGCCATTTGCTGGTGACGCTCTCCAGGGCTGGGGTGACTCTCCCTGGCTGCTCCACAGGCTGCCTGCCAGCCAGCTGAGACCTCGCTGCTGCCCCAGCTGAGCTGCTAAAGCAGTGAGATTTAGAAGCATAATATAAAATTAGACTAATAATTAAAAATTGACTGGCCCTGCTAAGCAGTACATTAAAACGTGTCCGTACACAGGGAATGAACGTATCCCAGCAACAAAAACAAACAGCTGGCAAAATGGGGTCTGGTATCCCCTTTCCAGCTTTCCGAAAGGTGTCTTAAGTTTATAATGAAGTCACTTTGTTTCCAAGCACGCTGGTGTTTGGAAACAGCATGTCCATCCCTTTAACAGCCAACCGATAGGCAGCAACCAGGAATCAGCTGGAGCCAACCCCTCCATGAGCCAAAGACAGAGGGTCCCTAACAGCCTCCCCACTGAGCAGTGTTGTACAGTGCCCAGGATGAGCACCAGGCATCCATGGCAAAGAGAAAGAGCTTGGGAGAAACCACTGACTTCCAGGCAGGGCACGCCAGAGCTCCTCCATCCTGCATCACCGCATCCAACACCTGCTGGGGTACTGAAATTCTGCAAAACATGCAGGAGTGCTTGGCATCAGATGGCTGGCAGGCTCCTGGTTCAATATGGTGCTTAAGGCTCTGTATCCATACCTAGGATGGATATGGTGTGTTGAGGGACCCTCTGAGCTGGTATACGGGGCTTGTGGTATGACCACATGCTCCTCACTGCTCCTGCAAATGAAGGTCTCCACCCTAGACTGTTTTGTCCAAGACTTAACCCCTCTCGCTCACAGAGGCACTTAGCAGAAGCTCGTGCTTTCCAGGAAAAAAAGGTCTTTTAAAACCTCACAAGAAACAAAAGAAATGCCATTTACATTACCTTTTAAAATAATATGTCAGTAAAGGTTTTGTGTTAGAGGCAAGAAAAACAACATCAGAGAACCTTTGACCTTGTCAACTCTCATTTCTTGGTCTATGCTTATAGACTTACACTCCCCCTCTTGAAAAACTGAAAGTTCAAGCATGCTGGTCCATCAACTATTTTTAGATTATCCCCTGTTGAGGCACAAAAATACAGTGATCACTAAGAACGCTAAAATTTTAATTGTTAATTTTAAGTGGCAGGTTTCTTTCACGTCCTTTGTTCTACAGACTGAAGCAGCAGAATTGCATTCAGCAATGCACAATGCAAGCCTCTAGTTTGATGAGACCCTTCCACAAGAGGAGAATTGAAAACATTAGACTAGTATGGATGAAAGAAAGACAAGGGAATTCACTGAGGAAAATAACTTAGGATACTTACAGTCACTATCTCTAAATGGAATCAGGAATGAACCTGCAGCATAAGAAACTTAAAAGCTAAAAAAATTAAATAGCTGTAGATGGTACATGAGCTTGCAAAAGGCCCTTGCCAAAAGCACTGCAGAGGCCAGATGGTTAGGAGGAATCAGAGCAGGACCAGGCTTTGATACCAAGTAACAGGAACAGCCAAAACTACAGTAGACAGGTTTAAAAATAAACCAAAACAAGGAGGTCATGTTCTCTCACACACTGTGCCAAAAGTCAGCCACCAGAGAGGCATTGCTGCAGAGGGGAGGTTTAATTTGGGGCTCCAGGGTTCCCAGGGCTTTACTTGGAAAAATGGATGCAGCCAAAGGAACAAAGATGATGTCAAGGGACCATTTTATGAGATGATGCTGGTTCCCACAGCCACCAGCTCTTCTGAGACCCACTCAGCAGCCATCATTCCCCACTCATGTGCCTTTACACGTTCATACTCACCTAACACGCAGATTAGGTCTGACATGGGCCTGTAAAATCAGGAATCAATTCCCATATCAGCTAGGCTCCCCTTTCAATATCCCTTCTTGGGAACAGTGTCCTATACCAAGATAGGAAGCTCCCTCACTCCATTTTCCAGCAGCCCCGGGCCAGGCGATCAGAAATAAACACTGCCACACACATGCCTTGGTTTCCTTTAATACTTTTAAAATTTTTTTTTATTTTTATTATTATCTCCTCCTTTTAAGCATCCCTTTAAGGGTGAAATGAAATCCAACCATTTACAGAGAAAATGATTTCAGAATGTACATTTGATTTATCCTTAAAAAAAGTTCATTATTACTTACTGTTTATAAATTACAGAGTTGAAAGGAGCTTTGCAGATGCTCTTATTTTTTCTTTTTAGTTTTTGGCAAGTCCACGCATTCTTTTTCCAAAGCAGGGTGTCCTGGAGCCATTCCAGGAGCAACACCAACAGTAGGTCCAGGTAGACCCCAGGCTCAGAAGTGCTGCTGGACCACCTCCAGGATGATGCTGCATCATCATCCACACAGGCAGGAAAAAACAGTGGTTCAAATTCTTAGTCTTAGAGTATTTCAGATCCCTTCTTAATCCATTACCTGTAGTCCCCAAAACTTTAAAATGTCAGTGTATTGCATTAGAAACAGTTCTTCTTTCTTGATGCTGGATCTGAGCTCCTCATGCCACCCCCTTACCCTCCAGCTCCCCTTCCCTTTCCATAACAAGAGTGACTTTGTCCAATGTCTCAGAAATCAGAAAGGAGAGGTTTAGGGAGGGTAGGGAGAACACAATGATGGAGGGATACAGGATCCATTCCCCCACTCACTTTGTTCCTTTCTCGCCAAGGTTAGAGGTCAGTGAGGCCAGGACAAGCCATCCCTTCCCTCTTCACCACCAGTGTTCACTAATGGAACCAGGAGTGACCCTGGGCATGTGTCTTCACAGTGCAGAGGCATAGCAGCCACAGAGATTGCCGGCAGGAGCTGGGACACAGGGCGAGAGCCCCAGGGATACTGAGGAGGGGAAGAGACACCATCCCCATGAGGAAACAGCAAGGCAGGCAGAGGGGAATGAACACCCATTCTGCTCTGACACTCTCCCACATTCCAACTCGGTTTCTTTGTTTACCTGTCACAGAGACACACAGCAGGCTAGCCTGGGCAGCACAACAGCAAACACTTCAGCAGGACACAGGGATCAGACAAAGCAACAGCAGGAGCAGGCTGGAGCATGTCACCCTCCATACCAACCACAGGCACAAAGTCACCGTGTCCTTTCTGTCACTTGGGCGTGGCATTACCCCCCAGACAGGCAAAGGTGTCTAACCTGCCCTACTCCCTCTGCTTTAGCAAGCTCACCTGCTGCAGGTCCACCAAAGCCCATGTCCCCCTTTCACTGGGGGCAAAGGAGGAAAAGGCGCTTTCCAGTCCAAAGCCATGCATGGGCACACAATCTCTTTCTAGGTGGGAAGCACAAAGAAAGACAACAAGACAGACAGAAGTGCAATGCTTGCGTGTGCCACACACTGCTTCACTTCTTCCTGGCCCTCCTTTTTACCAATCTGAAGGTAAAAAAGGTTTTGGGAATGAAAAAGCACAAGGCTGAAGAGGGCTGCAGGAAAAGTATGGTAATGCATTCCCTCCATCCATTGGACAGTTTGGCCCAAGAGAGAGCAGGATTCACTGGCCACTGTCTGTGGGCTCCCACAACCCACAGACACCAGGCTCTGGTAGTCCGATCCCAGTTCCAGCCAGGACAAGGTTCTTGGTCTTTGCCTTCTCAAATCTCAGCACCTGGTTCAGATAAGATGAAGGAGCCTCAGTGCTCACCTCAGAGTCCAGCACTGGGAAACAAGGATCTAACACAAACCTGCCTCCTGCTTTGCCTCTCTCACCACCTCACACACCCAACATACTTTGACTTCCCTCTTGTGGCAGCTGCCTGGAGGGGTGGCTGCCCCACTCGGAGCTGGCTGCAGAGGTCCCAGCAGGCAGCACAGGCAAGGCTGAGCAGAGGGTAAGCCACCACCTTGGAAAATCACTGTGTGAAAGCCAGCTTAGTAGTGTCTGTTCCCTCCAGGGACAAGACGGAAGATTTTTAATGACAAGCACTCTAGCTCCCTAGGGATAATCAACACAGGGTTAGCCAGACAAATTAGACAGAAACATTGACTGGTTTGGCCTTAAGTCAAAAAAATATTTAAACAATTCTTGAGAAAAAGAAACAGTAAAGAATGCATTTCATCTGTAAAGCCCCTTCCTCCCACTACAACAGAAGTCTGGTTTAAATTTAATTTCCTAAGAATAAGGAAGTGAGTAAGTCCAGGAGGCAGGCAGGGCAGAAGTTCTGCAGAAGAGCCCCAGCATTCCTATTCCAGCAACACTTTCTTCTCCAGCCCAAGGGAGCAGAAGGGAGAGGCAAATCAGAGGGAGAAGAAGAGAATGGTGGAGCAAATAATGGAGGAGAGAAGGCAACGGGCTGTACTTCAGGAACTGAGAAGCAGATACTGCAGCCATAGACTTACCAAACTCCCGAGAGACAAGGGCCATACCTCAATTGAAAACATCACTGCTGTGCACTAAAATCCCCAAGGATGGTCATGCACGGGGAAGGGCTGGTATCAGAGGAGAGGCTGCTCCCACTGTGGGAGATAATGAGGTGCAGCCCCAGCAAACATCAACTTTAGCTCCTGCTGAAGTGGGGATCTGGTGCTGCCAAAGTACCCACGCAAAGACTGGCTCATCTTTCTGTTCTGTCTCCAGCAAAGCCTGGCACTGGCCTTGGATTATCATCACTGAGACGAGGCAAAGCCAAAAGGTCAAAGAGCAGACCTCAGGCTCCCTCCCCAGAGTAAAAAAGAGAAATGGCTTCTTCCTTCCATACTTGTCTGCTGCTGAATTGCATGAGCTAACACACCTGCTCTCCTCCAGCTGTCCCTGGGAAAAGCATCTTCCCCTTGTGCTGCATCCTCAGTGCTGTGGCTTTCATCTTGCTTAATACAGGCTCCTTTCTCAGCTGGGACCCCATTTCTCTATAATCTCTCTACACCCAAGACCTCCACACAGTTGCTCAGCACCAGGACCCCATGACTGTGACAGGAGTTCATTCTGCTACATCAAGAAGTCTGCACTTAAAAAAGCTACAACTTCCCTTTGGGAGAAGAGCATTCTGCCTAGCAAAGTTTGTCTGTCCACCCAGTTCCCAAAGGGGCTTCTCCGCCTGTGGGGAAGACACAACAGAACTGAGAACAGTGATTTAAAAAACAAAAAACAATAAAAATAATAACAAAAAAGAGGTTCCTTCAGTTGTTCCAAGCAGGCATTATGGCACACAAGATGTGGAAGGAGCTAAGGTGAACTGCATCTCAATTTGATTAGAAAAGGACATTAATCTTCAATTCTGTTTCAGCCTCAGCCTTATTAGGCAACGAAGTTATTTTCATTGACAATTTTCTCTTCTCTAGAGAGGGGACTAGGAGGGAAAAAGAGAGAGAGACGTAGGTAGGAATGAAGCAAAAGGGTGGCACGTGCTGGACAACACGGGACCATGGAGCCCTGATGGAGTTAAGGGCCATGAAAACCTTCCTGCTTTAGAACAGCTGGCCAGAAGGGCCACACTTCTTTGTGCCAACGCTTTCCTCTTTCTCCTCCTCCACATGATTTCTGCTTGGAACATGAGTCAGTCTTTCCACTGCAAGGCTAAGAGAGCAAGTTCATTATGTTTTTCACCCTCTGCCCACTACGACCCAGGCTCTGGGCACCCTGTCAAGCCATCTGCTTAGGAAGGGTGGTGGTAAGGCTGGAGACAAGAATCTGCCTCCTCAGTGAGCTGAATCAATCCAATGCAACAGCAGATCCTCATTGCTCTTGCCTGGCAAACTGCACAGACACCAGCCCAACCAGCTGCAACTAGTGCCCTCCTCTAATTGCCTCTCCTCTCCATGGTCTTGTCCACACGGCCCAGGCTGCAAATGTGGGCTGCACACACTCTCTGGATTGCACGGTGGTCCCCAAACAGTCTCTCGGCCCCAGGGAGAAACTGCCCATGGCCTGTTTCTTCATGAGCTCACTCACACCCTAAGGGCAGACAGATGGATCCTATGCCTTGACAGGCTTTGTTTTCCCCCAACAATCAGGACTTTGCCCTTCCTCTTCTCCCTTTTATTACCCCATGGTCAGAAGGAATAGTCAGCACATGTAAGCAGCAGCCCTGCTGCAGGCACAGCCTATGGGGCTCTAGAGGCAGCCAGTGAGGCATGCAGCTGTCCCACATGTGTAGCACTGCTGTGCAGAGCCAATGCTCTCCCTGGTCCTCTCCTATGAATTTCCCAACAAGTCATCCATGTCAAGACTGAGATCACAGCTTCTGCAAGCACACACAGCCAAACCCCACTATGTCCTGGGCCGCGGGCCCCCCCCCCCCCCAAATACTGGTAGCAAACACCCAGGTGCACACCAAACCCATGCATGTGAGCACTCATGCACACAAGCAACCATGCACTTGCAGACATACACTCCCACCATCCGAGTGCCCTGCAGCCTATCCCAGCTCCAACAGAAACACGTACTGCAGGCAAGATGCTTTGGCTTCTGCAGGACAAGTCCATGCAGTGTTGCAAGGGCAGGGGAGGAAAATGAGCAGAAAAAACCCTCAAAACCCAGCTTTCTCCTCTGCTTCCTATCTGCCTGCTCCAGGATTGGTGGAGTACTGGGGCAAGATCCAGCCCAGGATAGATGCATTATGCCTGTGCAGGGGACTGCATCTTGGGGAGGATACCTTGGAAGCAAAGGATTTCCCCAAAATACCCTTTGAATATAGAGGTATACAAAAAACCCCACAAAAAACAGCATACTGAGATGCTTTTGCACATTCACTCATCCAAAAAATGCCAATGACACACATCTGCACAAGCAACCACTCAGAAGAGTTTGTGCCTGCTGACTCACATGCTCACTGAATAGCCCAGGCTTGCATCTATGCTTGCTCCAATCCACAGAGGATGAGGGTGGATGGGAACAGCTGCCCTCTCTCCCCATGGGACCCTCCCAGCCTCCCCCAGGGGAAAATCTGCCAGCTGGCTGCAGAGATTCTCTCCAGCCAGCAGGAGAGGTTCAGAAGATACAAGAAAGTCTTTATGCTACTACAGAACAGGTCCCCAGCACCTCTTCCTCCTGTCCAGGCCTCCCTTCATGT
This sequence comes from Corvus kubaryi, assembly GCF_017639235.1. NCBI lineage: Eukaryota > Metazoa > Chordata > Aves > Passeriformes > Corvidae > Corvus > Corvus kubaryi. The sequence goes on along the minus strand of NW_024582061.1, from coordinate 16,174,044 downwards.
GACTGAGGAATTTGGGTTCCCAGGCATCACCCTGGGATGAAGGGAAGAAGAACAGGAAGTGAGGGAGGGCAGAGACCCCAGAAAAATAGCACACCCTGCCCATAAACAAAAGAAACAAAAGAAGAAAAGGAACAGATGAAAACACCCAACTCTTTCCCTTTGTTGTGAAGTTCTGATTTCCCACCCAAGCCTGAGCCTTGGTGGCCTCACCCAGTACCCTCCGCCTTTCGGTAGGGGTTCTCCAGCAAGTAGCGGAACCGCTGGTAGTTCTTGAGCAGGTACTTGGGAGCATACATCTGCTCCTTGGGGTCGGCAGGAGGATACTCCTGCATAGTACCATCAAACCAGCCACCAGTCCGGATCAGCTCCCGGATATAATTGAGGTCTCGTTTATCCTCATAGTCACCCCAGCGGGGGAAGTCCCCATTCTGGGCTGACACCAGTTTGAAGTAGATCCCCTCTGGGGTGAAACACCAGGAGCAGTGCCAGCCAGCAAAGTGGAGGGGGCTGCCCAGTGACCACTGCACCAGGATGTGTCCTGTGCTGTTCTCATACTGCCGAAACCCAGGCATGGTGTAGTACTCACGGCGTCGCAAACGTATCCCATCGTTAGCATAGACAGCCTGGAGCATCCCCATGGTGCAGCCTGAGACCACCTCCAAGGTGCCCGGCTGCTTCCAGAAGAAGCCATAGAGCGACTTGCGCATGTGAAAGGCGAAGGGCTCCGTCCAGCCATCGTAGAGCTTGAGGAAGAGCACGCCATCGCGGGCTGGGATCTCATCAGCATCATCAATGATGAAGACATCGTCTGGGCGCAGGTTGCGCAGGCGGGAGATGCCGTCCCGGGTGAGGAAGGTACGCAGGTAATCGTCAGCAATCCAGCCGTCCTGGCGGCCGCCAGGGGGAAAGTGGTCCAGGAAGACGTAGAGCACCTTGTGGCGGATGTAGTCGAAGGAGCCGTTGAGGAGCATCTCGCGGAACTTGAGGGGCCGCGGCTCTCCGTAGGCTGTGAAGTTGGACTCGCACACCACGAAAGCATCCACCACGTCTCCCAGCTCATGGAAGCGGACATCCAGCAGGTCAAACTCATGGTTGACGTTGATAGCATTGATGACCCGCCGGGGGATCTCCCGCGGCACGAGGCGGTCCTTGGTGGGCAGGTTGGAGTACTGGACCACGGTGGGGACCCCGCAGCTGGGGCCGTGCCAGCCCGGCAGACACACACACTCCACCCACTTGCGCCGCTTGGTTCCGCTGGCGCTCAGCGGCTTCCGAGCCGGCCGCCCCGAGGCTGCGCCATCCGCTCGCTCCTCCTGCCGACCTCCCACGGGTGGCTTCTCCAACACCTTGGTGCCTGGCTTAAAGCAAACGCCACCGGCTTTGGTACGGACAAAGTATTCCATTGAGTCTTCTGGCAGGACGAACTCAACCTTGTGCAGCTCTTCGCTGGCTCTGCTGGGAGGCAGGGGCTGGAGCAAGGGGGAGTGGGAGTACAGGGGTGTGCGGAGGAACTCTGCACCCCCTGGCTCAGGGCTGACCTGAGGCGTGACGGGGGCATTGTTCCAGAAGAAGCTGGAGACGAGGTTGGGACTAAGCGAAGCCAGCTCCCTGGGGAAGGTGACATAGGAAAGGGCCTTGAGGAAGTGCAAGAAGGAGATGAGGCAGAGACCAGCCATGCAGAGAGTCAGAAAGAGTTTATGGCGTCTCATCTTCATCCTGTGGAAGAGCCACGAAAAGGAAAGTCACATTCAATAGTTACTGAGGTGCAAAAGTTTACCACCATTAGAAAAACAGGCTGGGGAAGGCAGGAATGCTGGTTCAAATTCAGCATTCATTTAGAGACTTGACTCCCAAGAACTACACCCCCACCCCCTGCCATCTTCAGTGAGCCTTTTGCTTCAGCTGGGTTACACCAAGCTGAACTTCTAGATCAGTCTCATAAATCCACAAAGACAAGAAAGGCACTGGCAACAGGGTAGAAAGACAGGAAATCCAGAATAACAGGAATTCATGATCTAGTGAACTCACCACACTTGGCAGATTTGTCCCTATTCACTGATGGGAATTAAATGAATGTAAACCTCCTCAGAGGTGCATCACCAGAGAGGTGGGAGAAAATGAAGAGAGCCAAGAGCAGGAAGGGTGAGAGAACTGGGGGGGGGGGGGGCATGGCTGAAACATGACCGGTGCAAGAGAGGCAGTTTTAAAGGACCAAGATCATTAGTCAGACTACCAGAGGCAGCCTACACTCTCCAAATCCTTTCAGTGTTTGTTCAACACACACCCTAAAAAACCACCCTTGTTCTCAGGAAATACTACCCAAGTTCACATGGGGGACAGGAAAACAACAATAAAATTAAGATCCTGTCACATTTATTCTTCTCCCACCTGTGATTCTCAAGTCCTCTATATCTCCATATGTTGCCTTTTGCTTTTCATTTTCTGCGGACCAGATGCTGAGGTTTTTCTGCATCTGGATCAAGCTGACAAAAATAAATGCCTAGCTGTCTCTGCCGGTAATACTGTGCCATCATGATGGATCCATGTCAGGCCAGGAAGAAGCCAGTGGTGCAGAGCCCTTCCCTCCAAACAACATGAAATATCGCCTTCCTCCTCCCCTCCTCCAGCCCAGGCAGGGAACACAGAGCTGCTGTCAGGCAGAGGAGTGACTGAAGAATACAATTCAGAAAAAGGACCAAAAAAAAAAAAAGAAAAAAGAAAAAAAAAAAAAACAACCCCCTAATCTCACACAATACTCCACCAAGGAAAAGTAGAAAAGACGTTCGCCATCTGCTGTGTAGGGAAAGGCAAGTTGGGGCGAAAATAGGTACGGGAAAAAGGTCATCCTAAAGTCCTTTTCAAGGCAGAGGCTGTCCCAGAGCATAACACCCTTCCTGCAGTGACAGACAAAGAGGCAGAGATCCCCATGCATGCGATACATACCACTTCATCCCCCCTACCTGCTCCATTTTGGTGGCTCTCTCCCTGGTGCAGTCTCCCTGCCAGGGCCAAAGTTCCTGAGAGGCACCATCACTTAAAAGCTTCCACCTGGCACACGGTGGTGCCAGCAACACCTTCCCCGGAGGCAGTCCCTGCTCCTGGGGCTCACGGGGGAGCTGCCCCACACATGGCTGTCCCAAGGGCTCCTCAAGGCTGACACATGGGGGCAGAAGGAAGAAGAACCCAACCTGCTCTCACCACTTCACAGGGCATTAGGTAAAGTACAGCAAGGCATGTTTACTGATTAACTTAAGGAGAATTTCATACTAATGTGAAAAGCCATAAAGCATTTAGACAGATGGCAACCACCCAAAGGAAAACATATCTGGCTCTCCACAGATGGCTCTGACATGGACTCTGGGAGAGGGGTCGTCCACAGTTGTACCTTACAGCTCAGCAATAGCATTTCCGGACACTTGGCAGTCACTTTTTTTAGTAGAAGTCACCATCCACTGACATTGTCCCCAGCGCTCGGGTGGCAGGCCAAGGAGCCCCAGATTAAGCTCTGACTGAAGGACTGCAAGCCTGAAGCTGGTGGAAAAATTACAGCATGGCCATGGGAGGGGAAAATATTGAAAGAAAAATAAACAAGGAAAAAGGAGAGAGAGCTTGATTCTATTGGTTAATGTTTAGTAGGTGTTTTGATATACTTTGCCACGACACAAGTCGGCAGCAGGGCACGGTGCTGGCTCTGGGTGCCACTGGGAGACCATCTTGTTGGGCAGGTGGAAAGGGAGGAAATGGTGGCTCTCCTCAGGGGGCTACGCTAGGGCAGACCCTCAACTCCAGCACCCATCCACCACAGCTCCACAGCCCGACTTCACACGCCTGGTCACAGCCCAGCTAGTGGGAGGTCACCTTTGTGGTGGGCCCAGGCATGATGGGGCTGGATATTCTGTTAAAAGTCATAAAGGATCATCTGGGGGCTTGCTGTCAAGCTTTCTCCATGGGGCAAAACAAGAGACTGCAGAAAACCCCATGAGCATCTCATTGTATCCATGATATATTTTCTTCCTTAAGGCTCTGTTAATGTCTTGCAGAAGCAGCAAGATCATTTGTAAGGTAGAGGAATACTCAGTGCCTTTTCCTTGCACATCACCAGTTTTTACTCTGTCTTGAAGTGTGGGGAAGAGAAGAGCACAAGGAAGCCAAACCCCCACTAAATTAGCAGGAACTGGCTGTCAGGAGAAAGTGTCCCTCACTGGTAAATGGGTATAGCTTTCTCCAGTCGGGTGCCTGGTGACTTCTCCAAGGCAATACTTCCAGACACCAGGCTGCTCTCTAAGACACTGAAACCTGGGCAAAATGAACAGCTGAGCTGCTCCAAATCACCAGCTGCCAGGAAATGCTGGTTTCACTCTAGCTCCTACAGGACACACAAATGCAGGGCAGCCAGCTTCCTCTGGGCCAGCCCAGGGCTGAAGGCAAGTGCTGAAGGAATCACACAAAGGCACATCATCTTTGTCTCAGATGGCCTCGATGCTCTGCATGCCACGGTAAATTCCCCAGACAAAAAGCCGTAACTCTTGACGTGCAACAAACTGCTCCACTTTCTGAGATGTAGTGTGCCATGTCAACATAGGAGGACACATGGTTTTAGGAAGCATTGCATATTTTCCTCACTTGACATTTGCATACATCAGTATCTGTCAGGCTCAGCATGTGGCTCTGCAGCTCTTCACCCACGGGCACAACGAGCTCTGCCTCCGTTCCTGCTCAGGGCTGGTGTGCACAGCCCTCCCCGGCAAGCTGGCCCTGCAGTACCCTCTGCTGTTCTGCTGCTGACATGGCCCAGGAGGCAATTTTCACTGCTCAGCTGGCTTTGTTAGGGAGTGGGAACACAAACCCATTTCCTAACCCCTCCTGGAAGAGGGGAAGCAAAGAAGAAAGGTGTGTCCTTTTCAAAATCTCTTCCCTGGGAACCACCTTCATTCTCACATGCCAGGGATTCTTCTGCCAGGGTGTGGAGAACACTCACGCACCCCTGGGTGAGCCAAGATGCTAAATACCATCAGTCATGTATCTGTTCCCATATCCTCTGATCAGCCTGCAGTGAAAGACATGTCTGATGGCAGCTAGTTGGAGACAAAGGCCAGCAAGGGAGGATTACCCACTCTCCCTATCCAAAACATTAACATGTGGTGGAAATGGGAAAGGAGGTACCTTGCCTGAGGGAGACATCTAAGTTTGTCACAGAAGAGACCAGCTGCTCCAACACAAAGCAGCCATCAGTGACCAGGAACACAGAAAACAGCAAGAAGAGGTATTTCCCTTCTGACAATTTTGACTGAGGAAGGCAAGAAAAAGTCAGCTTTATCTCCAGGAGAGTGATCAAGTTGCTGTCAGGTTTAAAACAGCAGCAAGAAAAGCTTTAATGTTCAAGTAGAAGAAAAAGCCTGAAGTGGTATGGACAGTCAGCTCCATTAAGACAAGCTCTTTAGGGAACGCATAGTTATAAACCACTTTAGCAACACTCAGTCCTGTAAAGACAAGCTGGAAGCTTCTTTTTGTAAGGGATCCCTTTGATATTTCCTTGCTTGAAGTTCTGTCTCTACCATGCAGGGGAAGGGCTTTCAGAAAAGGAGGAAAGCCAGAAGTGTTATGCACATGAGTTATCCCCAGGCACCTCTTACCATTTTAGTGACCAGTTGATTTATACCATCCTGAAATAATATACCTATTTTTCAAGAAGCCAGAGAGCAAGATATGCACTGATAAGAGCTGGCAGTTCACCAGCCTCAATGTTCTCTTCTGGAGAACACTGGCAAGAGGCCACACAACAGGCTGCTGGATACAGGCTACCCTGTCTTGTTAGGGCATGGGACCCAAGACTCCTTAGACCTCTCCCATGGTTACAGGGAAAAAGCAGCTGTGGAGAACAAGTCAGAGCAGAAGCTTCTGGTTCTCCCCTGATACCAAAATGCTCATCTCCTCTGCTTAAAGTTATCCCTTAACACCCATGCAGAAACATATTTGCAGATCACTCGGACACTTCAACACAAAGCAACAATTCAAATTAGAATTGCTTTCGCATGGCAGATTAAAACCCAGTATGACTTCCATCCCCCACTCCACACTGAAAGCCCAACTCTCTCATTGCTCCAGCTAGAGACAAATGGAGCAGGCTCCACTAGGTTCTACCTGGCATCCCCAAGCGCAGGAACCACAGCAGGCATCAGAGCCACAGTACCTCTAAACTCTCTAAAAATCTCAAGTTACTTTTGTCCTGCAAACATCCACAGGAGGAGAAACCATAAAACTTAGTATTTGTCAACAGTTAAAACAAGCTCAGGGACAGCAGGACTGTGCTTTGCTTAAGGGTAGGAAAAGAAGATTATCCTACATTGCAGGAAAATCTGAGAGAAGCAGGACGTACCAGAAGGCAGCGAGGGCTCAGCATCTCTCTCACATGAAGGATGCCACGGTGTTTTTGGGGACTGCAAGCTACAAGGACATCAGCAAGAAGCTCTGGCAGTCACAGCACAAGGTGCTTTGAATGTAAGCAGGTCCATATCGGCTTCCCTTCAAGTTCCAAGGACAGAATACAACATTCTTCCGTGTCCTTCATCAAGAGCTGCTGCCCACAGCACTAATGCAAAACAGCAATACCTCACACTCCGTGTTTCCTTTGCAGCCTCAAGGCATCTGACCACAAGGTGCCACTGACTTGCTGCCAGCCCAAACAGCTGGACTGAGCCATCCAGCAGAGTCACTCTCCAAGCAAGGTCAGGTTGAGGGAGAGCAAGGCTCTGTCCCAAGCACCTTCCCTCCATTTCTGCAGGGAGGTAAGAAGAGTGGTAAGGTAACCACTCAAGAGCACGCCACCATAACTTCCATTTGCCTCCCAGAGCTGCCGCCATCCACGCACCAGTAACAGGTCTCATCAAGTCAGAAAGAAAACTGGACTGAGGAAAAAAGATAGCTAAAGGCTGAATCTACACAAAACTAAGGTGAGGTTGGCCAGGGAAGGGTGACAGCACAGCACAAAGAAAGGCACTACGTTCCCCTTCCCAGGAAGACAGGCACAGGATGTACATGTTAACCACAAGCCTCCAGATTGTGTGCAAGACCTTGTTAAGTCTCAACAGACCTGCAGCATCTACAGTCAAAACCCAAACAAACCAGGTGTCTCTTTTGTGCATTCTTCTAGGAGACCCAAGTGCCCCACAGCAGCAGCTACTATCTGCTGCACACAGAAACTAAGATGAATGCAACACAAAGCCTCCAGCTTTTTCAGCGCTGTGGCTGCTCACATCTTCACCTCTGCAAGCACAGTACCTCCAGACTCCACACCTTTCATGGGCTTTCACTGTTTCACCGTTCTCCCAAGTGTCTTGTCCTGCTCTTCAGTGGACTAAGCCTTGGTTATTTTAGATGCCACACCTCCAGTCGCAGCGACACAGCTGCACACTGTCAGACAAAGCAGCTCTTAACCCTCTCTACAGAACACATGGCACCTGGAGATAAAGTGGTCTTTGTTGACAGGATTTTGTCTCAAGACTCATCTTCCAGAAGTCAGCAGAACAGACCAGCACCTGAAGACCTTCAGAGTCCATTATAAAACCTTCCACTCAAACAGACTGTTCTTACTGTAGCTACCATATTACTAATAGCAGCATAATGATATAATTCCCCAACCCCCAGTTTAAAAGAAGATCTCAGAGAAGACTAGAAAACTCTAGTGAAATCCAGTAATGGCCTAAAGACACCAATTTAATTTTATCCAAGAAGTACTTGAACGTCACAAGGGTGCAGTACTGCATGCTAAAGGAAACTAAGCTGGATTTCCAACTCCACTGGAATCTATCAAATATTCTTCTCAGTATCCTTCAGATATGCTGGGCTCCCTTGTAGCTAATCTCCTCTCTCCAGTTAAATCCAGTCTCACCATAGGAATTTCCACAGCTTCAGAGATGCTTCTGCACACTCTAATCCTTCACAGGCTCTCAGAAGGCGCACCTTTAATTTCTCAGTGTCACTAGTCTAAGTGCTCTTTCCGCTAAAGGAGAAGAGGCAGCTCTCTCCCTTGCTTCTGCCTGATATCCTGGAAGGATACTCTTCCTCAACCCTGCTTATTGCCTCCTCAAAACATCTGGTTCCACGAAGTCTGTGTGATGGCCCTGGAGATTGCGTCACCACTTGGCTCCAAGGTTGGGCCTCTCTGGACATCAGAGGGTGAGCTGAGGCATTGCTCATTGCACTCACCCAGGATGCAAGGCCCTTCTCCCAGACAAACACGGGACTGCTGCTGCTCCAGCAGCACAGCAGTCAGTCACTGCAAAACGGAGCTGGTTAGGACTTCTGCTTATTGATTTTGGTATCTTACAGGGAAGGAATGCTCCATCATGAGGAATAGGAAAGAGAAAAGGGACAACACTACACAAAAAAGCAACTTACGTCTTCAGACAGACCGTGGGGTAATCAAAGAAATATGCAAGATCTCCCTGCTAGTCTTGATGCCTTGCAGAGAGTGACAGGTCAAAAGCATGTTGTCCCAGGACAAAATCAAATCATGCTTCTAGAGATTTCAAGTAAGGCATGTGACAACACAGGCTGTTGTGTCAGAGGTTCTCCCCCCTCCCTCACCACCATCACAGCTTACCCATCCCTCAGTTGTCAGTTGTATGAACTCAAGTTGTCAATCACATGAAAGTCTGCTTTTACAGCCATATCAGCAGCAGATCTAACTGGGTTAAAAATAAAGTTGAAGAAAATGCCTAGGCATGGGAACAAGCAGCTGACCAGCAGAAACTTTCAAATTATTTCACCAGTTCACTTCTGATCAGAACATGTAGATGTAGATACATCCTCAGACACTCAAAATTACAGGACTGTAGGCACTGTTCATCTAACCAAATCTCCAACAAGGTGCCCTTTCAACCACCATAAGCTCACAAATTCTTCCCAGCAGCATCAGAGAAGGAGCACATCTCAAGGAGGCAACTGGAAGAACCAGCAGCAGCAGGTAACTGCTTCCAGTGCAGATCCTGGCAGGCACTCCATGTAGGCCAAGCAAGTGGAGTACAAGCCACAAATCCTGAGAACAGCTCCAAGATGAACAGTCCAGATTATCCTCAGGCCTGCGGGTCCACGGGTGAAGAGCACGTGGCAGACACGCCAGATGAGGCACACAAACCCTGTGCAAAGGAAGCAGGAGAATCCCTGGGACTGCGTGACAGCCCAAGCAACAGGGAGATGCAGGTTGTGCAGCTCAGAGGAAGGTGAAGTGGGTGCCCTGTGGGCCTGGAGCAAGGCACTTAAAAGAGGAAGGAGGCAAGAAACACTTGATGCCATGGTGATGGGTGAAGTGCACAGACCCACGCAGGCAGGAGAAACCACGTTAACTCCAGCTATTTTTGAAGCGGGTGGCAGTTGTTTGTGCACGCCCAGGATAAAAGCTCTCCAAGATGGATTGAGGAGGGGCATAATTAAGCCCCAGGAAGACAATAAACAAAGCAAGGCCATGGAATAGCAGCAAGATCCTAGCGGCCAGGAGAAGAGCTGGCCCTCCATCCCCACCCTCTTCCCTCCCCCATCCATCACCAACTACTTGGGGTTTGGCAGTGTGCTCACTTTCCCACAGTAGCCGATCTATTACTGTTTGGAAGAGCCTCTTCCTTCCCCTCCTCCCCTCCTTTTCAGGCCACAGGGGTCCTGCTTGGCAGCCCCCGGATCCCCCTCTACTCTGAATATCTGGTGACCAGCCAATCCCATGCAAAGAGCATTAACCCCTCTTCACCAGGAACAGCCGGAGAAACCTGACTCCATGCTGAGAGGTTTCTCCAGGGTGTCTCTCCCTCCTCTCCTCCCCTTCCCCAACCCCCCGCTGCTCATTCTCCAGCCTTTTTTCCCCCCCTTTCCTTTCATTTCTCAAAAACTAACTCCAGCCCAGGGAGTAGTCACATCTTTCTGAGAATGTTACACAAGCCCATGGGAATTTTTCTTGGACCATGAACAGACCCTTATTTATTTGTCTCTTCTGCCTTTGTTCTTCATTTCCTCTTTCAAGACTTAGGCAAGACCTCAACACAGTGCTGCCTGGATCCCCTGCTGCCACTTCACTTTGTTATTATTTTCAGAAAGAAAGTGCTGATAGGCAGAGAGCTCTTCAATGCCTTGCCCCAAGGCAGGAGTAAGTCAGCCCAGACTCCCACCTCTGGGGTGGACAAAGGGCATGAGCTCAGGGGCTCTGGCTTGCAGAGAAAACCCCCTGCTTATGTTATCCTTCTAACTGCAGCATCACAGCCCCTCAGATTAAATCCCCACGAATCAATTCTGCAGGCACGGCTCTATGCCGGTAACAGGCATATGGTGCCATGAAAAGGGGCAGTTTCCCAGAATGAAATCAAAAGCCTCCTAATGCACTTAACTCAGGGTCACATAAATCTCTCTTCTGCCTCCCACAGACAACTGGACCTTGTTTACAGGCATTGCAGCAGGCCTGGGTCTCAACAATATGTTTACTACTTCTGCGCAAACATTCCCTTTCACTAAGCAAAACAGTACCCTGATCTTTAGAATTATCTGAGCAGAAACAACTGGGAGCAGGTCTGTGGGGAAAGAGGGAGAAAGTCTGTGTTCATCACCGAAATCAAATGCCATCCCACACATCACACAGACTTTGTGAAGACAAGTGGTCCCCTTCTTGCTTTAGGTTGCATTATTTCTTGAGCAGAATGAGGAGGAATTTTGTTTTTAACCAGTTGCTGATGCCCCTGACAAGAGGCAAAACCATTTGATGAAAGAATGGGGTTTTTTTCAGGCTGAAGAGCCCAAGAAGCAGGCCAGGGCAAGGTGGGACAGCACAGCTTGTCCAGGGAATATACAGTGATTGTCTGTTCAACTCTGCCCCAAATACAAAAGCCGTAAGTGGAAACTGCAAATAAAAACAGGGAAGCTGAGCATTTCTGCTCAACTGTACAACAGACAGAGCAGTTTACTACCACAATCACTTGATTACAGGCCAGGTTTCTTTCCTTCTCCACCCTCAGCCATTTTCCTCCCCTTTCAGGTCTTCAGTAACACAAACATTTACATTGAACTGTATTTCTGAGAAGTCAGCTGCCACAAAGAGGTCAAAAAGGAAGGAAAGGAGAAAGATAGAACGAATGTGTAAGCACATTATGAAAATTGGTATTGAACATGAAGGATGTGTAGTGCAGGAGGGGAGCTGTGGTCACGCTGAAGTCAACAGGATAAGCAGGGCAGAAGCAGGATGGCCCACCTGTGTGGTACAGCAACGTGATGCAGTGAGGCACAGGGACAAAGGGCATTAGGCTCATACATAGCTGGGCTACCCAGCTCATCTTCATGATGTTCCACTGCTGCAAGAGCCTGTGACAAACTACCCCAGACTCCCTCTGCCCTCCGTTGGTTTCTCTTCAGGGTTTGATCACTGAGAAGTGATGAGAATTTCAGCTGCACAGTTTGCTACTCAACCACCAGATCTATCCAGTGCTCAGGTCCTGATGATCTTATGTAAAGTCCAATGGACATGTCATGACAAATCTAAAAAACACTTTGGCGAGACAAGATGAGCCTTTGAAAGAAAAAAAATGCTTTCATGCATCTAAATATTTTAGAGAACAGTGCAGAAGATCCCTGCCCCCAACCCACAACACAGCACTGAAATTGAGTCAGGGACCAAATCCAAGCACCAGATTCACTGTCTCCAGCTTGACACAGTCTCTCGAGTACAAAGACAAGGCTCTGAACTCAGGAACCTCTCGCACAGTCCCAAGCCAGGGAGATGCTCAGCAGTATCACACACCTGAGTGATGCAGAAACCAGAACTGCATTTTCAAGGCAGTTCAGCTGCACAGAGCCATATGTAAACAAACACGGGAAGAAAGGAAGCCCACAGGACATCCTCATCACTAAGTGATAGACTCTGGATGCCTGACAAACTCCCCTTCCCTCCCCCCTCTCCCCCCCAGTGCTCACGGGAAGTGAGAAGACTCTGTTCCAGAGCACAACTGCACTATAAATAATTCAAGAGACTGCTAAATTATGCAAAAGCTATCCCATCGTCCCCCCCGGCCAAGCTGAATGCAGGTGTGGTCAACCCTTCCTCCAGAAGTTGCTGCTAGATAGGGATTCTGAGGCCACAGAGGCTTTGTGCCAATAGCACATATCTGAGAGCACATCGGCCACTTGCTCACAGCCAGGCCTGCACCGAGCCACAGCACGACAGGAGGTATTTGGGGACACAGGGCTGATGGGGAAACAGCAGCTCCTTTAACCCACCTCTTCTCCAGAGACCTCACATGGTCCCACGAGCAAATGTAGAAAATCATGTCCCTTTCAAGCAAGGCTGCTCAGTCAGTCTTGCCTCCATAGATCGGATTAGCTGGCAAAAGCTGCAGCTGGACAGCACTGGCACAGCAAGGCAGGGAAGAAAGGACTGCTGGAGCAGGTGGGAAGGAGAAAAGGGAACAAAAAAAAAAACTCTGGAGCAGTAAAGAAGGAACAGTTTTGCTAGCACAAATAATGCACAGGGAAGGCTGAGCTAAAAGCAGAAAGAAATACGGTCTGCTCTGCTGCCCCAATCTTCTGCCTTCGGGAGATCCTGCTTCCCTGAATATCAGGGCTTCCAAAGTTTCCCTTGGAAATGGGGTCATTAAGCAACGGAGTGCAGCTCACACTGATCACTCCAGGGCATCGCTCTCCTCATTTACCCTGCCCTTTGCTCTGCCTCAGAGCCAGCCCTCACGCTACAAGCTCCATGAAAACACAACTTCCTCACACACAACTTCCTCACACACAGTGAGCACCATGCACGCTCAGCCCCTACACAGACAAATCAGTCTTCCAAAACCCTACCTTTCCTAGCTGCTGCAGCCTCCAAGATCTGTCCGTGCCCAACATGCTCAGCCTGCACAGGCCTCCATCCTCCTCCTTTTCCCTGCTGCCCAGCTAGAGGTATTTGTGTTAGAGGAAGGAACTGAAAGCACTAGCGTAGCCCTCTTCAGCCTCAGCACAACCCACTTAAAATCTCAGGGCTCTAGCTTACCTTCCCCTTCTTTCTTAAAGGGCTCAGCATCTAGGAGAGAGACTCCCTTTCAAGACTCTTTTCCATGCTCTCTCCCTGGCTTTCTGTTCAGTTCCAGTATCTGCACGCCAGAACAGGGGATCCCAAGGCAGATAGAGCTGGCGTAGCAGATAGCTGCACTTAGATCACAGGTTTCACAGCTGCGAAGCCGCTATGCAGCGGGGCTGATTTGCATTAGTCTTTCAGGTGTGCTCCAAATCTGCTTGCTGCAGCTTTGCCATCATGCAAGAGACACGCAGCAATAGCCCAGGATAAAAATTACCCCAAAGCCTTGAAGAGAGCATGTTTGATTTGGAGTTTGATTCTGCCTGCTAGCCCTAGCCCAGCCTGTATGGATTTATACACCGAGGGGAAAACGACACTGAGGGAAGGGCAGCAGGGAGCTGGGATTATAGATTAGGCAGCAGATCAAGAAGGAGGCGATATCTGTGGTGACAAGAGCTGCAGAACCCAAGCAATGACTAGAAAGTTATTGATAACCCCTGGCTCAGCACCCACACCCAGCTGTTCTCCCAGATTTCTGAGAGAGCCAGCAGCAAAGCGAGTACAGGAAGCGTGGCACTTTGGTTGCTGCTCTCCTGACGAGCCCCTGTGTTTGCCCCTGGGCACGGCACAGCCTTGCTCCATGCCTCAGTTTCCCTGTGTGGGAAATGTGAGAGACTTTTCTACTCTGGGTAAGGGCTTACCTAATTAAAAGAAGCTTAATAGGTTGCTTCAAGGTCCTTGGAGAGAAATTCTGTCAAAATGAAAGAAACAGATGATCCTCAGAAAGAGGAGAAGCCCTCTCTGCTTTTCTCCCTTCCAGTCAGCCACATCCACCTCTCCTCACCTTTCCTCCTGCTTGCAATTTGTGCATTACAAGCTGAAAAAGACTGCTGGCAAAGCTCAGTGTGGTCATACCCCACAGCCACAGCTGATGTTTTGGAAAAAGCCTATTTAGACACAGACATGGGCACTCCCCTAGGTGGGGAAACAAGGAACCTTAGCAGAGGTCATCAAGCTGCCTATTCAGCTAGGGAGGTTATCTTGGTACAAAAGGCCAAGGCCCCAATAGCAAGCAGCTCACATAACTTTTGCTGTCCTAAAGCAGGGAATAATCACTTCCAAAATCACAATTCTAGAACAAGCCCTTGTTTTTTGTAAGGCAGCCAGCTCCCTTCATGCTGCTTCTTCCCTCAGCCTGCCTGATGAAAGCTCGAAATGCAGTGCTGCACTCCCTTTCACATATTGGCTCTACCGGGCAAGTTTCTGAGCACAAAAATACACCCACCCTGATACAGGTGTTCAGGGGTCTGAAGAGCAGGAGGTACCTGTTGTACTTTAAGAAGAGCTTTGGGAAGTAAAGGGTCTGCATGTCAAGGTACACAAAGAAGTCAGAAAAAGAAGGTAAAGAAATCATGTTTCTGCCTTCCTGAGATATGCAGCTGGAGTTTATTCCACAGGGAAGCAGGCACAGAGTGCTTCTGTAAATCCTACACCACTGCTCCAGCACACAGCATTTCTCTTCACCTTACCCTGGAGAAGGGGGAACTCACCAGCTCTGTGACAGCAACTCTGCCCTGACCCCCGGGATAAGCAGCGGGTCCTGGCACCCCACCCAGCACTGCTGCTGTGGCACAGCCCAGTCCTTACAAGACGCTCACCTAATGCTATCAAAGCGCCCCAAACCTGACCCAAAGGCGCCCGCAGTGCCAGCCTTGGCCCCTCCATGCAGCTGTGTTATGGCTCCTCAAGGCCAGCCTGCATCACTGACCCAACAGCACAGTCCACATGTGCAGATACCTCACCACCTTTCCAAGAACATCCAGGATGGGGAACAGCAGGCATTCCTAAGACACCCCCCATGTCCCCTTAGATTGCACTGCCCCATGTGCCTCCCTTCCCCAAATTTCAGATCCCCACTGCAATGTCCTGATGGCATTTTGTGCTAGTGAAGTGCAGCCTGACTTTTTGTGCAGAACTGATGGGTGACAGTGGCAGAAAACATGTGGGCACAACTACCCACACTTTTCTGCTTCTGTAGTCAGGGCTGATAACATGAACCAGCCCTTTGAGGCACCTTCCACTGACCTAAAGTCATGAAGGCATCTCTTGTGCCAGTCAGTACGTCCTCCGCCTTCCTCTCTGCCAGAGTTACTGACAGCTGTACCAGTCTTCGTTAGCACCACCTCCTCCAGCTACATCCCACTGATTGGGTCACAGATTCCAACAATGTACAAAGGGCTCATTTCAGAGCAACTAACCCCACCTAAAACCTAATTGGCTTTTAGGAATGAATGCTGGCCCAGCTTGCCCCATCTATCCATCACCAAACTCCCCCACTTCCTTCCTCCACCTTTATGATCCAATGCAGAGGCTGGAGGGTGTAGAGGTGGCAATTTGTGATAGCAGGTGCACCTTAAAGATGCTGCTCTCAAGAGAGGAGGAAGCTCAGACACAGCAAGCTAAAAACTCAGCTAGAAACCCTGCCATGAGACAAGAGTTCATCTCTGCTTGCTGACAGGTCAAAGCAAGGGAGGGACAGAGAGAAACTTATCTGTCCTAAGGTACCCTTCACATACTGAACGTGCACAACAACATCTATGTGCACTGCCCTGAACAACCGCTGTACCCATGGCTGCTTACATGCTCCACATTTATTGCAGGCATAAACTCCACAGAAGTGCCTGTGTTCCATGGTAAGCGCATCCAGCGGAACCCGTGTGCCTCGCTACACGCACCCAGCAAACAACCACCCCCGTTTGTCACACAAGCACCCCTCAAGACATGCAGCCAGCATGTTACACCAACCTGGCAGGCCCCAGTGTCACACTGCACTTAGCCAGTTGCGCGTGGGAGAAGGAGGAGAAAGGTAAACATAAGGCACATGGGAAGCCCACAAGCACACAAACCTCACAGGTACGCTCCTCAGGCAAACACACCGAGTGTGTCTGTGCCTGCCATGTGCCTGGCTGAGGTTCAATGGGCTCTGTGCTCACCGTACAGCCCCAGCAAGCCTCCAGACCAGCTATCCTTGTCTCACAGTGGGCACAAGTACTCCGGGTAAGTTCAGAGTTGTGAGCATCCACTGAAGCTAACATTCCTGCAAGTACACTCACTATTTTCTACCCACTCTTCTTGACCTTCTTGCTAAGGATAACCCTTGTGTGTCACGCAGGCAACTCTTTTTCCAAACTTACCAGCATTTTCAAGGAGGGAGGAAAGCAGGCAGGCAGCTCAGCCCCCAAACCTGCTTTGGGAACAGCCCTCCCCTCTCTGGGCACCTCCAATGGAGGTGAGCCTCAGCAGCACCTAGGACCAAAGGTATACTAGCCAAAAGGCAAGCAGCTGGGCTAACAAATTAGGAACTGGGCAAGAAAACACACGTGCAGCTAGTCAGAATCCATCCCCTCTCCTAAGGATATAATTGCCATATCCAGGGCATTAATAAACAAGCTATGCAGGTATAACTGAGTTCTTGTAGGGAGGAATGCTATACCTTGCAGTCAATGTCTTACCACTACTGCAAAATCACCAGAGGGTATAGAGGAGCTATAAATCTTTGAGGGACTTTTATGACATGCAATAGAAGAGCCACAGCTTCACTCCTCTTCTGCAGTTTGCAATGGCTTTCATTCAATGCTTGTTTTATAATGCTGCAAGGGGGCTGGAGACTCCCTCCCCAGGAATAGCTCGAAGAACTGCTCTTCTCCCACTCCAGCTTGGAGGACGTGTTCCCAGCACTGCTACTGGGGCTGAAACAAGCACAGGTGCTACAACTGCCTTTAGGGGGCCTTTAAAAACTGGGGGTTTGCTGGAGTGTAGGGACACCCACAGTCCTCCCTCCCCTCAGGGATGTCTCCCCATTGCCTGAGGGTCAAGCAATGAACGGTAGGTCCTGCTTGACTTCTGCTCTCCTCTGAGAAGCTGGCAGCAACCAGGCTGCAGCAACAGGAACTTGCAAGTGCTTCCTAAATCACAGGCACCAGCTGGACTCGAACAGCTCGAGCAGCACTGCTGCAGGTGGGACCCATAGAGCACAAGAGACACCCTTTGGGGATGGAACCTGAAGACTTCCTGCTGACTCACACCCTGCTAAGGTGAGGGATACAGGGACAAGAGTAGGCAGGAATTTGAAATTCAGTTTGCACAGGCTTGGGGGTTCCTGGTGACTCAAGCCATATTTGTTAGCAGGGGTGCCACCGAGTCTTTTCACAGGCTTGAACTTCCCACTCAAGAAGAGACTGGAAATTATCTGGATGGTCGTTCCATGGGAGGAGAGGTGCTCAGCACCCACACTACGTGCTGGAGACGGGGGAGGCACACTCCTGACCCAAGCTCTGCCCTAGGGTGCAAAGAAGAAGTGCAAGACCCCAGCTTCATTTCTGGGAAACAGGCAGGGTTACCCTGCGACCCAGGCGCGGCTCGAGGAAACGCAGCATGTGGAAATCCCCGAAGGAAAACCACAAGCTGAGGCACTGAGAGAGGCTTCTCTCCATCCCGCGCCGCGCTCCCTCCCTTACTGAGCTGTCTGAGGAAGTCTAGAGCTGCAGCAGATGCCGTGCTCCCCATCAACCTTGTCATGCTCGCCCAGGGAGCAAAACTCTCGCAAGGACTGAGCTACACCGGCCTGTGTCACTCCGGCAGGACATACAGCTATTCCAGTCCACGAACAACCCCAGAGCCCTGCACGAGCGGGGAGAACTCGGGTGCCCGCGTCCCTCTGCGGCCAGCCCCGAACGGGGAAACTGCAGCCATCTGACATGCAGACAGAGCAGGGCAGAGGGGACGTTTGATGATACACATATATTTGTATGGATGTTTTCCCTCCCACGCACGCACTCCTGTTACTCCTTCTCGCTTGCTGCAGGCTTGGCACGCATTCCCAGCCCGTGCCCTCCTCGCAAGCCAAGCCCGGGCAGCAGATGGGCCTTCGCTGCAGTGCCCCGGCCGGAGGGAGGGTGCCTCCATCCCCGGCGAGCCCTCCGCTGCGGGCAGGGGGCTGGCAGCATCACCTCCCTCCTCCCCACAGCCGATGTTCCCTAGCAGGGGATGCCGGGATTATGGGGGGG
>NW_024582061.1:16101482-16155542 GCF_017639235.1 Corvus kubaryi | reverse complement strand
GTGCCGCCCTCACCGCCTGTCTCCTCCCCCGGCGCGCCCGCCCGCCCCCCCGGTCCGCCGCCCCGGGCCGCCCGCCCCCCGGGGCACAGCCCGGCCGCCCCCCGCCTCCCCGCACAAAGGAGCCCGCGGATGGGGGGCCGGCGGGGCGCGTGGGGCCGCGGGTGGGGTATCGAGCGGGCTGCGGTAGCGAGTGCCCGGCCAGGCGGTGCCCCCCGAGGATGCTGAGGGGCCGAAGCAGAGCCGCCGTGTCGCCCGCAGCCCCGCGGCACAGCCGCCCCCTCAGCACCTCTCCCCGCGCCCCGGGGGGCGAGCGAGGGCGGGAGCACTCGTTGTTTGGGGGGAGGGAGGCGAGGCGAGGTGGGGATGCGTGAGCTGCCTTGCCCAGCGACATCAGGAAGTTTTGCTGCGGTGCCAGAAATAGAACCTGCGTCTGCTGACTCCCGGTCGTGCACCCTAACCGCAGAAGCTGCCTTTTCTCAATTCAACTTTTCCCTGCCTTTTTCCACATTGGACGCATCTTTGGAAAGGAAAACAAAGCCAAGCCCAACCATAACACCACCACCCCCTCTCCCCTGGCTGAACGGCACCGCTCCAAACATGCCGAAACACAACCGTGGGACCTCACCCCTTGCGGCCAAGAGCGAGCGAAAGGTCAAAAGGAAGCAGAACCAGAGTACACCCTTCCTCGACATTTCATGAGAATTTGGAAAAACAGCACATTAAAAACAAAGCCTCGGCGCCAACATGTCCCCAACTTGCCATTTGTCATATGGGCGAGCTGGGCAGCGAGCTGAGGAGAAGGTGAGAAATGGCTCTGTCAAGTTGCCACTGCCTCTTCTGAGCAGCATTTGTGGCATCCCAATAGGGATGCACAAGAGTCTGCCCTATGCTCTGAACTCCTGCCCGGCCAGCACCGGAGAGGGTTTCCATGGGAAAGGGTCGCCTTAATTCTGAGTTTTAAGACCAAGATAGAGAACGTGTCAGAGCTCAGGCGAAGAGACAGCATAATTGAAGGGGAATTTTCCCCTATGCAAACTCAGCTAGAAGGATGAGTAAAGACAGACAGAGGTCAGCTGGATTCAGAAGTGCCTCTAGAGTATTGTAGAAGTATTGAGGGAAAGGAATGAGGACAGAGGAGGAAGACAACGATACAGCAAGGGAAGTTCTCACGACATGAGGGAGGTCGTTTTGTGGCAGACACGATACTGCATCAACATAAATCCTTGAGGACGCTAACAGGCTCCACTTCGATGACAGCAGTATCATACTGGTGGGAACACACTGGGAAGACAACATCCCCATCTCTGTCGATTCAGGATGAAGTCACTCTCTGACAAGACTATGCTCTTCAAGACAGTCATGGGTCCCTAGCAGAGAACTGGGCTTGAAGGGAGTCCTCAGCTCCTACATCCCTAGTGAGAATTTGACAGCCATGATTCAACTTGCATTGAGTCCATGACTGCCTTTTTTTTTTTTTTTTGAGGTGGCTGGCAAATGATGGCATTAGCCTTGCATGTGTGGGTGATTTCAGCTCTGAGAGTATAAATCCTATTAGGGATGGGCAGCCATCACCAATTCATTTCCCCCAGCCAGCAAACACCCATCACAGAAGGGATGGTTAGCACTAGCAGGAAGAAAACATCACTATTTCAGACCTCCTTTGC
Organism: Corvus kubaryi; assembly: GCF_017639235.1. NCBI lineage: Eukaryota > Metazoa > Chordata > Aves > Passeriformes > Corvidae > Corvus > Corvus kubaryi. The sequence continues at coordinate 16,153,878 of NW_024582061.1, read as the reverse complement.
TCATAAAACATTATCCCTTTGCTTCAAATATTACCCCTGGGGTGATGTGAGGACAGCTAACACTTTTCCATGTTAATGTGATAGAACTGAAGGCTACGGGCTCACTCAGAGATTGCTAATGTTCAAGAGCATCAGACCACAAACCTAGAGGTAGGATAACATCCTGTGCACAGAGAGGCATCTGCAATACCACAGCTCCTCAGTCCTGTGGCAGTGTTTGCCACGCTCGGTACTCCTAACTAGAGAGACAGGCTCCTGCAGCCTCCCTGAGGTGTCTGCCCCTCTGCCACACTATGCCACAATGTGAAGGGGAATGTGGGATTTTAGCTTTGCCTCTGAATCTTTGAGTGAGGAAAGACAAGATTTTGCTCTTCTTTCCTGAGCTAACCCCAGAGCAGAATGATGCAGAAGGCTGTTGTTTCAGCATGTGCTAGTACACTGCCAGATGCAACAGCATGCTGGTGTCTCCTTCACACCAGTGCAGCTGCATCTGTACCTCCTCTCAAGCGGGACCTGGTTTCCAGAGCCATGTGGTTCTGGGTTTGTGGGTCCAGGCACAGAAGTTGGAGGTTTTATATGTTTTTACTATTGGTATTACGTGCTTTGATGGCACCAGAGTGAGTCTGTAGTCTTAGATGTAGTATCCAAGCACCTCATGATTTCTAATTTACCCAGTCATCATTCCTTCTCCTAAAGGTAAAACCCCCAAACCTCTGGCACTGTTTTACATAAAAGAAATAGAGGATTAGAAAAGTTATGTGATTTGCTGGAGGACCAACAGAGAGGTTATGCTAGGGTAGAAAATTGAGCATGGATCTTGAATTAGCACCCTAACCATTGCTGCTGTGGCGCGTTTTCTCTCTGCTTTGCATACTTCGGTTTGAGGCATGCTGGACAAGCTCCCTTGGGATAAGGAGTCATTTTTAGCCCGATTTCTTACAGAAATGGATCTCTCACAATCATGTTGTCTATCTGCCTGTCTATCAGCCGCCCACGATACAGTTTGAATCCACTGGCCAATTTCAACCCAACCCAGCAGCAAGGAAGGGATTTTACAGCAAAACAATTCAGATGAGCTCCGTGATGAGGCTCAAGAGGGGAGGGAAGAGAGGAAGGAAGAGAATGTTCATGTGTGCCTGTGGGCTGCATAGCATCCAAACACCACTTCTGGCATGGCATGGGATGCTTCCAGCCCCTCTCCCGGGCAAGAGAGAGGGATTGAGGTCAGGTTGATGTGTGGGGCTGGTGAGGCCAGGAAGTAGCTGAGCACACTGCAGGGATGTCCTGGGCATGCAGCAACCCCAGGCATGAATGTAGCAGGGATGTTCATCCTGCCGCTGGCAAGAGCAACTTCTGCTCTCCACTCTCCCTAACCCCTGCCGCCTGCTCCTCCGGGGAAAACAGCCGATTAACATATTGCAATGAGTTAACCTTAAATGGTCTAAAAATCCAAACGTCTGCATGCAAATGAATTCTGATGGAAGCAGCAAGATAAAACACCAGCCAGCCACAGCTGAGCCTGTTTACTAACTGAGACACTTTCGTGTTTGCAGCTGAAGCCAAGGTGGTGCTCTCAGTCCTGTGAGGATTTGCACCTCCCCACTCCATGCTTCTGCCTTGCCAGGTGCCAGGCTTTGAAACAAAATATTGCTCTATATGGGTTTTTTCTTACATTTTGGTGGCCACGATCTGTGACATGCCCTATTTCCTTCCTCTTAGGCAGTGCCAAAAGTGGGTGGTGTGGGCAAGAGCCTCCAGGCAGGGTGTCAGGCACACATAGGGCTTTACAAACCCAGCAGAGCTCGTAGCTCCAACCTGCCAGCCAAAGGCAGGGGATTGAAAGGCCCTTCTCCATCAATTCTGGGTGAACCTGGTTTGCACCCAAGGGGCTGTGCTCAGCTGCTATTGGGTAAGCTGTCTTCACCCTGTTGTTAATGCTGATAAGCGATTCTTGGTCTCTCTGTGTGCAAGTCATTGACCTGTGGTTAACTCCTTTGCACTGAGTTACAGAGCAGAGGTAATGGTGGCAGAGCCAAACTTCCACTGTCGCCCTTTCTCCAGAAGATCACCAAAAGGTCACGTCTTTCCACCCCCTTTGGAATTAACGTCCTTTTAATGCCCTTTGGAGCTAGACTCTGCAAAGTCCTCCTTTGAGCCAACCAGTCTTGAAATCCGATGCCCTTGTTCACTTTGCACTGCTGGTGGCAGGGAGGGAAACAACAAAGTGACATTTCTGTCGGTCACAAGGCAAACAGCATAAGACAATGATATTTATCTCCTCCTTGAGTGCTCTGAGGCCTTGTATCTGAAGAAAATTACAGTCACTGGCAATCACCGTTTCCAGCAATCAGGCTGTAGTTGAGCAAGTGGGAAGATGAACAAGTGCTGGTACAAATACTCAGGGACTAACCCTCATAGCAGGATCCGCCCAGAAAAGATGCCTTGTGTGCAACAGAAACAAACAAATGCCTTTAAACTTGCACTGGTGTTAAGTAACATAAAACTTTGCCAGATAAGGACTGTTTGCTCTCATTTAGGGGTTTCTGGCAGCCCTGCTCCTTGGATTATTTGCTGAAATGCAAGTAGCATTTGGCTATTTTTCAGTTTGCGATCTTAAAGGCAAAGAGATTGAGTTTCATCTTCATCTCCTACTACGGAACAATTCTGGGCAGCATGAAAAATCCAGTCTTTCTGCAGCTGGGAAGACAAATGGAGGCAAAGGGTGTCTGCTGCCGCCAGCCTCCTGACAGGCCCAGTTCATACCACATGTACCTGCATCTGATGCCTCTCCAGCCTGCAAACTCCTTAGCATGGAGTTATATTTTGTGGTAGAGTTTTAGACCACTTGTTGTATCAGAGCTTCCACCACTGCCTCTAAGAACAACAGAAATATAAGTAATACCAAGTCAGCGGTGGCTTGTCAGAAAGGTGAAGCAAAAATTTGGTTTGGCGGCAACTGAGTATGTTTCAACATAAGTTTCATAAAAAGCTCCACCATGCAGTCAGTAAAAAACAGAAGAAGAAGTGGTTTCAGAGGCAACTCTGCAGCAAGGCAGAGGAGGTTTTTAACAGTAATCACATGTAAGCAGCTCAGGGCACTGAGAATCCTGATGTCACTGCATGCTTCTGTTCTGGATCACCTGCTCCGAGTATGACAGCAAACCCTTCTGTGTGGAAGAAATGCTGCCTGGCTGGGTGTTTTCTGGTGTCTTCCCCTCAGGAGCAACAGCAAACAGAAAATGAGAATGTTGTCTGCCTTCATTTCTCTAGCTCTTTTCACTGTTTGAGCTTGGGTTAGCCTGCATCCTCTGGAGTGCAGGGGGTCAGTAACTGCCAGCTCTCCCAGCGATGGACACATGAGCCAACAGGTAATCACCGTTTGGCCTTGGAAACCAGATAAGCCAGAGGATTTTTTTTTCTTTCCAGTGTGCAGAACTGGACAAAACAAAGGTGAAGGTGAAGTCAAAAGGAACACATTTCTGTGAATGATGCAACAACAGGGGTGGAAGGATTCTGGGAACATGCTGGAAGCAGTGTGTACCCCAAAGGAATGGCTGGGTGCTTTGGGGATACACGGAACTGTTGCTGCGGTCAAGGAGAGGCAGATGACCTCTTCTTGCTCCTTCCCTCCTTCGCAAGGCTGAATTTTGCTCTTCACACTTCAGAGTGTTAATTTGCTTTTGCAAATATAATTATCACAACATGAGGGGGAAAAAAGCCTGGAGAAAAGTGAGCTGTGTTTCTCTCTGCACACACAGCACCCCCAGCTATCACCTGTCACTCCTCTCCAGTGCCCAGTTCGCAATTTTGCAGACACTTACTCTGTGTTTCTCCTCACTACACCAGGCTCAGGTTAAACTGACCCACCTCCATGCTTCTCTGGGCCTGCTGCCTCCCCATCTCACATGCTCCTCTTATCCCCCCCTTGCTGCAGTTCTGGCCTGCTGGGAGCTCCCAAAGGAGAGCTGAAAAGTACCATGGGGAAAGCAGGAGCAAAGGGGGTTTTCTCATTTGCCACTTGGGTGTAGTTTCCAAATCCTCTAAAATGGAGCTGTGCCATTAGAAAAGGAAATCTTGGTCCCATGGAGGTGCTGAGGGGGAAGACAAGACCATCACATGCTCTCTCCAGCCTTGCCATCCTTAATCCTCACTGCAGGGCCTCTTCCAGACCTGAATTCCAGCACCTACATGTCAAATTACTCACCGGTCATGGTATCTTTGGGCATATTCCCTCCCAGCATTTTCCCAGGCGGTAACCACAGTCAAGACAGGGATATGTTGAGAAACACCTTCGTTCAAAGGCCCATCCAGTGCAGCAGCAGCCGTGTGCTTGGGCAGACTGAGATGCGTGTCAGAGTCACTTTACCAGCATGGGCAGGAAGGAAAATGGCATGCTGGGGTGTTTTTTGTCTGGTGGCTGTAATCTGGAGGGGCTTTACTTTGCTGTTTGTATTCACTCCAGATGAATCTTTACCTCCATAAGCTTCTGGGGTACCCCCTGTAGTGTCTGATGCTGCCCATATCCAGCACCCACAGAGGAGGAAAAGCCCTGCTGCCACAGCACCATAGTGGCGTGTGCCTCTGACCCAGAGCCTGGTGCTGATCTCAGTGTTTAATGCAGTCAGTACCTTCTGGGAGGAAACTTGGAGAAATGAGGGAAGGTGCTGTCAGGCTGGACATGGCCAAATCCCAGAGCCCCCATGCTCCCCATGATGTGAAGCCCAAGCCACAGCAGAACTCTCACCTGTGCCTGCAGCTCGACTGTTTGGCTGCAAAGCTGCTGGCTGAGCGGTTGTGCTCAGCTTGCAGCCAGAGGGATGCCAAGAGAGGCTTGGGCAGCACGAGAGTGAGATATGTGGTGAAGAGATAGATAGAAAACAGTGCAAGAAACCACAGGAAGCTCCCTGTGGCTACAGTGAAGCAGCAGTTAACTGTTCTGTGTGTGCTGTGGGGGCCTAAAGTGTTCACCAACAGCGGGAGAGATTTACCTTGGGGCCCCCAGGAAGGGCTGCTGGGCCTTTTCTGTGTGAGCTGGAGCTGTTGGCCAGGACCAGGCAGGCTCACCTCAACCTGTGGATTTTCTCTGGCTGCCTGTTGCTTGGGGATGGCCCCAACGCCTTTGAATTGTGACTTTTCCTCCCATAAATCAGAGACAGGAGAAACACATTAAACCATAGCCATCCCCATACACTTGCAGAATTGCTCCCGGGACAATGTTTTCTGGAGTTAGCTTTGAAACATTCATGTAAATGAATGAACCAACATGGTGTGGTTTCTACCACAGCCTCCCTGAAAGCACATCTTTGCCTTGAAGGTCTCAGATGAGGTCCCAGTCCAGCCTCCCCTTTTGCTTTCCCCTGCCCTCCCCTCTTAGGCCTTGATGTTGATCTGAGGCTTCCTTGATTTGGCATCCTTTTCAGCATCTTTTCTTGTCTTGTTGAGAACACATGTATCGAAAAGCCACCAGCTGGACTTTAAGCCACTCAGCCATGCAGAGACATGGCAAGTGGATTTGGAAAGGGGGTGAGTGTAGGGCCAGAAGTCCTGCAGCCCCTGATAAGCACAACCCCATGCCAGGTGACACTGGCTCACATTGCGGCTGACCTCCCCTGGGAGCGCAACAGCTGCTGTTCCCCTCACCTTCCCCCATCCCACCCCCGACACAGGCAAAGGCACAACGGGATTTGCAGCCAAATGAGTTAAACTGCTGCTGACCAAATGCGCTTTGACTGGGGCCAGACTGATTTTCCTGGTCCCTGTGACTGATACAAGCATGTCCAGCCAGGGAACTGTAAAGAAGACAGGCCTGAAACCAATTTCATTGCAACCAGTGCCAGCTGCATGGGTTGATAAAGCCTTTGATAACATTGTGGAGAGGAGTTATCAATGTTGGGCGGGGCTGTCTTCACCACTGGCAGACAGGAGATGGACACAAGTACCAGAAGGTGCTTACAGCACCCAACAAACATCCTTTACAAGTAGTGAGCAGCCAGGGCAGCCCAGTGTGGGGCAACAACCAGAACATGAGGGAGACCTCAGCCTGCCCCACACTGTGCTGGCAGGCTGCTTGCCTCACCCCTGCTTGCACCTCGGTCATATTGACTCACAGCTCCTCCACCCTTGGTGAAGATGGGAACATAGAGCAGAATGACATCCTGGAAATCCAATAGCTGCCTATCCCTTCAAAGGGGACCCCCAAGGAGGGGGCCGTTGTCTATGTCTGGCAACTACAACACGTGGGCCATTTGCTCTGCCTTTGTGTGCCTGTCCTGTCTACATCTCATTTTATTGCTCTTTCCTGAAGTACTTGTGAGATACAGGGGCTTATCAAAGCATCCCAGAGAGAACTATTTAAACTGTCTTGGGCGGGGTGGCAGGCACAGGCAGGAAAGCCAATGGAGCCACCGTCAGCAGGACTACTCTGACCCTCCAGCCTCTTAGCTGGCAAATTTTGGCTGCATTGGCTTAATCATGGTGCTCTCCCAGGCTGCACTGAGCGAACCACACATGTGAGGTGTGAACTGGATCGGCTGTCCCGGGCTGATTAATCTGGCTGAACCATTAAACCCTGCCCGGGGTGATGGTTTATTGCAGGGCTAATGTGGCTGCGCTGCCGCCAGCTGCACACTCAGCCTGGCCTGGCACGCTCTCACAGAGACCCACAGTCCCTGCCTGCATGGGGGCTTGCGGCCCCACAGAGCCCTGAGTGGAGACTTGCTCATCTTCCAAGCCAGGACAGATTGCCAACTGCCCAGAAACACAAAATTCAGAAAGCAGAACGAGACCTGGGAAGGAAATGACACTGAAAGATCTGATTGCATCTGAGCTGCCTGAAGCTGAGCAGGGTTAAAAGGTAGCTGAGCCCGACTTGCTGTCACCACCAGCCTCCTCGCGAGCAGGCTTGGCCTCCTCCCGGGCACTTCCAAAATTACTGGGTCAGGCAGTGACCCGTTTTGCCAAAGTGGCTCAGGTTAACCACAACCATTTCGTGGCCAGCCCTTGCTTGCCCAGTTCATGCTGCCCATGCCAGTGCAAGCAGAGCTTCACGTGGGGTGGTTGGCCAGGATCAGCGCTGTCGCGGCCAGGGGAGAGGGAGGAAGCAGTGGCTTCATGTCAGGGTGCAGCTGCCAGCTGATGTGTCCCTGTGGGTCAGTTAGGGCTGCAAAGGAGGCTTCGGTCTGCATGCTCCAAAGTGCTACACAGGGCTCGCTTTGTCTCGCCTCCTGCATGTGGTGTCACAATTAACTCTCGTGCTTGGGGCACCTCCATAGGAGGAACATGAAAGGGGCTGCTGCATGTTACCCCTCAGACCAGGTCCTGTGGGAGAAATACCTGGGCAGGAGCTGCCATGTTGTCAGACAGCTCCCTGCTGGGGATAAGCTGGGGGTCAGGACAACAGAAAGTACCTCACCCAACCTCTTGCCCTCCAGGTGCATCACACACCAGCACTGCCAGGCTGCCACAGGGCCCGGAGTACACCGGGGCATTTTCCACGCCCAAGGTCTTGTCACCAAAAGGCTCCTGAGTTTGCAGAGGGCTGTGTTCTCCCCTTTATCGTGTTCCTGCCCTGCCTGGAGAAGGGCTTTGAGGTGTGAGGAGAACATGGTGCCAGCACCAGAGAGGCACATACAGGGGGAGCAGGGTCAGTGCCCTGACCAGGTGTCAGAGCAGAAGAGGGGGCTGCTGTCGTCTCCGGATGCAGTGCTGTGTAACTTTAGCTCTGGGCCATCCCTATTTGTCTTTGCTTCTTGCATGTTGTGAATAGATATTAGCTCAAGCTCAATGGGCTTCACGCAGGTCTTGGAACCAGATGATTCAAGCTGGGATTTGTTCCATATCTCAGGTTTCACATGTTTTCTTTAGCTGCATTTTAATTGTGGGGGTTTCCTTTTTTGATTCGTGAGGTGTTTTACCCAGGTGCCATTCCTTCACAGCTGCAAATACCCTAAATAAATCTAATTCCTGGAATATGTGAGGGTGAAGAGGATGTGCCCTACAACATAATAGGTCAGGTTTTTATCACAGCTCTTCATCTGGAAAACCATTGGGAACATGTCCACAGAAAATGTCTGGCGCTAGTCTGGAAAACAACATTCGATGTCAACAGAGCCCTAAAGAGAGGAGTGTTACACGGTTAAACAAAGCCTGGTTTAGGTTTAGCTCACCTTTTTTTCCAGCTTCAACCAACAAACCTCTCCTCTGACTGCAGCTGAGCTCAGGTCCTGATGGTAATGGGAAACAAAATTCCCCTTTTTTTCCTAGCTGCCCGATTTTTTTAGGGTCATTCCTGACAGGCTGCAGTAACCCTTGGGTTGTTTTATACATCCTGAGCCATAAGGGGCCAGGAAGAGGCTGGTGGCCAAAAATGAGGTGGTCTGGTCCTATGTGGACTTGTCAAACCTCATGCAATGAATTCCCATTTCCTGCTGCTTCCTGCCCCAACAGCCATTTGTCCCCACCAACTGCAGCAGTTCTGTTTGGGCCACAGAGCAGGAGAAGGGCTAGAAGGTACCTCCAAAGTGGGTCCTGTATTTGGAGGACCCACCCCTCAAAGCCAACACCTTTTCCATCTGTGGGTTGGTGTCAGGAGCCCTCCTGCCTTGCGAGGGGCCTTGTGCTTGGGAGACGAGAATTGGGAGTTATTGACTTCTTCCCTCGGCTCTTCTCCCATTCCAGAGCCAAAACTTCTCTGTCCCTGCTTACCACAGGGTGGAAAAAGCAGTAATACAAGTTGTGTGCACTCCCTCTAAGCAGACTGCAGCATGTTTGGACCATCAGCCAGAGTTTCGCATCACTGCATGGGGTCTGCATCCCACCCCGGAGCCTGCTGGCTTGTCCAGGCAGGTACAGGTGTTACCAGCACTGGAATAGCTCTAAGGACTGGTTTGACAGGCTGCTCCTGCCTTTTGCTAACTCCCACTCCCAAATTAATTTGGGGCAACTTGCCACAGGCTGCTCCATCTCACAAGTGCCCCAGAGCTGGGTTTCCCTGCTGTGCTTACACACTGCTGGCCGAGGGCCAAACCACTCCCAGAATTATTGCTCTCCTTGCTGCTGGGCTGTTTCAACAGCATCTGACGGGATATCAGAAGTGTCACAGCCTGGGGGGAGCGAAGGATCACCCCATCCCCATGGGTCTCCCAAGAACCACCCATGCAATGGCATCTGACTTGGGAAACCATGGCTGGAGTGGAGGGCAGTGCATTTCTGGGGTCTGGAGGGTAAGCTGCCCCCTGCTTCACCTACCCTCGCTGCCATGCCCACCTCATGGAAGAAATCCCTCCTGAGGAAGGCAGTGAGTGAGGGGGGCTCTGCATCCCCCCGTGCCTGAGGTGCTTTTGTCAGCCTGCTGGATCCTGGCTGATGGATGGCTGCAGGCAGCAAATTTGAGCAGCATCTCCATGCCAATTTAAATAAATAAATGAGTCTGAATGCTTCGCCTTGCAGAATGGCATCTCATTCAGCCGCTCAAGCATCAAATACCTCCGGGATTCTTTGGGTCTCAATTTGCAGAACTATTTCCCTTTCAAGTGCTCTTTTATTTTTCTTTTTATTTATTTAAACCTGTTTTTCCTGTAGTGAACAATCCTTGCACATGAAAGCAGGCAGCTTTTAGATGTTGGTGGAGCTTTCCTCCAGACTGAAGAGGGATCAGCGGACTCTATTTAAAAAGGTCTTCCCCAGCCCTTGCAGCTGGTGGGGATGCAGGGGGATGTTCTGTGGTCCAGTTTTAGTTTGGGTTCCCCAGGGCTGCTGGATTGTTCGTGGGAATTGCTCACAGCCAAGGCTGAGTAGTTGTGCTGGTGCTGAGGGGAAGCTCTTGCCCACCCGGGGCCAAGTAGCAGCTGTAGGAGCTACTGCTGGTGGTGGCTGCAGCCCCCTCCTCAGCCCCTTAGGTGGGTTTTGGGAGCTGGAGGGTGGGAGGAACATGTATATGTCCAAAATACCACAGATGCCTTAAGGACAGAACAAGCTCAGGCCTGGTGAAGTTGCATTTAGCATCAGTGGGATGGGGGAAATTGATGAGGTGGGGAGCAGGGTGAGATGATGATGTCTGTTGGCTGCATCCCCTCTGCTGAGCCCCTTTCGCTTTTCTGGGAGCCCCTGAGCCTTGGGGGTTGCAAAGAACCACCTGCATAAGCTACCTGAGGTACCTCAGAGGCTGGAAGAGCAGAGCACCAATGGAAAGAAGCTGGTATTATTTTTACCGACCACAAGAATATTAAGCAATCTAATTCATGTGTTTGAACACCTGGGCGTGATAGAGGGCGCCTCCTCAGAAGTACAGGAGTTTCCCTGTGTATAATCTAAAACAAACATCTCCCAGCCAATCTCTAATCAAGGCGTGGTGGATCAGTGAATTAATATAGGGGCTTAGTTAAATTAGCAAGCTCTGTGTTACTGTTGTTGTTTATGGCAGTGATTTTGACTACTTCATTCCATCCACATACCCCCTTACACTGATCACCCTCTCCTGCCTTCAGGTAATCTGCTCAGTACAGTGGCCAGGCATGGCACATCACAGGTATTTGGGAATAAGCTGTGGAGTTTTGGGGCACGACATGCACGAAAGCTCAGGCTCCTGCAAAATAGCTGAGAGCAGTTCTCCCAGCGCAGTTTCCTTTTGCTGACACTCACGTCCTTGTGCTTTTGCACCACGCTTTTGTGTGCAGCAGTGCTGCTCCTGCAAGGCTGTGGTGGCCTTTTGCACCAGTGTAGGAGGAATTGCAGGGGGTTTGTCCTGCCACCTTTCCGTGGGTGTCTGGTCTCCTTCTAGCAGCAGTCACTGTGGTCAAAATGCTGCACATCAGCCAGGCCATAAAGAAATGGTTTGGCCTCTTGTTTTAGACGTGTTCGGTAAACACAGCGCAAACTCTGCTGTGTCCCTTCAGCTCCTCCATCTTCCTGCCAGCTCCTCATGAGCCCCGGCTGCCTTCCCTGTGCTGCAGATAATGGAGAATTGACTCTATCCCTGTTGTGGATCCTCCCTGGGAGCTATGGGGAGGATACACTCCCCAGGGGGCTGATCTCCCCTCGTCTCTCTCATTTCCAACCAGCCTGTGTGCTCAGTGTAGCCGGAACAAGGGGGAGCGAGAGTATCTCTCTGACATGCCTCGGTTAGCTAGCGATGGCGCCTGCTCCCTTGTGGGAATGCCACTGCTGCTGGAGTGATAAACTAGAGGTATTTGGGGATTCGAGAGGAGAGCGAGGGAGCTGGGGATGAGCAAGACATTGCTGTACATCTGTGCACATGGCAGCCGAGTTCAGAAGACTGGGGACCCTCATCCTTAGCTCTGCAGAAACAGAGGTTTCTGCCAATGGTGGGGTGCTCTGCAAACCTTTTCTCAAATCTCAGCCATTAGAAGGGAACTAAATCCATTTTATAGTCCTCAACCTCCCATGTCTGTGCTAGCACACTGCAGTCCCCCCTGTCTGCAGGGCAAGAGCCAGCTCTGGGAGCTGTTTGATGGGAGGAAGCTCAGGGCACCTTGGCCAGCACTACAAGTGGCCAGGACCAGGACAAGCAGCACAGCGCAGTCACTCAGTCCCTCCTCAGCTTTCTATGCCATCACTATTCCTCTCTACTCTCCTCTCTTCAGCCCTTTCCTACCCTCAGGGCAGCAAAAGCCAGTTTTGCCACATCATCACACTGCCATCACCTGTGCTGGCTCCTCTCCAGTTTCCCCAATCCTCAGAGATGTGTATCTTGCTCTGCCCCCTCATGTGAGTGGTCCCTGTGAGGTACCAGCTCAGCGAGGCCGTGCAGAGTTTGCTGCATCTTGCTGATGTTTCCTGGGCCCCATGCACTTCTGCAGTTGCTGTCCACAGCACAACCCCCGTGGTGGGAATGACCCTGAAACCGAGTGCCACAAGCAGCTCGGCTGCACGTGAGTCCATTCACCGAGCCCAGCTGGAGAACCGATCTGGCTGAAAAAATCCTTTTTTTTTAAATTTCTTTTTTACCCTGGTTATTTTTTAATCCAGCTCCTTGACCTGGTTTCCTCTGGCTCTGCCAAAAGAGCCAAAGGGCAGCCTGGGGGTAGGCTGGAGGATGGGGACACTGCAGAGTTTAGCCCAACAGCAATAGAGCTGGAATGTCAGCAGTCCAAGGCTCTGGAGCCACTTCCTTCCTTTCTTCCCCACAGACCAGGAGTGACACCTTCCCACATAATAGCCGGTGCTCAGGGAGCATGACCATTGCTCCCAGCTCACAGGAGCTGGCTCAGAGCAGAGATTCCTTCTCCTCTGCTGCTGAAGCCCTTTGAAATGTGTTTACATACCAGGTGGGAATAAAAAGTCAGAATTTCATTGGTGTTCGGCCAGGGAATCATTCCGATTTGAAAACCCTTGTGTGACTTGGTTTTTCTGATCGTGCCAGCAAAAATAAATGCAGGCACTAAAGCAGGCATGGAGAAATCAGCAGATCAGGATGCTTGGACATCCCAGCTCCACAGGGCTTTCCCTGTGGAGGTTGTCCAACATGGTGCATCACACCAAACCCTTTTGGTTTCAATACCCATTATATTTCCTTAATGTGCCAGTGGGTTGTCCCCACCAAGCCCACATGCCAGAGCCCTCTTTTGTGCCACCTCCCTGCCATGTCCCCACCCCAGATGAACTGCTTAGCACAGTTTGGTGAACATGCCTTCCAATGAGGCCTCCACAACCCCAGCACTGCTGCCTGGGAGTGTTTCTGCAGCAACACTGCTGCAGTTCATGCCTTCCAGAGCTATTTTCCACCACAGGGACTTCATCAGCACCGGATAAGTTGGGAGCCTGGAGCAGCTCCCTTTGCCATCCTCCTTTGAACTCATTAGTGAAGATGCCAAGGCTTGACTGGATATTTAGTTTGCTGGCACTTCTTTAGGCCTCTGTGCCCTAAATAGCACTCAGCAGTCATTTATCATTGCAGCCCAGGTCCTCCAGGCAGCATGCTTTCGCATAGCTGTATTTATAGCCTTGTCAATTTTCATTCTCTTTTTCAGAAACAGAAATACTGATATTCTCTGCTGAAGCTTCCTGTCGAAGCTGCCACCCACCCATGGTTCAATAAACACCAGCCACCTCTCAAGCAAAGTTTGTCACAACAAAATCTTCTCTCATGCCTTGATCTCCACTAGCTGTGGCTGCTCTTCTTCTGGAAACTACCTTTATTTCTGTTCTACTGGGCACCAAGTTGGCTTTTCCAGTGGATGCAGAACCTTGCTAACCCTTGGACCTACATCTCTCCCCTGTCACAGAATCATAGAATTGTTTAGACTGGAAAATACCTCTAAGATCAAGTCCAGCCATCAACCCAGCACTGCCATGTTCACCATGTTTCGGTTTGTGTCATGGGGTCTGACTGCCCTGAGGACAACAAAACCAACACATGTCCATCTGGCAGTGAAGTGTGGGAGAGGCTGTGGCAAAAGGCTCGGTGCAGCAGCGTGACTCCCAGCTTCCCTGCATGGGGGGTCCTGTGAAGTTCGCAGCTGGTTTGGCAAACAGCCCATGGGGCCATCCGTTTCTCCAGGAATTGCAGCCCTGCTCCAATGCTCCGGTTCGAGAAATTGGTCTAATTAGAGAAGAGTGAAATGCTTCTCCTGCTTGGAGACCCTCAGGTCCCCAGCCTACTTAAAGCTCCACATAAGACCATTAGCACGACAACGTGTCTCCCCAGAACGACACATCCGCTCGCACGCTTGGCAGGCCGCCGACCAGATGTAGCCAGGCTGTCTGGAGGTGCCAAGCATAACAATTAACAGTGGCTTCGTGGTGGGGTTGGCAATGGCAGCTGCAAACAGCAGGCACATTCGGCCGCCCACCTTGCTTCCAGCCATGGCATGGTCCTCTTGCACCCTTCCAAGAGGCACTGCCGGGGGTCAAGGAGATCACAGCAAGGGTCCCTTGGTGCCAAACAGCTGCAGGACCTCGGTGACATACCAAAATTGAAGTCCCCTTGTGAAGAGCACCAGCTAGTATGTGCCTCAGCTAAATCATTGAATATTGTACCTTATTTCTGCCAAAGTGCTGTGTCTCTTTGGGTTTTTTTCATGATAAATCGACCTGCAGTTCTGCAAACACAGAGTCACTTCATCCAGGTGAACAGGCCTGTGGAGTTTGGGAGGGAGGCTGCAATGTTCCTTGCTTGCTGCAGCAGGCACAAGCTGCTTTATTAGGTCTTAATTACATCCTTGCTATCCAAAATTCTTAAATTTGCCACTAAAGGCAGATGGAAACAAAAATGTCGCACTTTTGCAGTTCAGATACTTGCAGCCATGAATAATATACTCACACACTCATTTGTTAATGGGTACACTTCTCCTCTAATTTCTTTCCCCCTCCAGACATTTGCAAAAGCTCTTTTCGTATTCCCATCACACCTTTAGCAAGCAGTAAGCCATTCTGTTTCGTTGCTCTTATCTCTTCTCTGAAAGCTTTTATTGACTGCATGTTGGTTTTGTCTCCTTACCTTTTCCATTTCCCATCTAGCCTTTTTTTGGTTGTTATTTTGCTGTTGTTGTTTCAAGCCTTCAGATCTCCAAGAAGTCCCTCATGGAGTTATTTTAGTTATTCCTCAGTGCAGCAGCTGAGAAATCCAGGAAGAGCTAATGACAGGAACAATAAAGGAAAGGAGACTTGGCTCCGGAATGCATTTGGATTAAGGGGCGGGGAGTTCAGTAAATTATTGAACTACCTGGATGAAGAATTCATATCAAAACCTATTTTGCCTTAGTGCCTGACACTCATTTGCATTTAAGAGATGTAAGTGTTTTAGGGATGAGCTCTGAAGCTGCTTCTCTGTATGTTTCTTGCTGCAAAGAGAGGGATGAGCCACTTCCCTCCTTACACAGCAAGTGTCTGCAGGACTGGGGCCATCCTCCACGCTGAACCAACGAGCAGTGCCCGGCAAGTCCATTCAGAGATGAGTTTCTGCTTCTGCCCTCACACTCACCCTGCAGCAGCATCCACAGCAAACCTTTAGCCAAGGCTAGACTGGGTGACCCAGCCAGTTTGCTCCACTTTGCCCAAAACTAGGCACAGAGGTATCCCTTTCCTGGCGCGGGTGGCTGGTGGTCCTTGCACAGGGGTTGCACAGTGGGACTGGAGGTTTGATCGAGACAAGGCCCTGGGCCTCTCCCCTCCCCTTGTGCACTACCTGTGTGCATGGGACTACCCTCTCCCTGGCTGTATGAGCAGGACCCTGCCTGGCTGTCTCAGAGGTCATGGATGCACCAGGGCTTTGGCCATTTTTCTGAGTAGGTTTGCAGTCAGGACAGGCATCAGGGGGCTCTGGCACCAACAAGGGCAGGAGGAGCCCGGAGTGCACAGGCAAACAAGAGCATTTACCTGTTGTGCTTCAATGCCAGCTGCTGTTGGAGCCGCTGGAGTGAGGGACTTTCCGAATCTCTGAGGCATGAAACCACTAATAGCTCAGCTTTGATCCCACTAGTTTGAAAGGAGTCCTGAATTTTCCAAAGCAACCAACTCTCATCAGAGGTTGGAGGCTGCCGCCTTTGCCCATTTTCACTTTGGTTGGGAACGCTCTGAGCTGTGCGTCTGGAAATGCCCAACTACCTCAAGGAACCTCAGTTTTGTACAACTGGGCCTGTGGCTGCTTTTGGAAACAAACCACAGTGGCTTCCCAAGGTATTTTGGTGACTGATGGCTGCTTTAGTGCCGTGGTAACCACAAGGGTTTTGTGCAGAAGCGTTTCTGTAACTTCTGAAGTGGGAAATGTGGGGTTGTCTGCCCTTCCAGAACCTCTTGCTCTCGGAGTCTTGACTTTCCTTGCTACCAGTCCTTTGGACATCAAAGCAGCTGGTTCACTGAGGACCTTGTTCTGCAGAAAGGGCCTGGTGTTGCTCTCCACAATCAATTGTTTTTTGTAAGGAAGAGAAAAGCTCTTTGCCCAGCTCAGGCAAAACTAGCAGAAGAAATGCAGAGTTTCTAGGTCATGATGGTTTTGAGAGATGAGTTAAAAAGAGAAAAGAGCTTAGAAGACTCTTGAAACACCGAGCAGTGAGAGGGCCAATGGCTAAGCATTGCATATCCCAAAAGACTGAATCCTCTTTCACATGCCTTGGAAACACCTCGTCCCTTCTCACAGGGCTCCTGCTGCTTGCAGCCCAGTGAGCCCATGGGTGAACTGATGCTTGTTTGGGGGAAGCATAGAGGGGAAGATTCACCTCCAAGCAAGAAGCCGTAGTGCTGCATCCTTCCTATCTGCCCTGGCTCTCTGGAGCATTCCCAGCCTTTTTCTTTCCATGCTCCACTGGAGTCTAATCCTGCATGCAGAAAATTCCTCATGCATTTTGCTCTTATTCCTTCAGGGCATCTGTTTTCTCTTTCATTCTGTCTGGCTGTTCACCAGCCTGAACTCAGTTACTCTAATCCCTCCATCTTCAGTGATGTTCTCAGCTCCACATAATAAATATTAACAGCTTACACGTATCTTGGGGTTCTTATGCAAGGGCTCCAAATAGCTTTATGGTTCATACGCACATGGGGCTCACTTTATTTGCCAGCAAAATACAGCCGCCGATGAGACAGCAGTTGTTTAGCAACCTACAGTGACAACACACAATAGCTAAGACGGGAAGTAAAGATAAATATCGTATCCATTTGAAACTCCAGGAGGGGATTGGAGTTGGCAGAATATAAGTACTCATGCTGAATTTTTGCCAGAATGCTCTGAATAGCATTCCTATGCTTACAGAAAGAGCTATAGGATTTTAAATACCTAACCCATCCCTGGGGGTTTATTTACAACTCACATAAATGGCATGCACGTTTTGGGATGCCAGTGATGCTCTTCACTGGAGAAAGGCAAGTCACTTGAGTAATGAACTGTACAGGATTACTCTAAAGCCCTTCCTCAAACATTCTGAGGAAGGAAAAATCAGATTATTTTGTATAAACACCTATCTATTAGCTATCAAATTAAATGATATTTTTCTTTTAGACAGATTCACCCTTCAGCTATGGCTATCTCCACCCTGAGAAGACACCAGGCCGATCGTGGCATTTTTTCAGTGGTGCCACAAACTCTTTGATCTCCTAACACTAAAAGCTTTAATGTGGTGGAGAAAAAAAGAGAGGAGAGGGGAGGGGAACACATTCCTTCCTCTTCAGAGCATGATAGCTGTGGGAGCAGAGACTCTGGTTGAGGACGCTGCATTACCCTTGTGTGATCCAGGGAGCACTGGTGGCATCAAGTGGCACTCGTTCACCATGTGCCTCTTCCCTATTGGAAAGTTCAGGTGTGACAAAAGCAACAAAGTGAATGGGAACAAACCAGCCTGTCTCAGCTTCAGCTGATGCCTTGGCTGCTGAAGAAAACACAAGCCCTGTGTGACTTATCCACAGACCATGTACTGGAGCTGAGCATTAACTGCTGGCCATGACCCTTCCTGGCTATCCTCTGCTATTTAAAGATTTTGTTATAAATGGGTGTTCTGTTCAGTTAATGGAGAGCTTAAAATAAAAAAGTCCCTGGTGATCCTTCAGCAACAGAGATGCTGAGAACCTCAGTTTAAGGTGACATCCATAGTGTCCCCCATTTCCTGACTCCCAGACCACAAGGTAGCTTGAGACTTTTCATGTCTCCCTCTGATGGCTTATTCCACCCCAGGCCAGGGTGAACACAACCACCCTTTCCCAGTGCTGCAGAGCCCCCCATGTTTGTCCTGGGATCATAAGATGTATGGGGGGGGGCAGGAGGGGCAGGCAGCTGCCAGCACAGGTGTCTCACCAACATCCACCAAGCTCCCTCCACTGGGTGTTCCCTACTGAGCTGCTGGAAAGATTTCTCAGCAGAGGAGAAGCAAGGAGGGACAGAAAATTAGGGATGGGATGGACAAGGGGGCACCTCTTGTCTCCCATACAGGCATTTCCACCTGGTGAGGTGATAACCTCCCAGCCTGTCTCACTGGCCTGAGCACCTCCAATGACCCTCAGCCAGTGCCCAGAGCTCAGGGACATGCAAAGCATTCCTGCTACTCCCATTCCAGGGATAGGACATTTCTACCCTTGTCTTACAGGGGAATAGCTCTTGAATAATAGTATTAGCTGTCTTTAAGACAAACTTATCCTGCATATTCAGATCTTAAGTTGCCAGCTTCTCTCCAGCAGTCCTGTGAAGCATAGCTAGCTGCACTGTTTTTCTCTGCCTGGGTCTTTACATTTCTAGTGGTTTTGAATTTCACTGCACTGCAAAAAGGCCCCTGCTCTTGTTTCTAGAGATCTCTCTGGTTCTGTCCTCTTCCAGCCACTCCTTCATTTTAAAGGGGCAGGGGAGAGGAGGTTTTTCCACTGTTGTTACAACCTGCATCTTCCCCTCACTCCCTGAGGACAATATTAAATACCGATATTGGCTCATGAGCCTTCTGCCCCTGTACACAATGTTCAGTCTGTTCCTTTGACCTGGACTCCTAAGCCATGGCTTACAGAGCATGCACAGAAAAACCTACTTTCCTCCCCCTTTTCCCAGTGGCTGTACAGGCATAGCTTAGTGTGATCCACCCTCTCCTACCCACTTTATGTTTTTGTACTTCCTAAACTGGTAATGATGCCTAAGGATCAGTTTGTTTTGCGTGATCTGCTTTATATAAGTGTGTTGGCAATTCTTAAACTTTTATCTGGAGCATCCACTTGCTGGAATATTTCCCATTGGAACGGTTCTCGGTATAAGTTCACAAATACCAGAGATAAATGGGATAGGGGAATAAGCAAGAAATACTTGTTTATACAGCTATTGAAATCTGTGCCAGGTTAGGGAACGTAGAATAGGACAAAACCTTTTCAACTCCATTTTAGTCCTTACCAGCATCACATTATCCTGTTAAATAGCCACACAACAATCTGGAGGATAGGACCCCTAGGTCAAATGACATTTTGGAGCAGCCCTGGACAGCAAGACCAGGCTGGACTTGGATACCTGAACTCTCTGCTCCTTGCAGGGCAGAGGCAAGGGCAGAGGACAGGGTTGAGGGACTGCCAGCCCCTGCCTGGTTCAGCCTTGGGGACAGGGTACCAAACCTCCCGCAACTCTGCTGCTTTGCCTCCACACCACAGAACGTCACCTCCCTGGCAGGGCTGGAAGGGTCTCAACAGGAGGTGCCTGTGCTGGCATGACCATCACACCCAGCCTGCCTGGGAACTACAGGGGGACAGGGAAACACAAGCTTCTGCAGGCAGTCCTGCAGCACACAGAATCTCGCAGGGCAAAGCCATGCCAGGGGGACCTGGAGGGGGCACAGGCAGAGAGCCACCCACCAACACACGAGGGATCCCTGCTGTGCCTTCCGAGGAAACGGGCATTTCTCACCACTCTGATCCTGCCCACATATTTCTCAGTGAACTCAGGTCTTGCCTCTGGGCACTCAGTGCTATTTAATTTATCCAAAGGGATAAATCCCCCTCTCCTACTTTCCAGGCTGGCATGCCACAACCGCCTCAAACCTGCACACATCAGGGCTTGGCTACACACTGGCCATAACTACAACATCCCCTGCTACATCATCCTAATCCCCTCCCATTCCCCTTCTTCCTAAAAATGACAAGTCTGGATGCAAAACTAAACGCGGGAAGGAACCCCGGCCAGTTCTTCCTCTTGCCCCTTCTCCTCTAATCCCTGCTAGCCCTCTCCAGGCTTTGCCTGGTGCCTCATCACAACCCCCCAGAGGTACCAGGTGCTGCGGGTCACCCCCGAGGCCTCCCGTGTTTGCTGCGGAAAGGCTCTCAGGGAGCGAGGAAGGCTCAGGGGACGGCCCGAGCAAGGAGGGAAGAGCCTCGCTTGCCGCCTGCTGTCAGAAATCTAAACTGAAGATCGCCGTGATCCCGACACCTCGGCCAGCAAGTGCAGGCCTGGGCTCACGCCAGTGTGCAGCCAGCAAGACCCCTCCTCCCGTCGCTGCACACCTCCCCTCTCTAACACGAGGGAGCCCAACTGCATCTTCAAGGCACCACGACAGAGTTGTGACTTCCAGCTGTGCACCACCAACTGCCTGCACAGGGAAACTTCATTACAAACTCCACCTGCCCTCTACAACTTTCCAGATGGCCTACATTAAGGTAAACAAGGTGCATGTTACTTACGAAAAACAATAACCTGTATTTATGGTTTGACTCTAAGCCATAATTCAGTGCCAAAGCTCAGCAAATAAGTAAAGAAAGAGCTTATGCTTTTAAATCACCTGCAAGGCTTCAGGCCACTCTTCTAGCAGAAGCTTTCCTGCTGCAAGGTGCAAGCCTCTGCTCTGGAGGAATAGAAGGTTTCACCAGGAGAAGCTGTCACACCCACACATGACATTGTAAGGAAGAGAGCAAGCCACACAGGTGCCAATGACTGTAGCTATAAGTTATTTATTCTGCAAAATAGAGGTATCTTCTATGGAGTTGAACACTGGAATCACAGCATTATGAACTGAGTTGTGGAAACATTATGACAGCACACACACACACGCAGGCACACACGTGTACACCTACACACGCGCACACACGCAGACTTCGTACGGGCCCCACTCCTGCACGATCCACATGGAGCCCTCTCTGCACCTTTATTTGCAAAAACCTGCGGTGAGGGTTGCATTCAAGACCCCTTCCCCTATTCACAGGGCTTCCCAGGGCGGGTCAGGATTGGGAACATGGCACAGGCAGCACGTGTGTAGTGCACAAGACCCCCTGCCCAGTGTCCAGCACATCCTGGAGAGGAGTTAGCTCTGGGCAGAATGCAGCCCTCAGCGGAACACTCTCACTCTCGCCACAGTCTTTGCCCATGCAGCTGAGCACAAGGTGTCTGCAGGAGGCAGACACATGTTAGGACACAGTCAGTGCTCCCTGCTCGCCATGGTCCATGTTCCAAAGCCGGTAAAACTCTGCGAAATCCACATAGGGCTCCACACGCCCATCCTCATCTGGCTGGAGCGAGTGGGTGGGGCGGGAGCGGAAGAGACCTCCATCTGAACTCGAGCTGCTGCTCTGCGTGTGAGTATTGGTTGACTGCAGCGTCACAGTTGGGCTTTGGCTAAGGAGGGAAAAAGAGAGAACATAAGCATCTTTATTCTACTCCATCTGATGCATTGGACAAGAAAAGCACCAGAACAAGCACCAGTTTCTTCACAGATCAAGCTATCCTAGCAGACAGCTAAAAAGTTGCAGTCACTTGCTCTATGAGAGCACTACAAGTGTTGAGAACTGATTGGAATTGACAAACACCAAAGGTATCTGATTCACATTAACTGTAAGGCCTTAAGTACAACCAGGCATCTGAGCAACAGAGGAAGCAGAAAAAAACAGGCATGCACTCTGCTGGCCTCCCCATACCCAGAACAGTACGAGCTTTACGGGAAGAGTCTGGCAGCAAGGAAAGCTATTCTTGCGTGCCCTGTGCTGCAGCCAAGGCAGCTCTAGTGCGTCAGCCTCATTGTTTCTGGAGCTACAGAGCACAATACCCACAGCGCTTCTTCACTGGGCAGTGTGCACACACCACCCTGTGCCAAGGGCTCAACATAAACCACAGCCACTAACTAGTATGACACTGCAGAGTGGATCCAAAGAGGACCCAGTTCTAAGATTTATCCACTTTTTTTTTTTTTTCCTGGGCTCTGCCTATAAGCAAATCAACTTCAGCAGCATAGCCTCCCCAGGAGCTTTACAGGTGACCCACAGAGTCCCTCTTCCTTACTAAAATGAAGGGCATCCACAGTCCCTCTGTGCACAGCACCCAACACACTTGGCACATGAGATCCAAAGAGAAGGGCTGCTCACTGCCAGAATGCCTTCCACGAACAGCAGCAGATGCTGCTCCCAAGGCATGTTGCCAGAGCTGGCTTCAGAGCTGTTGCCTCACTCATTCCCACTCCTCACACAATTGCTTTCCAGCTAACACATTATGCTGGCTGTCAATACTGTTAGTGGGGGGGGAGCACATTCCAGATAAGGGAATGACTGACAGGTAACTGACAGCTGTCTCTGCTTTTCAACCACTTTATACAGTGTGAGGTGCAGGGAAAACTGTGGGTAGCAAGAGAGCAGGACTTTACTTAGTGAGGGTGGGGGTGGCTTCATCCAGAGTTGAGCTGCTGTGGGCACCATTGACCATCTGGCCTTGAGAAGGCATGACAAGAGACAGCGTGACACTTGTCTTGCTTGTGCTTTGGGAGCTGGAATATGGCACAGAGACTGGGTAGACACGGCCTCCTGAGAAGGGAGAAAACAGAAGTTACAAAATGCAGTTCAGACATGAGCAACTGGGGGTGCAGCACAGCAGCAAAAAACCCCAAGAATTTATATCCAAATGCCTTTGATGCTGTACTGTATCCTGTCAAATTGTCAGAGATTCCATATCTCAAAAGCCCATCATCTGTTTAATATAAAAATTCCTTCTACACCAACTACTTCCTCTCCCAATGTGAGGTGAGTGCTGGATCAATCCAGAGATCTTATCTTCCTCCCCCCCATTTTGTTTCATTCTCTCCCCAACACACCTTGTGTTGGTGTCAGCGTGGGCTGGCTCATCTCACCCAGGGGGTACCCAAAATTCCTCACAAGCAGCGTCATGTCTTCGTGACGGGGACAGAACTTGGACCGCTCCCCACCACTGGCAAAAGTGTCACAGTGAATGCGCTTTACCCGGTCCACTACTGCTTGTGCCACAGCATCCAGTGACGTCTGCTTGGCAAACTCTGTGGCTATCATGGCTGCAATTTCCTGAGCAGAGAAGGAAAAAAAAAAATCACCAGAAGAAAGATTTCTAGGAGATTTTGGAGGAAACCTTTTCCTGCCATCTGATCTAAGAGTTTTTATGGCAACTAATCTGACTGCGATGCTTACCTGCTGAAAATGTGCCTTTGTGCCTTGAGTCATCCCACTCCCTTTAACGGGCTACTCCTAAGGGACAGGCAGCTGCCTAGAAGAACTGGCTTGGCAAAGCAGCTCCCATATTATTAAACTGGAATGGGGTGGCACAGGCATTCAGCCTGGCCAGCACTGACAGAACAGATGAGGAGTTCAGCCTGTATGAGAGCAGCTGACACCGCTGGAGTGAGTCAATAGCCACGGGAATGTTTCCCTTGTGAGCAGGCTCACCTGGTTGGCCTGCCCAGGCCCATGAGCTGCCTCCAGTGCTTTATAGAGCCCTTCGGACATGAGCACCAAGAATCCTGTCACCCCATCCAGTGAGTGCCCTCCGTGGATTTCAGGCTCTGCTATGATGGGCTTAGATTTAGCAGCACTGGAAAGAGACAGTAATTTAACATTTAATGGTGACATAGTAGGTGAGAATGGAGTGATCATGAAGAAAAGGAGGGCTTGAAACCCCAAAAGTTGACTTTTTCTGACCTGAGCAGTTCAATATCAGTATAGCCGTATTTGACTTTGTAATCTCCAATGCGCCGAGTGCTTTCCTGCCCACGAATAGTTCCCACTTGTTTTATTTTCCCTGCATCCAAGCCTGCCAGATTGAAAACCAAAAATGTTTCATTAACTTTGTGAAACTTGCAGAACTTCCTCTGAGAAAAGAAATATCCACAGCTACATAGGACTGTAAGACAAAACGAGACACCGAAGAATCATCAGGAACATATAAACATCATCAGAACCATCTAAAAAGGGAGAAAAGGAGTAGCAGTTTGCTGTGTTTCAAGGGACACCTTTTCATTAGTTCCAAGCTGGGAAGGAGAGGGAAGGAGGGAGACACACGCAGCCCAACAGGCATACTCTAAATGCAACAGCTGGCCCTGAGACAAAGCGCACATCCTGCTCCTAAGCCACCAGCAGCAGCTGGCCTGGGTGCACAGGCATTTGGCAAAAAGGCAGGGGAACATCTGCATCTGTCAGCTCTGGACTGTGTGATGGGAGGAGAAGGCAGGAACGAGGAAAACATATGTGAAGGATTCTGCTTTTTCTTCCACCTGTAATTGGCCCCTGCTCCTAAGCTCCACATGACAATTTCAGTAATACATTAGACTGCAGAGAGAGGTTGTGGAGTCTCCCTCACTGGAGATATTCATGAACCTGTACAACATGCTCAGGGATGACCCTCCTCGAGCAGAAGCTTGGACCAGATGAGCCAGTTCAACCTCACCCATGCTGTGATTCTGAGAAAAGACCTACCTACAAGAGGCACTGAATTTGCTCAAGTGCTCAAATTCATATGGGCTTCTCCTAAAATAAGAACAATGATCAGTCAAGTATTTATTTAAATAAACTTATGGGGAAATAGCTCTGGCAGAGGCTAGGAAGTAATCCCATCTTGCTGCTACTATTTGAGGCAGGACTTGGAGCAGATGAGCCACTTACCTGATCTGTTGTGGCAACCCCCCTTTCCTTATTATACCTAGAGCTATCAGCCAGAAAACATTGAGATTTTATCTAGGGATGACTGTCCTCAGTACAAGGTGAAGGCAGGGGTCCAGCTGAAATTCTCCCTTTGAGTCAAACCAAGCCTTGTTGCACAGATGGCTCTGCACCTACCCCAGCAGTAAGACACAAGTCCTCCATCTGCTGCAGACCACAGCTGACTCATCGACACGGCCCGGCTCATTTGCCAGCTCCTGGCAGGGGGGTACACGCCATCGACAGACACAAACAGAGGGAGGCTCACAGGACACCAGAGGGGTCATGTCTAAACCACAGCAACTCTCCCAGGGCACCGAACAAGCTGTGATATGCTGGCTGAAGGACCACAAAAGCACAAGACCTCTCCCACTCTTCCCTCAAGACAGGGGTGGCACAGGCAAATGTTATCCACACTACCTCATCTCTATGCTTCAACCTAGCCCAACAACAACCTCCCTTGGGCCCCCAAAACAGCCTGTGTGCACTGTCTTGTTCCACAGGATCTTCGTTCTGCGGGGCTGTAGGCAGGAGCACCAGTGCTGCACCAAGTTAAGACTGGTACATCTAACAGATCCCTGTTCTCCTATGGACTGCAGCTAAATTCTGCATTTTTAGCAGTAAAAACACAGTCAAGAAGTCCCTTTTCCCTGGATTCTTGTATTCAGTCTTCTGTTTCACGGCACATATCCCTAGTGCAGGAATAGGAGTAAAAGTGGGAATGAAAGAGAAATAGAATAAAACAAGACCTAGCAGCAGAAATTACCACATCAACAGCCTCATGTGGTAAGAATGTATCTGCCAGGTGAATCTAATGAAGAATGCCACCTTAGATCTACCTAAATAAAAGTACAGCACCCAAGTATCTCAATAAGAATTTGGTACTAGCAATCACACAAGTGGTCTGGGTTAGCTCTAGACCAAGAAAGAAAACATGTCAAACACTGTAAAGGAAAAGGGAAATTGCCTAAGGCAAAATGTCAGCATTAAGACTTCAACAGTTACTGATGTGAGAGCAGTAAATGCCAGTGCTTGGCCTGGCTCTGTCTGAAGTGAAGCTGCTTTTTTTCAGCAGCAGCTTGTACAAAGGCATATTGAAATGTACCATCCTGAGGGTGAGGCATCACACAGAACTTAAAGCAGCATAACTGTGGTCTGCCTCCACAGGAGCCGTCATACATTGTCCGCTTCACTTCTACCCTCTGGCTCTGTGCTTCCACTCCTGCCTTCCTATCGACTACAGCAACAGCTGGAGCACAAATCAATGCCAGTTTGGCAGCTGGACACAAAACTAACACTCCAAACTTGAAACAAAGGCATAGTTTTCTGCTGGGTCAGTGAGAGAGCTTACTCACTCTGTAGCCCCAGAATGGCTAGAAAGGCACAAAAAGAAGGCACTGAACTTGTCATCTGAAAACACAGTAAGCTTCTTTTTGTGGTTATTTATTGTTCCTGTGGCTTGAGTCATTCTTGGTGCCCCAGATAAACAGCCATGCGATGTTCTCAGCTAAGAACACAAAATCCAAATACTCACCCAGCTGAGAGAAGCGAAAAAGTTCATCCTCATTCTCTGTTGTATGGTCCACGTTGAGCTGAGTCACCTGCAGCCCATCCACCGTGGACTTGCATAGCAGTGCCCGGTTGGTACCTGCAGTGGGAGCAGCGAGATGAGGCACCAGATAGCTCTGCCGTTAACAGGGAGAACATATCCAAAGGGAAAAGGAACAGAGTGGGGAATAAAGACAGAAAAGAAGAGAAAGGCTCATGTACTGTCTCATCATGATCTCCAAAATGTAACCTTGCTAGCAGCATAGTGAGTCTGCTAGGCAGCTCTCCATCCAGACCTGAGCCGGTACCTCCCAAGAAAGCTCTGTATTTCTCAGAGAACCTGCACTACTCCTCTCAACCCGTTTTCCCTCTGTTCTTTGGCCATACACACCACATCACCCAACATCTGCAGGGATGAAGAGCCAGGCTGATTTCAAGTGCTTGTATAAGTAGCAAGCATATCACTGCTTGGCCACAGACCAAAGAAACTGTCCCCCACATTCAAATTTCTTTTACTTCCTAGAGCCCCTGCCATCCACAGGAATGCTGAGACAGAGCCACTGACAAAAACCAACTCACCCACATTGGCAATGTAGAGCTTGTTGTTGAGAACGACAGCCACAATAGCCATGGCTCCTCCAGAGATCTCCTGCTCTACAACCTTCAATCTCTCCACAATCTTCTGGTACTGAGGAGGGAGCTGGTGGTGAGGAACACCCTGGAAGCCAAAATGAGGGAGAAGCTTAAACACACAGTCCACAACACAGAAATCACAGCTGGAATAAAAATTCTGTAGGGAGGGGACTCATCCTGACATGCTTTGTGTCATGCCTGTAGAAGACATATAATTTTTTTGTTCAATCCCAGTGAATGACACAGCTTTGATATGGTTCTGGAGAGGACAGTCCAGTACACCTGAAGAACAGAGCCCATATGTGCCCAGATGCCATGTAAATTTGAGGCCCTGCCTCTCATCTGCATGGCTTTGTCCTAGAAGAGCCACATGTACAGGCTGAACTCCTCTCTGTGATACACTCGGTTCCTTATTCAGATAACCAATGATAGGTCTAAGCAGTGCCAGTATGAACAGTGGGAACTCTGCGATATGGACCAAGGCACTTGCCTCACTTCGTGCAAGCGTCCAGAAGAGAACCACAGAGAAGTAACTTTCACTTACAGCCTCCCTTGGATCAAACTGACTAATATGCCCAAACCTCATCCAGCAATCTGGAAGGTGGGACCTCCAGCAAGCTCTGCTCTTAAAGTTCCATTACCTCTGGCAGCTGAGACTGCAGACTGGCCTTCTCTGCCAAGGCATCATCAATGGACTCCAGGAAACTTCTTTCCACCACATCAAAAGCCTAAAAAAGATCATAAAGAGAAACTAAACTCTTACCCAATGCCTACAGACCTTTGGGGCTACCCATCCTCACCTCTCTAAGATAGCTCATAAGACTGGATGATCACTGTACATACAGACATTCAAGGATCACTACAGCATATCGAAACACAATTGTTTCAGCACAACTAGTTAACAACTTGTAAAAACAATCCGCAACAACTCAAAACAGCAGACAACACCATAAAAGTTACATTCACAGCAGTGTCAGAGACCTATCTGATCTTGTGTGTTAATCCTGTCACTCAAGAAAGTGCACTCACAAATCCATCTCCCCACACATTAACTTCTCCCCTTCACTCACTGTCATCTCCTCCACAGGCTGACTTGTTCCTACATGTCCAGTGAAGACTGGCTGCAGCTTCCTGGAGAGCTCTCAGCACTGTGCTGACGGAGCCAGGGGACAGATGGGTATGAGGCGGGAGTGAAACAAAGCACTACAGATGCTCAGGATGAGTGCAACTGCAACCACCAGATGTTTCCAACCCTCACAGAAACCAGATGCTGCTCCCCCGACGGCAAAGTGGAGGTGGGTAGTGCGAGAAGCAGGAGCTGCTCCCACTCAAAGCTTCTTTACCTGCAGCAGAACTCGACGCACGTCAGCATCGCTGTGATCTGCATGGAGCTGGCCCAGCAGCAATTCTGCAGAGAGCCTCTGACCCACGAAGTTGGTGACTCGGTTGCCATCATAACCATTGAAGACACCATAGAGGTAGCAGTTGTTCTCACTCCTGCCAAAATGGGAGGAGTGAGAAGCAAAAAGGTCACAAATGTCTGTAAGACACAGATACAAGTAGCAAGTTCCCGGAGACACCTCTTGCATGCTCAAGTGCCATCCTCTTCTTCCAAGTCCTGTGGGACAATACCTGTTTTACCTGGTCTTGTGCCAGCAGGAGTCGGTGTCCTGGGTGCAACCCACTTACCTGAATTTTAACCAGTTATCTTCCAAGGGGTGACCCTCTGTCCCCTTGCCATCTGCACTGTAGGAACGGTTTGGAGCTGAGCCCACTCCAGAGAGATGGCAGGATGGTAAGTCATCTGTCCAACTGGGCTGTTGTTCCTGGCAGACAAGAAGAGGGAAGAGACCATGTAAACCCCAAGCAGTGTGAAGTGAGGATCGTAGTCCAGAACAGGTTACCAGTCCACCCCCACCCTCTTCTCAACCCTTCTCCCTCTGCTAACTAGGAGCACAGCCAATAACTCCGTATTTCCCTGCTGCAGAACAGGATCGCTTACCACATCCCTTCCCTCTGACGCTGAGCTCTGGCTGCACTTTGGCTCTTGCTAACAAGAAACCAGAAGCGAAATCTGCATGCAAGTTTTACACTCCATACAGCACAGCACTAGCTTAGCTATTCCTATGGTATATCAGATCCTCACGCACCCGTGGCACGGGAGTACAGGGAAAGCTCTGGATTCTCCCAGGACTACTCACCCAGGACAAGGGGCTGGGGCCGGCTGCTGCAGCCAGCAATTAGAGAGACATCCCTGGGGCCGCCATCTCCCTCTCGGCCTGCTTCAGAAGCCAGCTGCCCCCTCACACAGCGGGGCACCCCGCAGCCCGCAGCACTGGCACGGCCCCCGCAGCCACCTGTCGCTCACCGTGCGCTGCAGAGCGGCCGGCCAGCCCAGGGTGCGGATCGCTGACCACGCAGGGACCCCCGCAGGCCGAGACCCCCTACCCTGAGGCGGCACCGGGGGCGAGAGCGCAGGAACCCACCGCCCCGCTGCGGGGGGACCTCCCCTTTCCCACACGGCAGCGCGGGGGGCGGGTGAGGAGGAGGCCCGGGGACTCCCTCGCACCCACCTGGGGGGTGCGTGTGCACGGAGGGGGGGAAGGTGCCACTCACACTCTGCAGCAGACTCCTCCTCTGCGCCGCCATCTTGGAGCGGGAGCGGCCGCCTCCCGCCCGCCCTCCGCCGCCACAGCTCGGGCCCGCTCAGGCCCCGCCCCCGCGTGAGGCGGCGCCGGGCAAGGTCCGAGGGAAAGCCCACGGAACTGGAATGGTTGGGAATTTACCTGTCGTTACACCTTCCTCCTGGTCTGGGCGGAGTGCAGGCTTCTCCATTCCTTATCTGTGGCCTTCAAGTTGTGAGAAAGAAGCACCTGTTGGCTGCCACTGCCAGCGTGTGTGTGTGGAGGAGGAGGAAAGAGGGGCAGGATTGTGAGGATCAGAGAATGATGGGATCATCAAGGTTGGAAGAGACGTTTGAGATCGTCCAGTCCAACCGTCCACCCAGCACTGCCACTGTAAGCCCTAAGCCACATCACCCAGCGCCAGATCCAGATGCCTCTTAAACACCCCCAGGGATGGTGACCCCACCACCTCCATGGGCAACCTATTCCAATGCCTGACCAACAAACATAACAGTGGGAAAAAAATTCTAGTATCTAATCTGAATCTCCCCTGTCTCATCTTAAGGCCATTTCCTCTAGCACTCTCACTGCAGGCACAGTAGAAGAGACTGGCCCCGACCTCACTACAACCTCTTTTCATGTGCTGTAGAGAGCGATGAGGTCCCCCCTGACCCTCCTCTTTAGACTAAACAAACCCAGCTCCCTCAGCTGTTCCACATCGGACGTGTTTTCTAGATCTTTCACAAGCCTTGTTGCCCTTCGCTGAACCTGCTCCAGCATCTCAATGTCCTTTTTAAAGTGAGGGGCCCAAAACGGAACACAGTACTTGAGGTGCAATTGGTACTGTGAATCCTGGATCCCATGAAATGGGGTCACCCTGGGTGCCAGAGAGCCCTGGTTGAAAAGGTTTTCTTAGCAGTGCATCATGTTCAAAGCAACCTCTAGGGAAGACTCAGCCCAGGTACCAGCTCTCAGCTGCATCCTGTTCCACAGACACCACATCCCTGGCATCCACGTGTCTCAGCTTGGAGTCTGTCTCCTGCCCTTTCCCTCTCTCTTTTGCAGGCCGTAACAAGGATGTAGTTGGACCATACCCTCCAGGGAAGCAGTGGGAAGGTGTCTAGAACAATTGACAAGTGGTTCTCAATACTCACTGCAGTTTGGAGCAGTTTTTGGTAGTCTCGAGTCAGGCACAACAGTAAAATCACTTGTGTGCCTGCCTGAGTAAAATCAAGAGATCACTGATTTTGCTCTTGTTTAAGATCCTTTCTCGGCAGACATAGGCTGTTTCCACTGTATCAGCTCAGCTGGGGGAGGAGGGAAGACAAAAGATTCAATCTCATTGCTTTCTCAATATTATAAGTCAGCAGAAGAGCCCTCCAGGAGCCTGAATGGCGTATCTTAATGTGAGTGATGGCCAGCAGTCAGGCTGTGGCAGCGGCAGCTTGGGGAAGAGCCCTGTGTGCTTCCCTGTGTGTATTGTGGCTGCAGGAGCTCCAACATGAGAGACGTGCAGTTTCAGTCATGGGGAGCAGTGCAGTCGTGGTGAGGGTGGGAGTGTCAAATAGTCTTGACTTCCAGCTGTGGCTTGATACGCTTATAATGACATCTTTGTGGCAGATATATTTGATTCAGATGCACTTCAGAAATAATTGCCAGTTAATTAACCTCATTCTGTGGAATGATGCCTTTTGCTGCAGGGGTTTCTGCCAGATGATTCCAGCTTCCTTTCCTGTAAATCCTTTTCTATTGTTTTGTTACATCTCCAAAATATACAAAGATTACAGATCCTTCCCCTTCATGCGAGGCTCACAAATATACAGACATTCAAGCAGTGTTAGGTACACAGGCAGAATTACATTTTTTAAAGCTTATATTGTGCAAAGATAGAAGAAAATGCTAAATTTAGAACCTGGGTCTACAAACAAGTTTCCTCAGGTTTAGGCTTCTGTATAAGCTTGGTCTCAGTGATGTCATTCAGAGTATTCCTGTGGGTAAAGCTGTAAATAGGTACAAATAATTATAGGAACAGGTATGAAGTCTACATTAGAAGTAGGATGGACAGATTTAGTACTGACAAAGGTTTGTTTTCTTGCCAGTATCAAAAGAAGAATTCCTGGTGCTGCAGAAAAACGCATAGCACAGCATTGTCCGTGTCATGAAAAAGCTACAGGCAAGTGTCTTTGCTTTAAAACAGGACGACACTTCTTCAGCATTGCAGCAGCAGCTTATGGTTATTTAATGCCATTGAAGGCTGCAGTCATGCACCTTGATGAGCACAGTCAGACTCCGTCCTTGCTCAGAGCAACACTGAAATCAGCAAGGCTTTGGGTGTGCCCAGAGACTGTCAGCATGCATTGCATTGCAGGACTGCGAATTCAGGAGTCATTTCTGTCTTTTTCTATCCATAAGTGAGTCCTTTTGAGACTAACAAGAGTAGAGTCTGTGTGAGAGTGCGATAAGGCAGAATGTGAAGTCAGTGAGAGAGCAAAACAACTTTCCTAAAGATACAAGATAGAAAATCTGCCACTTTCCTTGTTTGTACAATGGCTTGTCACCTCTTGCAGTTAAAAATGTGCCCTGTTCCTAATTTAAATATCTGGCTTCAGCTTGTAGTCACTAATCTTTGTCATTTGAGTTTATTTTTTTTTCTGCCAGTTTATGCTGGAACACAGACCTGCTGCAAAGCATTTTTTTCTTGGTGAGAATTCTTGTGCCAGATTCTGCCTGGATACTCCTGTGGTTCTGTCACTGAGCTTCTGCCCTAACCTTGAGTGAGTCAATTAATTACTTCATCTGGAAAAAAAGTGAATAGTCGGATTTAGCAAACGAGGCCATTTGCAGCATTAAATGCATGTTTGTCCAGCAATTCACAGTCCTCCAAATAAGTGTTACAGGAGCTGGTGAGCTGCTCCATGAACGTCTGCTCACCAAAAGCTTTATGCAGCACTTGGAAGATTAAATACAGCACCAAGTTTCTGTTGGCTGTATTGACCAAGCTTATTTTAATCTTAATTTATGCTTCTTACTTTTTGCAAATCCTGTCAGAAAATGCCATGTGTATTTCCATGCAGCCAGGATCTCCCCAGGAATGAAGGATATTGGTCACTGAACCTCACCATCCATGCACAAGTAAATGAATTATATGATTCACTGGTTACCAGATATACAGCTCCCCCTCTCATGTTAAACTCCCATATTTCTGGTTCCTCCCTCTCTCTGTTTTTTTAATTATTCTCTCATTTTCTCTGTCCCCAGTGCTAGGGATTGTGCACACAGTATTCCTGGTGCCAAGCTGTACTGCTGCCTTCCTGTTTTTATCAAAGCTTTCTCTGCAGGAAAGGAAGCATGGTCACTACTTGGCTGCTGGATGAAAGATGAACAGCATGACTGAGCAACGTGCCATGGGGAGCAGGGAGCTTGGGGCAGCCCCGGCACAGTGCTCTTGCAGGTGCTCAGAAACCGGGAAGCATTTACCAGATTGCCGGCAGAAGCCATCACATCATTTAGTTTCTCTCTACTGATCATGTGTGAGATATGTTCAGGGGGATTTTTTTTCTGTTTTGATGATAAAGGAGGCTGGGGCTGGAAAGGAAAGCAGTGATTTTTGGCAAAGCTTGCAGGAGGTGACATGGAAAAAAGGAAGGGTCTCTCTGACAGAGCCAGCTTTCCACACTTGCTCTCCTCCTACGGCAAGCAGAAAGGGGTGGTGGGGGGTGGCGTTGCGAGGCCTCACACAGCTCCACCCCGAGGTCACCTCATCTACCTTTACCAACCTCAGCCTGATGCTTCCCACAGGTACAGGTGCCCTAATGCTCCTCTTCGCAGGCCACTGTTTTGAGGCATGCTGGAAGGGCAGAGAAATAAGATGGGGCAATAGAAAGAACAAGTGTTAAGGAAGGAAAGCTGGAAACAACAGATTCTTTCCCCCAGCACCCTCTGAGAGCTGGAGAGCCAATGTGCAGACCTACTGCCAGAGAAAGGGAGAATGATGAAGGTGTGCTGATCCCCCCAAGAGAGAGTCAAATACGGCTGCAAAACAGAGTTTGTACAATTTTAGGCCAGATGGATTTTTGAGGGAGGGAAATGGGTTGTTTCGTATAATTTTATTGAATTCCTTGATACACTAAACAAATTTTCATCTGAGTCCTGGGATTATGTGAACTTTAAAATAAAAAAAGAAAACAACTTTGTAACAGAATTGTTTCTAGATGTCATGGCTGCAGGGAGAAGCTTCAAAACATGACTCATAAGCATGTGAAATACCAGAAAGCAAAATTAAAGAGATTTCAAATTATTAGAAAACACAAACAAACTAGTAATGTTGGAGTCCTATTCATCTGAAATGCTTGCTTTTGGCAACATTTTGTCTCACCAGTTTTTAACTCTACTTGTTGCCAACACAGACATTTGCCTTTCCGTGGGCTCAGTATCTCCACAACACATCCACCCCAAAAGCTGTGACTGTAGGAAGGGTCTTTGTCCAAACAAAGATTAATCATGAAACAGATGGGCCGGTCCACCAACACTTTTGCATATAATCTGATGCACAGCTGCAGTGTGTGCTCAGTAGTGTCCCCAAGAGCGGAGACAGTTTGGAGGAATGGCTAGAGCCTGTTCACCATCATGTGCTTCTGCTTACTGTCCTCAAACCTCACAAGGGTTGGGAAATGTGATACTCAGGTATTTGGGTGACCAACTCATTAAAAGGGAATGAGAAGGAAGCTTTAGCTAAGCATCAGCACAGGACGGGATTTTGAATTTAATTTTTATTGCAAAGCCTGTTGAAACAAGATCCTTTTTAGTGGTGGGCTACCAATCACTGACACCCACTGTGGGCAGTGCCCTGAGAGCTCATTTCCCAGGGTCTGATTAAGTTTTGAAAACCTGCAGTACACCAGACACCCGAGCAATGATCACACATAGATGAATAAAGACACATCAAAAGACTAAACAGATCTGCTTCCCTGGGTGTGGAAATACAGGTGTTTATTTTCATGTAGGTTTGTATCCTATATTCTTATAAGTCCCCCATCCACACCTCCTATTGCCACATCCTTTTCACAGTGAGAGTCCACTTCTAACATGGCATGTCAGGTTCCTCAGGTTTTCCTACTGATTAGGTGAGAGACACTTGATGGTGTGTGATTTGAAACTTAGGCCAAGTGAAACAAGTAACCATTAGCTTCCACTGAAACATCTCAGTAAGGGCAGTTCCTTAGGTTTCTTTCCTCCATTCAAGCCACTGATTGTCACTAAACTTGCCAGCTCGGCCATGCAGAAGCACAGGAGCCAATGCTCTTGTAGCAAACCAAACTAAAAAAACCATCCCTCCCCAAAGAAGAAAAGCCAGACCATTTTTTTTTCCATATAGTATGGTTATTTTGAACGTCATAACTTTATTGAGACACCAGTAGTTACCACCTTCACTTTGTTAACCACAAATATATAGGACATTGTAAACACAGGTGCCGAGGTGGCGGGGTTCGCTGTAGTTGAATTTCGGAACGGACAGGGGCAGGGGGAGGAGGGGTGAAGGGACACTCGGGCTTAGACAAGACCACTCAGAGGATCCTGTATGCAGCAGGCCATCCATGAGTCATTGTATATACGTATATATGTATAGCTTTATATTATACATCTTTTTAAATATATATATATAATATATATACTATACACAGGCAGTAATGTGGCAGGGCAAGGGGCAGGGCAGCCCAGGTGGTGTTACAAATGCCACACAGGCAGCAGGGAGTTGTCTGGATGGATGGTTTGAACTTGCTGCGTGAGGTGGCCTCACTGGGCTCCTAAACTTGTACCTGCTCTGGGGATGGGAGCTGAGACTCCTGTGGGAACCACCCTGCAATGCTGCCTTCCTGGGTCCTCCCAAGTGCTTGCAAGGGTACAGGGACAAAGACACCTCCTCCCCTGAGGGAACTGCCAGGAATAACGCAGAGAGGAAGGGTGTGTGATGAGGTGATGAACAGGGTGGTGGGGATATGGGTGAGCCAGGGATGGGGACACACCAGGAGGCTGAATCCACAGACAGAACTGGGGCAAGGTTTCATCATCTCTTTGCCCTTCACAGCCTCTGCTTCCACAGAACAGTCCTTTATTTGGGGGCTTTGTAAGATAAGAAGACATCAAGGGGCCATTGCTCCCAACGGGGGATGCATAATCCTCTGTAATCTGAACAAATGGCAGAGGGGGAAGAAAGCCGCCTTATCATTTCACTTATACAGCCTTCCCTCTGATCTCCTAATCTCTAGAGTGGGGCTGATCTCACCCACACTTAGAATGCAAAAGGGACATGTTCCAGTCAGCTGCTCAGGTCATGCCTATGATCACCAGAAATAGGCAGCTTATCAGAAGCACCTAAGATAAGATAACAAGCCCTTTGGGTAGGTCTGTATGTCTCATCAGCTGCAGAACCAGCCAAATGCCACTGGAAATTGCATTTTGCATTTTAAATGGCTACCTGCAAACAAGCAGAGTCCCACTCCCAGGTCTGTCACCACCAACCCTCCACTGCAAAGGCTGAAAGCACGTGAACCCAAGCAGAGCAAGTCTTCTCCCACGAGCAAAAGCAAGAAGTTGTCCAAGCATCTACTGTTGTAGTGTCCCCTGTCACATCAATGCTTTTCTTATGACACAAAGCAAGGAGAACAACCAAGAAGTAACCCAAGATGAAGCCACCTGGCTCATGTCTCACTGAAGTGCTGGTTCTGAGGGGGAGGTTCATTCCTGCCTCAAGCCTACCTGAGCCCATCAGCTGGTTACATGAGGGAAGCAAGCTGAAGAGGATAAAGGAAAGCCTGCTCATTTAGTCAGCCCCAAATGGTGTTTAGCCACCTATGTAACTCTGATGGGAAAAGGGGCATGCAAGATGCTCCTGCACCACACCCCAAAACAGAGCCCAGGTACGTCCCCCACATACTGTCTGTACCTCTCCTTATGTGCCTGGTCACTCACAGAGGAGGGACCTCCCAAAAGGTACAACACATTTTTGTGCTAAGGGGCGGTTATTTATAGCCTCCTCCTCCTCTCAGTTCCCTCCCCACACCCCAAATGAAAGCATGAAGGATGACACAGATGAGTCTGGATGAGTACAACTAATTTCTCTCCTCCTCCACCTCATCATTCATTCGTCCTTCTCCCCTGGTGGGAGACAGACAGGAGGGTGCTCCCCCCACATCCAGTCACAACAAACCTCTCTCAATAAACTAAACCCGTCCCAAGCCTAAATATTAGGCTGAACCCACAGAAAATGAAGGTCGAGGGGCTTCCTTCCAAAAAGCACCCCTCCTATTTACAGTATTGCATTCACTCATAGCCACAGAGCAAGGGATGTGTGCCTGTGCCCAGTCGTTCCTGCTGTG
Source organism: Corvus kubaryi (assembly GCF_017639235.1). Classification (NCBI taxonomy): domain Eukaryota; kingdom Metazoa; phylum Chordata; class Aves; order Passeriformes; family Corvidae; genus Corvus; species Corvus kubaryi. Next base: position 16,117,376 of record NW_024582061.1, on the reverse strand, counting down.
CCCCTAGGGCTACCTGATCCCTCGCTCCCATCCTCACCAGTGGGTAACCACCAGCAAGACGGGGCAAGCCTGGGGAGGACAAGCCATGGGAGAGACACCAGGAGCACAAATGTGCTGGTAGGAACGGGGAGAAACAGTGCCTGTATACAGTGGAGAACACTGCTCCACTTCCCTCTGGGAGCCTGCTGCTCTACAGTTTCTACCCCTTCCCTATCTTTGTGGGCCACTGGGAGGAGGGAAGGACTGGTAACCTTGGTGCCCTCCAGATGAGATGTTCACACAGCCACAGGCCAGACCTGTGTCCCATTCTCCCCACTCCTAAGGGTGCTATGAGGAATAGGCTGCATGTGCAGTGTGGGCACCTACAGGTTTTGGATGTGCTCCTGATCTCTGCTACTGGGACAGTTGCATCAAACAGGGTGGCTGCCTGGGGGATGGAGCTCCTCACTGTTGCAAGATAAACCCTGCTTCTTGTGCTCTTAGAGATGTCTGTGCCCAGGATAATTGTCCAGGTAGCTATTGCTGAATTATTTCCATTCAAGGGAAATCTGGGAATCTGTCTTCACGCACAGACCTAACTTCTAACCTGGAACAGAGAGTGAGCTTCCACAGCTGTGTCTTTACTTGGAGCAAAATCATGAGGAGTGTGGAATGATACCCATACGAGCTCTATCTAAGAGTCAGTGCTGCCACCTAGGCGAGGCTTTAAAGTCAGCCAGGATCTGAGATGCTGCAGAAGAGCACTAAGGTATGGCCTATGCCAAGTACAGAAAGACCAGTTTTCAGACAACTCAGTCTGGCCCCAACCAATTCGCTGCACACCAAGACCTGCTCCCTATCTGAGTGGGAGGCAAAGCTCAGCCATGCAGGGACCCTTCCCAGCTTGGCTGCACCCCCGTGCAAGAGCCAGACACATGCTGGCCACCCCAGCAGCAGTATTTCTTTCTAAGTGGGGTCCTGCTCCATTCCTCTATGCTACAAAGATGGTGTCAGCAAGAGGCTTTGCACTATTGTAAAGGAACAGAGGAACAGAGGAAGGTTCAACAGGATCTGAGGAGCAAAACTGTCTTTCTTCTCCTCCCGCCCCGGGTGACATGACAAAGCTCTCCTCTCCCCCTCAAACCAGCCCAGCTGGGGTTGAAGGCCCTCAGGGCTCTCTAGAAGCCCACCTCCTCCATCCTTCCTCCCACAGGCACTCTATCTGGGCCCAGAGACTGGGCATGGCTCCCCTCCTGCCTCATCAAACACTGGTCTGAGAAGAGCAGTGACTAGCAGGACGTACAGGCAAGGGAAATCACCTCCACCTCAATCCAAGGGGGCTGAGGAAGGAGTGAATCTCAGGGCACTACCCCTCTGCTCTGCTCAGTCTCTTGCTGTAACCTACAGATGTGCCTGTGATTTCTGATTGTACCTGCAAATCTTTCTTTTTCCCTTCCCATTTTCTCTCCTTGTGCTCCCCCCCTCCCCATACCACTTCTCCCAAACCCTCTAAAAATAAAGCATCCCTCCCTCGCTAACATGTGGCAGGGAAAAGCCCCCCTGTCTTTACATGGAGAATGCCATTCCTTCTGTCCTCCAGGCCCCTCCTCACACTCTTGTATGCTGACTCCAACACCATTCCCCTTCCTGAGCCACCAGGTGCTCCAGAACTATTTGGATGCTCCCATATCTATTCCAACCTTCAGTGATACAACCTCTTCCAGGAAGGGTCCCAGTCCCTCTCATTTCTTCCGTCTGCCTCCAATACCCTTTCCCCTGCCCTGCTGGTGCCATAGCTCCTCTCCTGTCCACAAGACAGACTCTGTCTTCTGCAGCAAGGCAGGAGGGAGAGGAGGAAAGGGGGGACCTTTCTATCAAAATGCAGATTTTGGAAAAATTTGGTTCTGGAAGGTGGGAGAGGAGAAGGAAGAGGTGATGGGGAAACCTTTTTTCCTTTTTTTTTTTTTCCTTTTTTAAAAACAATAAATAAAAACAGATGACCCAGAAGGCTGGAGCATAGCTGAGAGCCACCTCTTGTACCACTATGCACGTGTCTTGTTTGTGCCTCGGCTTTCTGCCGGCAGTGGGAACGGGGGCAGAAGGGAAAGGGGAAGGGAAAGGGGCATCGGTGGCTCAGTAGTTCTGCGTTTGGTACCCCTGTGTCTCGGTGTCGAAAGCATCTGCTGGAGGGGGCTGCTGGTACGTCCCCACCGCATCTGTAGCATCCTCCTCGTTCGTGTAGGGAGCATAAGGCATGCCGGAGTCCTGGCTTGGGTCCATGTAGTCCTGGGAGAAGAGGGCCGAATCGGCACCCAGCTGGAAACGCTGATACGCCAGGAATGCCTGGCCCACCTTTAAGGGAGGAGGTGAAGGGAAGACATGGGAAGCAGAGAGGGGAGGGAAGAGGAAAAAGAGGGGGAACGTACCGAAAAAGAGAAACAAACAAAAGTGGGATTAGTAGTGGTTACGGATTAGTGTGCGAGGCCCGCCTGGCAGATCGCCGGTGAAACGCCCCACAAGCACGGAAGTCCACACTGTTCCACAGAAAGCATGAGCCCACAAGGACAGAGGAGGACTGGGCAGGGAAGGCTGCAAGTCCAGCTGGCTGTGTGCAGCCTGCCAAGGCTCCCTGCTCTCTCTGGGATGTTCAGGGCACCTCCTGTCTGCCGGTGGGGTTTCACCAACATCGCACGGGTCACGGAGGCTCAGCTGGCACATGGTTATCCCAGTCAGCCCCTCCCAGCTGTGGGAAGGCAATCTGCCTCGGCAACACCAGAGGGCTTGGCTGCTGGGCTGCTGATCTGGCTTGTAAAGGCCAGTAAGGAGAGCAGGATTTAACAAGTAGTGAGGTAGAGGTCACCCCCTGAAACCCCTTCACCAGTCAACATCCGCAAGGTGTAGCACAGACCTTAGGAAGGAGCAGCAGGAAGCAAGGCAGCTGCTTCCCAAACCAGGGGACAGTTAGCAAGCCAACTGCTGTCTCCTGCCTCAGGCACTGCAGGCAGGGCACCTTTTGGTGGACTGGGAGAGCCTGGGCACAGGGTTCAGCAGGCATGGCTTGTTGTCCCAGAGCATCCCTGAGAGAGGTGAGCAGTCTAGCAGGTGATGGGGGAGAGGTTTTTGGGGAATGAGGTCTGGGAAGAAATGAAAGAGATAAAATGGTGGGGGCAGAGGGCATCTCCTGGCTGAAGTATTAGGTCTGAGCAGTCATCAAAAAAAGGCACAGTGGTGTTACACATCATTAGTTAGGGTATGGGTGAGGGAGAGAAGGGAGCAGAAGAGGAGAAGAAACTGCCAGTTCCAACTCTCCAGAGAGAGATTCCCCATTCAGTGGACAACCCCACTCCAATTCATTGGCCCACATCTTCCCATCCCATGCCCTGCAGTGACCACACACTCATAGTCAGGGCATTGGAACCAGCTCTGCTCAGTGACCTCCTCCAGCTGCATCCCTCCACTCCTTCCCCCAAATTCTCCCATCAGCAAGGGTCACTAAGGCAGCAAGGATGGGGAGTTAGGGAACAGAGTATTGTATTCCTCCTGAAAATTAATGTCTCTGAGTCTCCGGAAAGCCAGAAATACGAGGAAGCCCTGTGAGGAGAGAGAGGGGAGTGGGAAGGAGAATCAGTAAGGTAGAGCAAACCAGAGTGTTTGACTGAAATAAAAACAAACCCCAAGGAACCAGGCGAAGAGAATTCCTGTTTAGCCACTTGCAAGCCTGTGCATGGGAGAGGATCACTGCAGGTGATGGCACCTCCAAAAGTGTCCTGAGGGACCCCTTGCAAAAGCCTTGCTCCTTGTCAGACTTTCTGCTGGAGCATGCAAGGGGCTGTCGGCAGCACTCGAGTGCAGGACACAGCTCACGAAGGGAACACACACATTGCTGTCCTTTGATCCTGCCCAGTGTCACCATGGCGAGGGTGCTGAGAGCACAACCCTTTGCAGACCCCCTCCTCTCTGACAGCTTCATGGTCTTACAGCACCTTTCCTATCTGGCCCCTGCCCAACATCAGGGCCTGCAGGAAGAGGAGAAGATAAAGCCACAAGGGCTTATGCATGGAGACAGGGTTAAAATGCTTTCCTGCTTGGCACTGTCCTGTCACTTCAGAAAAAAATCACTTGTGCTTGGTGCTTTCAGAGGCAGGAGGAAGTCATCAGGGATATTTATATTGCACACAACAGCTTTTCCAGGAAACTAGCAATAAGGAACTGCTGGAGAAAGGGCAGTCTTAAGACAGCACCATCACCTTCCTAAAAGGTGACCCAGTGAGGTGGCACTCCAGTGGTGGGTGCAGACAGAGTCCAGAAGAACAATGATGTCATCTTGCATGATGGGGAGCAAAGGTGGGAGGGAGATGGGTGCAACCCCTGGCCTGTAGCTCCCTTCTCGGCTTAGTGTCTGTAAGGTGAAAGTGCTGTTGAAGTCCTCTGACACACAGAGAAAACGGTAACAGGTTGTCCAGAGAGGTGGTGGATGCCCCATCCCTGGAAACATTCAAAATCAGATTGAACTGAGCTCTGAGCCACCTGATCTAGTTGGAGATGTCCCTGCTCTTTGCAGGGGGGCTGGACTAGATGGCCTGTAAAAGACCCTTCCGACTCAAATTATTGTATGATTCTATGACAGTGATGGTTGGGGAGCTGGCTTGTGCAAGGCCATATTAAAGGTCTGTTGAAAACACTCCTTACTGGGATATGAGACTCTCCCATTGTGCTTATTAGTGCTCCAAAACCTTCTTCCACGTAAGTTTTTGAGTTCTGTTTCCCAAGTTTACTTCCCAGCCACCTCCTCTCCTGCTTTTGCTTCTCAGAAGCCATGTGACCTGAGATCCCAGAGGGAATCACTCTTAGCCAGTCACCTTTCATTCCCCACATGATAATACAGTACAGAGGACATTTGATCCAACATCATGGCTACTGTACTCACCCAGGTAAAGATGGAGAAAAATGAGAATGTGATGGCTGCTCGGGCTGCATCCCCTCCCTCATTCAGTGGGTTGTCTTCTGGTTTTGAAGCTTGCCACTGGTTGGTCAGAAAGCAGAAGCCAACGAACCAGAGGAATGCCCAAAAGGCTGGGATGGACCACCGCCGTCATGCCAAAGGGAAGGACAAAGAACAAGATTATGTGTGAGCATAACATATACATATTACATTCCTCTGGAAATTTCAACCCTCTGAGACCCAGCACTATGTTGCAGACTGGGCAAAACTGACCGGTCAGCCATCTGAGCCCAAGTGAGCTGGCAGGCTCCCTGACAGCAAATTGTCAAGGTGACCAAGAGGTGTCTGCAGAAAGAACCTCAGGAGAGTTCATTTGCTTGTGTTTGGATTGATCACAGGACTTGCATTTGGCCTTGGGAGGGAGCCTGAAGGGCTTCCAGTACTAAAGCAATCATCTGGGCTCTATGAAACAGCCATTGCTTCACAATCCTGTCCTGCAAGGACAAGCAAAGAGCAATTCCTTCCACGGGAGCTGCAAAAGAGTGGGAAGCAGCTGGTTTGCAGTTACACAGAGACCAGCTTGTGCTGAGGACAGAACAGCTCAGGGACTCACATCAAGGAAAGGATCACTAACATCCTGTGCCCCCAGGAAATAGGTGAAGGTAGGAGGTACTCACCCTCTCTGCCAGGCACAGGCAGACACCTGGCAGTGAGGGAAATGGGCATTCCAAAGCAGCAGCAAAACAGGGCACAATCCTTCCCCTTCTCCTGTCAGCTGTACATAGGACTGCTAGGAAAGGGGCTAACTGTGAGAGAACTTGCAAGCCCAAAGTCCTTAGCAAATTCAGGTGCTTCACCTGATCCTCCCCCACTCCACTCCTGGCCCCTTTGACATACTTCAGGGAGCGCCTGACATTGAGCAGTTTGCCCGAACGGCTGGAACAAGCCACTAGGGCCAAAGAGCCAGGAAGCTCACCCGAGACGCCGATGTCCGAGAGCACTGCCTTCTTGCGGTCCTTGACGCTGCTGATCTGCGGGAAGTAGGCATCCAGAGCCAGGTAAAGAAGGCAGCTGAGGAAGGCGAGGACACCCACGGTAATGCCATAGTTGCAGGCATTGTGATTGCGGTTGAAAATGCAGTGCTCTTCTACCTCATCCACGCGGTTCACGTACCCTTCATTGACAATGGAGCCGAACACCACGATGGAGAACACCTGGTGGGGAGCAAGGCCGGAGACACGTCAGGGCAAGCCCTATCTCCCTGGACCAGCACAAAGGAGCAGAGCTCTGCAGGGGACAGACACCCTTTGCCAGCACCTCTCTGCTCTGCTGAGCTCCTGCCCTGCTGCCTTGCCTGGGTTGTAGCCACAGGGAATTTACTGGGAACATGGTCTCATTTTATTTCTGAGGATTAACTTAAAATAGGACATTTTTAGATTGAACCTTTTTATCCATCTGACCTAAAGCGATGCAAAGCAGTTGCAGTCTGGAGTAAGGGTGGCTTCCCACAAACACACAGGGAGGTGACATGGAGTGTAAATTGGGATATGGTTTTGGTGCAGGTGCCTGTATACAATGGCTTCAAGTAGCGGAAATCCTCGTAGTCTGCACTTATTCTCCTACTCACTCCTTCCCCTCCAAGAGATTAATTGCTCCTACCATGCATCACTGATTTTATCTAGCAAGCTACTATGCTCTTTTCCCCATCCACCCTCCCACAATCCACAGCCCTGCTTGCTCTGCAGCTCCATTCTGCTGGGCTTCCATCCTCCCCATTTCCCCACATCACACAGCTCTGTCCACCGGTTCTCCATCAGCCCACTCCATGACACCACCCATCCTTCTGTCCACTCACCAACACTCTGTCCATGCCAACACCCTCCAACTTTCCCAACAGATTTTAGGGGCCAAACATCCCTACTCCAGGTCCACTTGTCAGGGCCACTGTGAGTCCTCCCTACCTGTCACCACCACTGACGCTGCATGTTATTTTAAATCAGGCAGAGTCAAGGATGAGTCCAGGTAGAAATGCCCTAATCCGCAGTTGCTGGTCTAATCTTTGCTCATGGGCTTAGCCTTTGTCACCTGCCACAAGGCTGTCCCTCTTTGACACAGCAGGTTCACCAAAGCAGAGAGCTATTTACAGCAGCCCTAGTCCTGCACCTTGCCTCTCAAACAAACAGCTTCCCCTTTGCCACAGAAGAAAGAGGGGAATAGTAAGGCAGCATGTACAGATTTTTCTTTGCAGGGCATCTGAAGACCTTCAGTAGGAACAGCTGACTGGATGCTGCCTGCAAGAGCCTCAGGGAAATGGGAATGGGACCTCAAGCATGGGATGAAATTACGTATGAAGTGCACTAGGACATCACCAGGGTACTCTGCCAGCCTGGAAGATGTCTGCACAACAAGACCTGGCACCCTTGGAACCACCACCCTATCCCCAAGGAGAAGCAGGCACACAAGAAGACGAGGAGGCCAAGTCTCCTGCTGGAAGTGGAGCTAGGTCTGAGTGTTTGCCTGGTCAGGACCCCAGTACCACTTAACCCAACCAAGCACCAGAAGACAAACCAGAAAGCAGAGAAGCAGCTTTATGAGTGCAGGAAAATTATTGATTAATGCCAACCCAATACACCACCCGTATCGTCAGTGGGGTTGGATACCCAAGATGCACAGCACAGACCTCTGCTGCTTGGCCTGTGGCATCAAGAACCAGAGAAAAAACCTTACTCACAGCCCCCCAAAAGCCCTTGGGCAGATACTCAACACCAACTACATTTCACCTGCCAAAGTCTAACAAATATCCACTGACACCAGTATTATTTTTGCACCTCAAGACTCATAATTGGGTCACACTTGGGTTGCTGAAATTGGGTGTATCACACTAGAACAAAGTAAAAAAAGCTGGAAGCTGGTGTTCCTAAGCGTAGGAACTGCATGGGTTCTCTGAAAATCACAAGAGAGTTTTAAGTTTAGAAGTAAAATAACCTATTTGTCCTCCTCCTCCTTCTTCTTGCAAATCAAGACTGATCGTATTTTGCAGAAATTGCCCGTGAAAATTAAATAAGAATCTCGTCTGCTAGAAACAAAGATTTAGTCCTCAAAATTTCAGCCTGAATTGTTTGGAAAGCAGCAAAATTGCAGACAATTACAGCCAGGTTCTTTCAGTGGGATGTCTCACACACCTTCACAACAGGCTGGGCTGACAGGTCTGCCTAGGGTCATTGGCAATAACACCCTGTTCCTCTGACCTGAGGAAGAGTGGACAGACTCCTGAAGTGACATCCCAATGTGAGGCTGTGACCAGCACTGATGCTGACACCTGAAGTACCAACCTCCATATATTGAGCTTTCAAAGTGGGTGCACTGTTTTCTGCAGCATTAGACAGAAAGCTTATCTTCTCTTTGGAAGATGAGGAACAGCCTCCGCAGTGGCATAGTCTGGTGTTCAGTTTTGGTTTAGGACTCAAAACTGGTGAAATGTTGATTCCCTGAGTCAGATAAAGCCTTGCAATGAGCTGTATTGTGAGTCTCTGCTTACTCATTTGGGATGAATGAACTTCTGTAATGGTCTATCCCCAGAGACATAGCTGTGGAGATATATCCTGATACACATCTTCTCTCTGCTCTTAGCTTTGGGTTTGCTGCTGGGCTGGACAGAGTAATTTCTTTTTGCATTTGCTCTTCCATACCTTTTTATGCTGGCTCATCATAAAGGCACAGCTCAGAGTCACAAGACTAGAGGAACATCTCCCTCTCCCTTATTTTCAAGCAGAGGAGGCATTCCTAACTTCCTTTCTCCATCTGCAGTCAGCCAAGATGCCAGACTTCTCTCCTATGAAGAGAAACCCGTTTCACAGCCTGGAGGTGCCCAAGGTATGACTTACAGGCAAGCATCTGATTTCAGATGATCTTAGGAGTTTTTTGGGGAGATTCCACTAAGCGTGTTCTCACTTGTGAGCAGAATAAGACACTGTGGATGCTTATCTTCTCTCTCCTGAAACAGCCATCCCAAAGTACTCTTTGTCCTTAGGAAAGCTTTCTATGGACCAAAGCATAGTATCTTAATATGTCTCCTTCTCTCTGTGTTTTCCTCACCATTGGCATCAGTTCTGATCCATGCTCCACTCCCTGGCACTGCAGAGAGGGCAAAGAGAGGGTGTGCTCCCTTTGCCAGCTTGTCACCACCCTGATGGCACAGCAAAACGCTGTGAGGACCCACTGTGCACAGAAGCCTTGAGCTGGGCTGGATTACACTGACTGGGCAAGAATGGGCAGGCTCAAACCAGAGATTCCAGGCAGAGCTGGACAGCAAAAGAGGTAATTGCTGTTGCTGTTGCTGACAGGCAACATCGCCTGTTTTATTCCCATGATGTCCGTACCCAGAAACTGTTGTGACAAACAATTTTATAAAAAAAAAAATCATAGTTACGAGAGCTTAGGTCTTGCAGCCTTTAATAGAAACTTTGCACACTTTGTCCATGGCAGCTATTCCTTGTTGGTAAGGGAGCAGCTGGGTGGAAGCTCACTGACGTGGCAAGTCATCTTAGAAAGAGCAAATATATTTTATTTCCTTGATTTCACAATCCATGGCCTGCAAAGATGATCCAAGCAGCAGGTGCAGTATGAATGACTGCCTAGATTATAAACAAAGCACCAAGTTTTCAAGCATGAAGTGTTTATGTTCCTGTTCCCATCACATCTGCAGCACGTCTAAAGAAATGCCAGCGACCAGCAGCACTGGCACAGGCCTCTTACTGCTCTGTGCTACTGCTGCTTGTGTCTTCTCCCCCCATTTGGCACTCGCTGCACAAAGCCTTGCCTACGGCCACTGGTAAAGTGGCCCAAAATACACATCCAGCTGCAAAGAGGAGGCAAGGAGAAGATGGCAGAAGTCTTCTCCTGACTGAGCAGTGAGATGCAGGCAAGGGACTTGTCCATAGGCTAACAGGAGGCCTCCCGAGGCTCCCAAATGCAGCCCATCCTTCCACTCTGCAGAAGTGATGCTTGGTAACAAAAACCAGGCAGCCATCCCCAGCTTTGTGCACTTGAGCTGCCTCATTTCTTCAGCAAGGCTGCTTCAGGCAGTTAACAGACCTGAAGTAAATAGATTTTTAGGTTGAGAAGGTTTCTTTAAGCCTCCAAGAGCAACATCAGCTGGGCAGGTGTGCAGCCTGTCTGGAGGTACACATTTAATAAGCAGTGATATATTTGGCTACACTCAAAAAAGGGATGAAAAGAGCACTTGGAAAAGATCTGAGCAACTCAGCCCTGCTGCTGGGACCCGGCTTTGCTCCACTTCACTGCTCCTTAAACACCATGTCCATCCACACTGGTTGTTGCAATCATTTTCCTCGATTCCTGTTTTCATCCAAGAGCTTCAAAGACACCAAGTGCAGCCCAGAGCCAGGTGCATTGCAAAGCTGACACAGGCAGAGCAATGTGCCAAAAGATGCAGCAAAATGAACTTAATGCTTAGCACTGCGGGGAGGAGAGAGAGAATCCGAGAGTTTTCCACTCCTCGTTTCTCAAGGGGCTCATGCTGCCCATTACAAGCATATAAGGGCTCATTACAGTGAGAAAAGTGCAAAACAGGCAAAATTCTGCATCCTGCAGAATTATATACCTTTTTCTTTTCCTCTTGGTAAACTGGGTGATCTGATTTTGCTAAAGGCAAAGGTGAGAGATGAGAAGAGAGGTTCTCCAGTCCCTCCCCACTGTAGGCTCAGCCCTGCAGAGAGCCAGGCAAAACCTCCTGAGCATCACGTGAGGCGCTTTCCACCATGCTGCCCATCCCCAGCCATGCATCAGATGCTCCTGAGCATCATGTGATGGACACAAAGCACAGCCAGCCTCTGGCAGTGCACTAGGATTTTCCTGCACCTCATCCCAGGACTTTGTCACGCTGCCTTCCTGACTTCACCCCCAAGATCCCCATGATGGCTGTGGTGGGGATGAGGCTGAAGAGGGTTTCTGCCAAGCTGCCTGCTTGGGCTCACTGCAATGCCCTCCAGTCACAGCCTCTGTCGCACTGCGTGCTGCCTCTCCCTCTCACACACCCCCTTTTTTATTCCGTTATAGAGAGGAAATAGTTTGATGACATAATATTCCTCATGGGACTTCAAATCAAATCCCCCTCAGGCAGAACAAAGCCATAACCTCTTCTGAGTCTGATCTGGTAATGACCAAGAATAAATCTGTTTAAAAAAAAGCAAGAGCAGGAGATGGTGCAAATGATAAACTGGCAGAGATGATCTGGCTTTCATTTTCATTCAGCCACTTGCAAATGGAGTCTCTGAAAAGCTTTGGAGTGCGTTGCACAGACATGGAATATTATTATTATTGTCATTAAATCTACTTGTATTTAGTTCATTTTGAAGAAAACACATGCAGCTTTTGAGATGCATGGGACTGGCAGCTTGGAAACAGGCGGGCTCTATTTATTCCCCCCAGCCAGCACCACGCAGACAGCAAACAGCTCCTGCCCACAGTCTCGACAGTGTCTGAGCCTTGTGCAGGTGCTGGAGGGGGCCAGTCTCTCTGGACCCCATTTCCCTGAACATGGGACAGGGTAAGAGCACGGGTATGCCAGCATCTCCCTCCCAGCTCACCCTCCCTGGCCATCAGCCACATGGCACCAGCTCCTCAGCCAGGGCTGAGCCGGAGCAGGTGACTGAAGGGAGAAAGGTTCCAAATCCCTAATTCCTACCATGGGATCTGGGACATGCTTTTACTGGCCAGCCAGCTTCTTTTTCACACATGGTTTGGCAGCTGACTGCCTGGCCATTAACCCTTCTGCCTCCCACCAGACCTGTGCTCAGATTTCACACACTTCCTGTGGTTAAACAGCATCTTCTGTCCCACCACTACTGGTGGCAACCCTCCACAATCACACATCCATGGTGGTATCCAGGTTCTTCTGTGCCTTCTAGATGGTCCCTACATTGCTATGGCACTGGTCAGTGAAGTGACCACCCAAAAGTTGCATCTTTTTCCAAGAGGAAGACTTCCGTTTTCTTTCTAGCAACATATCTCCCCTTCCTTGGCTTGGCTGTGGCAGCATAGGACGAGAACTGCACCCCTTGCCACATGCAGTGACTGTTCCTCTTGCAGCCACGTGAGTCCTCTCTACTGCCTTGTTTTGCCACAAATATTTGCATTAGCCATGTCCCATCACCATGCAGGTGCTGGAAGGGGCCAGTCTCTGCTTCTCCCCTGTATGCCTCTCATGTTTTGAAACAGCAGATTATGTATGGTTGTCTTACTTCTTGCTCGTGTTTCTGACTGTCTTTGGTCTTTGCGCTACTTCTCAGATTTTAATCTGGAAATGTCATTAATGAGAGATTTGTTTCTGCTCCAAGATCCTTCCTGGAAATGCTATGCTGGAAACAACACAACCTGCTGTATCCAACCTGAATCGCTGTGCAACTGTGCATATCTGTTGTTCATCTTCTGACACAGCCTTTCACCCAATCCCTGCGACAGCAAACCCCCAAAAACCCTTTTGAAGCTGACTGAGGCAAGGGCATCCCACGAAGAACTGTCCCTTGGGCTTGACTGACAGCACGTGCTTTGAACAGCTGCATTTCTCTCATCTGCACCAAGGTACCTCGCAAGCACGCAGCCAGCGAGCGTGGTGGCTGCAGCAAAACCGGGGTGCAGGAGCAGAGGCAGAAAGCATGAGCTATGGGCCAGGAACATGGGGAATGTCTCAGCTAAACTAACTTGAGATAGAAAGAAGGTGGGAGCCCAGTTGCAGCTGGTTTTAGACTAACAAGGTCTCCAGGCTCTAAGGCTCAGTTTAATCGCTATTACAAGCCTACACTGTGTGTCCTTGGGAAGAGACAAGTGGTAGTGTAAGCCAAGCATGAGTGTGGCAAGCCAGGGACCTGCTGGCAAGGCAGGAGATGGGGCTCTCTGCCATGCTGTAGCTAGTTCCCATCCTCCAGCTTTCAGGTGCCAGCCTGTCATGGGGAAGCCAGGAATGTGGTTCACCTGTCCTTCACCTGCCTTGTCTGCTCAGCTGGAGCTGCTTGGGATGTAAATCGCAGGAGACAGCGATTCTTGTACCAGCTCAAATGTTCTGGATACTCCTATCAGCCAGAGGACATGGTGGCAACAGCAGCAGGTGATGGAAAAGGAGATGAAGCACCTCTCCTCACCAAACCTCCCTTCGGAGAGGCAGTGATCTTGGTGTCGGAGGGGGACTTGGCACCTCAATCTATGTGACAACTTTTAATGGGCTGCTTTGTCTGTGCAGCTCTGGTTGGAAATACTTACTTAAGCCCACATCCAAGCAAGCTGGGCCTGCTTCCAAAAACAGTGTTACTTTTGCCTTGTTAGGCTTTTACATCGAGCAGCACTTCAGTTTCTCCAGCAAGCAGGTTTCCAAGCAGACAGGAGCACCTGGAACAACCTGTTTCGATTAGCATTTTACTTATTTACAGCACCAGCATTACGTCCAACGCCTGTGGGTTGCAGAGGAGCCACCCAGCTCCCCTGCACTGGCTGTGGAGAGCTCTGCTGCACTGCCCTGTGGGTCAGGGCACAATGGGAATAGCCAGGGATGTGCTCACACTTGCCTGCTTTATTTCAAGAACAATCCTGAAGTTGTGCAGCCCCAGCTCGGTGTGGGTCACTAGCTCCACTAGCTCCAGCTGTAGCACCAACAACTCCAGCTTCTGGGTCATCTAAACGTCCAAACCTGGCATGGGCATCCCACAGGGCCACCACTGATCACCAGCACACGCACCAGGCAACCAGGCAACCTTTCTGTAGGGAGACACTCACTCTGCTACGCCTGCTGACCTCCAAAGCACCCACGAAACCTGAGCTGCCTTGCAGCACAGTCCTGGTAGGCAGATGTTCCAGAATTGCTAAACATTTTCCATAGTTTAGCATTTTCCTTGTCAAATTTATCCTATCTCCTCTTCAGCAAGGAGCAACATAAACAATCTTCGGTCACCCATCTGTTCCTGATCCTGCAGTTCTCCTCGGAGATTTGCCGCCACCTCAGTTGGGCTGCAAACTCCCTGGGCAGGAGCCAGTTTTGGTGTCTGTTGGTGGAAAGCCATATGCACCTCTGTGCCATCATGAAGTCTGCTAAAAGGCAGCATGACCCAAGCACAAAGTCAGTGCCTGACGAAGCGATCATGAGAATTTCTGCTCTCAGTGAAAGCTCATCACATGAAACAGGCCAAAAGGAGCCTCCAGCTTGCCCTGGGGAGACAATGGACCATTCATGCCATGAGCAGGATAAAGGCAAATGAGATCTCAGGATATGGCAGGCAGAATACTTTCAGGGTGCGTGCAAGAGCATGTGAAAGGAAAGACTCTCTGAGAGACCACGAGGAGGGAAAGCCCTTGGCCACCAGAAGAGCTTGGCTCATAGAGCCTGGCACTAGAAAGTCTAAGTATGGATGCAATCACAGTTTATAAATACCACGGGGAAAACACCAGGGACGGAAAAGCATCATTTAAACTGAAGGGCAAAAGATCACAAAAGTAAACGGATAGCAGACAGATTTACAGTGGAAAGCCTCTGAACACTGGAAGCATGGAACCCTCTCTCAGAGAAAGTGAGAAGGGAAGAAAACCACAAACTAGTCTTTTTTTCAGCGAAGTTCAATCAATTTATGGAAGGGGCCATAAAGAGTCTGGTACTTGTGACAGCCTGAGAGAGGGTTTCACAGCCCACAAGGACCCCTCTTGATATCAAGTTTAAAGAAATGACCAAAACTACAACTAAATATTTGGGGTGAGCTTTTGATTCCCCAGCTTTGTTAAAGGAGAGATGCTCAGGAGGACAGACAAGACCAAGCCAGTGGAAAAGGAGGAGAAGAAGGCATAGCCTTGCACCACAACAGCCATGGTACCCTCCCGTGTTGAATTGCTGACCTGGAGCACCTCCAGCTTCGGCAAAAGGACTTTAATTTCCAGGGCCAAGTGAAGTGCCTGGGATAAATCCCATCCTGTCCTCTTTCAAGGTCAGATGGGCAGGGAGAAATAGTGAGGGATCCCAAGAAGATGCCACTCTCCAGCAAGTGCTTCTTGCCAGGAGGGACCTTGCAGGGCACACAAATGAGCTCGGCAAGCAAGCCAACACTGCCTGAGATACTCTGGAGCAGATTAGGTGCCTAATTAAAAAACAAACGTATTTCTTGTTCTCTCTCCCTCACCTGGTGCCTCTGGGAAGCCAAAATCCTGCAGTGCTTGGATGAAGGGGAAAAAAACCACCAGACTGAGAGGCAGCTAGAGAAAGATGAAATTCTGCCACAGAGATTAGCAACGGGAGAGCTTTTGTAGGTCACATCACGTCCATCATCCCTGGGCACACAGGCTGGCTCCACTCCAGCCTCCCAGGGGTGAGGGGCACGCGTACCCCCTCGCCTGGCGCCCAGCAGCAGCCCCGGCGCAGCCAACCCACTCCTAGCGTGATGTGCTGTACTGTAAACAAGCTCAGGCAGATGGACAGACAGACAGAATGCCTGCATTAATCAAGTCCTCAGCTGTCCTGGGGCTCTCCAGCCACCCTCCGAATCACCCAGAGGGGACGTCACGCACCCACCCGGCTGGGAGGACAAGGGCTGCCTCCCCACCACCACCGGCAAGCCAGGCCACCTTCCCTTTCCCTCCTTGTTTCCACCTGGCACTGCTTTTATTTTACTTTCCCAAAGCCAGCCTGCCGCTTTGTCTCCCAGCTCCCATGCGCATGTGTCTCCCCTGCTCCCTCTCCCTGCCCTCCCTTCTCCGCTCCCGGCTGAGACCTCAATCTCTCCCCCGCCAGCTCGCTGCTGCAGCTCTCGCTCCCTTAATCCCAATGACCTTCTTGCACAAACGCGCCAGCCCCATGGGCAGCCATGGGATCAGCGTCACGGGAAGAGGGAGAGACCTTCCCATGACACCCCCGTTAGGCGCCTCTTTCCCCCTGCCCCCTTCCCCACGAATTACAGAGACAAAAACATTACAGGGAAAGC